>NC_068374.1:11735394-12045894 GCF_023724105.1 Carassius gibelio
TTATCTATAAATGTATTTGTGGTTGGGAGGTATAAAATGATCAGACTAAGTAATTGTACAATGCAATTAGGAATTTATGATTTAGAACTTGGAATTACACAAATAAATCATCTGCAAACATGCAAATTATTAAAGTGTTATCAAGAACAAATAAGAAGTGAAACATTTAAACTGTAAACCAAATGATTGAACATTACACAGTTGGGTTGACCATTACTTACAGAAATAAAAGAAGGTTAAATTCAGTGAATTCAAGTTAAATTTAGATTAAATTACAGAAAAGTAAAAAACAAACTTTAAGGGATAGTTCACCCAAAAATGAAAATTTGATGCTTACAGCCAGGAAGTCCAAGATGTAGGTTACTTGGTTTCTTCAGTAGTTAAAAATCTCAGTTTGTGTTCTGCTGAAGAAACAAAGTTACCCATGTCTTTGATGCCCTGGGGGTAAGCAAAGCAGATAAACATCTATCCCTTTATCCAATGTGTTCAACAGTCGATTGGATCAAGTGATTCCATGTCTCTATCAGGTGATTCCCCGCTCTTGTCAGGATCTAGGGATGCCCCATTCTGAAGTAGATTCTGTGATCCCTCACTTTTAGGTGATTCCATGCATTCTATGTCAAGAACATGTCTTTGTATGTGCCTAACTTTCATTTTTATTGGAAGCTGGTTTACTAGGTCATCAGGATTGCCTGCATAAAAATGGGCTGGGACAACATATTCGTCCAGCCCGCTGTCAAGAAGGATGAGCTTGTCATTTTTTTCGGACACCCCAATTCTCTCAAGTTCTTATTCCTGGATCTGCCGGTCAATAATATGGAAAATAATAGTGTCATGTGTAGGGTAAAGGTTAGTGTTTTGGTAACAATGTAGTCTTAGTCTACCAGTATTTTCACCATCTAAAATTGTTTAAAATCATTTATTTCTATCTTTTGCTTTAGCGTGTCGGTATGGATTTTTTACATTTCTAAATCAGTCTAGAACAGTGTTTCTCAAACTTTTTCAGCACAAGGACCACTTTATCTTCCAATTTTTTTCTGAGGACCACCTAACAGAATCCCACTCTAACACGCCCCCAAAAACCAACAAAATAGGAAGGATAAGCTAAATTTAAGTTTAATATGCAACTGTTTCAAGTAAAAAACTAATTATTCAAACACAAATGCAATAATATGATCAGAAATTATTATGGTAACAATAAAATGCTGAAAAGAATGTTCCCCTTAATGTCCAATATCACTGAAATTACTGGGATTTTACACATGAAACAAAAACTAGTACATTACAAAACTAATAGATCTGTGGATTCTAGATTTTGAGATTTCCATCTAAAACTTAACGTGAATATTAATGAGACGGGTGGTGCTGCTTATCACACATCAATGTCTGGCTCCAAACACTTGCCTAGTTTAGGTCATCGTTTCGCGGACCACTAGGGGGCGATGGCGGACCACACTTTGAGAATTACTGGTCTAGAACAACATGAAGAAACAGAACAAAATGAGACAGACTAAATCCTTAAGAACTGTGGCAAGAATCCAAGCTGCAAATCTACAGTACTGTTCAAAGTTTTAAGCACTTGTGTAAAAATGCTGTAAAATGAGGATGCAGTCATTAATAGATTTTCTTTATAAATTATCTTCTATTAACTAATTTAGTCAACATTTAATGTGAGCATCCTTTGAGTTTAAAGCAGCTTTTTGAATTTGATCATATCTCTGTGTGAAGGAAACAAAAATCGCACTAGATTCCAATTAATGGCTACATGAATGTTTGGAAATGTTAACTTATTTGCTACTGAAACACTACAGCAACGGTTTTCAATTCCAGTCCTGGGGGACCCTTACTCTGCTCATTTTGCATGTCTCCCTTATTTAACACACCTGACTGAGATCATCAGCTCATTAATTAAATTCATTGATCTCTCTCCTAATGAGCTGATTACTGATGTTGGGTACACGCTAAAAGATTAAATTTCATAAGATCTTCAAAATGTGAGACCACAAACATGAGGTTTTGCTACTATAGTGTGTGGTATCCTTCAGTCCATTCAGTCGCATCAGTCCAAAAATACGTCATGATGAGGAAAAAAAGGTGAGGATTGTTTCTCAGTGCTGGTCCAGGAATCCCTCAACCCTGAATATTTTAAGAATTTGTTATAATATATTCCCAATCGAGCTTAATTCACCTAAATTGTGTATTTCAAAAGCAGCATGTTGGCGGTAGGGTTGCCACCCTCAATATAGAAAAATAAGGGACGCCTGGGGGGGGGCCACCCCTCGGGGCCACAATGAAATATTAAGATTGATACATGGGTATTATAAAAATATATCTGTTATTGAAATTAGTGTGAACAGATGCACTCAGTCTCTCTATATCAAAACTCAAGTCATATCGTCACAGCTGAATACACAGCTATGACGATAACAAACATAGGCCAACAAAGTTTGACAGTGAGACTAAAAAAATAGGCATTTGGAGGAACTTGTGAGACGTGAACAATATTTTATTAACTTATTAAATTAACAGATCCATAACTTATTAACTTTAAATTAAACGAATGCTTTCATACTCAAAAAAATTTATTGGAAAAAATCCATGGATCTTTCATGAACATGATAACATCAGTGGCCCAGAAGTAGTAGTATGCAGTATTGGAGCATGCCTACTTCCTTTTATAAGTGTACTTCTTGTCACTCCGTGCAGCACTGAGAAGCTGTTTGTCTTTCAAACAGATACAGTAAAACTCTGAACAGGACTGCTCAAAGTTGAGAGTGATCAAGAGCTCACTCCTTATGAGCTCCACAGAGCACCTGTTCCTGCTGTCACTCCATTTGTAGGACATTCTGGAAAAGATCCTTTCCACATAACCAGTGGATGCTGGGATACTTAAGATGTGGCTGATGATGGACAGCATGTTAGGCAAGTTAGCTACTTGAAAGAGAGCCACCCACCTGGCAGCCACGTCTTTGGACTTCCATTCATCATCTGCACCTTCTCTGAGCCCCTTCCGAATGCTATTTGCTGTGGTGCATTCATCATAAAGTTCATCAATGCTGACTTTTTGGATGAGGTTAAGCTTATTAGTTATTATCTCAATGTCGCTGAAGGAAAGCATGCCATGGTGCAGAGAGAGAGGTTGGAGGGAGAACAGCCAGTTGTCCTCTGAAAAGTCAAACCATTTCTCCATGTATGAGATTGCCGAGTTGAGAAATTCTGTGAAATCTCTCCTTGCCCTGTCTGCATCATGTGGGAGAAGATGCTGCAGCTTCACTTTTGTTAAGTAGCCATAAAACTGGTCATGTCTTCTCTGTGTGAGTTTTTGCTTGAAGGTAGACATGATGGAATATAACTCAACACAGGTGGTTGAATCATTTTCCAGCTTCTTTACAACATCCTCAAAGAGCGAGAGGAGGTAAACTTCCACATTATCAGCATCTTCCTCAGTTGAGGCTTCACTGAGCTTTAACAAAGCTCTGATCTGTCTAGGACACTCTTCCCCCAGGCTGATGAAATAAGACCCGAGAGCAGTCCAAGATTGCATAAGCCGGGAAATGGCTGGATTGAGGGACAGCCACCTTGTTGTAACATGTCGCAGAATCTCGCGGAACTCCACATCACAGAACTTGCAAAACTCTTTCAGTGATTCTCTTAGTTTGGCAGATGTGGAGAAGTGGCCATAGACCTTCAGCACAACATTTTCCACATCTACAGTGAGCTGGTCAAGACCATGCTTCACTGTGTTGTGCACAATATGGGCATGGCAGTTCCCTTGCCGCAGATCTTTTTGCTTTTTCTTTAGGTTGGTGAAGACATGGTTGTGGATTCCATAATTTACATTAGTATTGTCTGCACTATATGCTGTAACTTGATCTAAAGATAAGCCAAATTTATCAAGGCAATGTTCTATGTAATCCATTATACCAGCAGCTGACTCGTCCGAATTCTCTCCAAAATCAAGCAGTTTGTTGCAGATCCCAGTTTCTGGCCTGAAATACCGTACAGCAAGGGGAAACATCTTCCTGTTCCCTTTATTTGATGCATCCGTCTGTATGGAGAACGGGAGGGGTTTACCTGATGTTAAGACATCAACAACATCAGCCACTGCCTTTGGAGCAATGACATCTTTGGCAATTGCTTCTGCCTTAGTTCTCCCGATGGACATTTTCTTTATGATTTTGGAGTCATGCAGAATCTTTTGGTTAAGCTGTTATACACTGTTATAGCTGAGGCTGTGTTTAACCGTGTGGTACACCTGGGTTAACTCTGCTGCTGTAACCTATAGGGGAGTAGGATGAGAAATTGCTAATGAATCTATTTTATATAGTCAATTGTTCATTCTACAGTAGCATATTGAAGAAAGGAATTCATTTAAATTAAGTTGTTTATTTGCTTCACATAGGCACTAAATTGTTATTATTAAAGGGGGGGTGAAATGCTCGTTTTCACTCAATATCCTGTTAATCTTGAGTACCTACAGAGTAGTACTGTGACATTTCGCGACGCTCTCGCTCTGATCAGTGAACGTCTGTTGTGCTCTCAGTGCTCTGCTATATGGGAGCGCGCGCTCTTCCGGGAGAAGTGCCCTTAGGACCCATATAAGGAAATTCCGCTTCATCTAACGTCACACAGAGCCATACTCAAAAAAAACTTTACGAAACTTGTGACAAACTGGAAGGAGTATTTTTGGAACAGAAATACTCCTTCAAACGTACAAATTAATTTTTGAAATTTTGTCCATGTTTAGCATGGGAATCCAACTCTTTAACAGTGTAAAAAATATATTCATGACGTAAGTGAGTCATATTATCTTGTCCTTTATGTGCTCATGTACTGCATTTTAAAGCAGCCAAAATTCTCAATAAAAGTTTTTTATTATATTTTAATCTTTCTGCTGTCCGACAACGGAATTAATATTATAATAACTGAAACGCATCTATTAAGACTACATAACCAGCTCTCAAAGATGTTAATCTCTGCACTAAAATCCTATTCACGACATTGTCTAATGAAATCACATACACATAAGATTAAGATAATGATTGTACTGTGATTTCGGCTATACTTGTATGTAAGTTGTATGTTGTAAGTCGCTAGATTGTCGCTAGTTGCTTTTTTGGAAAAAAGTCGCTAAATCTAGCGACAAAGTCGCTAAGTTGGCAACACTGTTTAAACGTGCGAAATTATTTCGGACGCCACTGCGAACATGGGCGGGAGCAAGATAAAACGGTCTCCCCTCAATTATCACAAGATGGATTAATATGTGCTTGCTTGTACTGTGTCTTTTGCGACAGCGTCGAAAGCGTCTTATTATATTGTAACGTTACTCAAAATTCTCTCTATAAATATATACACCCTAAGGAAAAAAAAAAAATATATATATATATATATATATATATATATATATGTCCTCATTCCAATGTATCATCTGTTCCCGTCGACACTACAAACCATGCAGCTTTTCTTTTTATTTTATAAATCTTTTAATGTATTATATAAAATAGGACGCTGCGCAACAGCTAAAGTTATATAGCACTTCCTCCTTTTTGAATTTTTGTACAGAGAGGTCATGAAGCAATGTATCGCTCTTCTACTGGTCCACATCCTCATCTTATGCAAATTCCCAGGTCAGGGTTCACCAAACTTGAACTTTGGAACGCAGCGAAATGCGAAATTTTTCGCATAAGCTTGCGCTTCCGGTCCGACGCATTCACATGCGTATGAATGGAAGTCAATGGAGAGAAAAGTGCAGTGTGACAGCCCCATCACTCATAGCAAACTAACGGCTGGAGGGGCGTGTTAAGGAGGTTCTGCTCATGCTGTCAAACTGACGTCATCAGAAAAAATTATTCGTTACAGAGTGGAAATGTTCAGAATTCGATAAGATTACTAAGACAAACAATGTTTAATTGTTTACATCAAGATTAGCAATGTGTGCTAGTAAGCTTAAGTCAATTCGATTTATGCGGATTTTAAACTTAACTTTTGATACGTCAACGTATAATAAAAAAAATTAAAAAAAATTAAAAAAAATTGGGGAGTGACAGTTAAGGGGTTAAGCTACAATTAAGGCTTATTTATTTCGCGCATCTACTGGTGTTGGTTCATTCACTCTTACTTAGCTGTTGCGGCATCACTTTACACTTTTAAACTTTCAGACAGCTGTGCCCTCAGCCAACCCGGATTCTTCAGTCTGCCCTCCGTTAGCAGACATAATACTAAACGAAGTGCTTACGTCAGCTGGAAATCACATTTCTAAGGCGTCACTCCCTCTACAATCAAACCTACACGTTGCATGGTCCGCTTTCTAATGTTTTTCCTTCCAATTTTGCGTTCCTATTCTAATTTCGACCGTTGCTCATCTTAAAAAAAAAAAAAAAAAAAAAAAATCGCAATCTTAAAATTCTATTCGCAGACTACTTGCCAGCATCTAATCTACGCTAAAATTTATAATCCTAATTTTCAAGCCTTTTGGTTATTCAGTTCTATTACTACTTAAGGGGTTAGCTAAATCTTCCAACAAATTAAAGACAAATGTCTGCCTATTACCCTGCCCATATTGCAAAATTAATTACTTCTATCTTCTATGGCCTTCTTTCTAAGTACCTCAATATTCTTCTCGAGGCAGTGTTTATCTGCCTTCTATGGGTATGCTTCCAGGGGAATTCACTTCAAACTAATCAATTTGATCCTGCTCGCGGCATTTCCTTCAGATCTACGATTCGGACCTAAATTCTTCACATTCTCCTCAAGCACTCTAAACCGATGTGCAAGGTTCTGGTGTCATCTTAACAATTCTAAAATCAATAATAAATTCTGTCCCTTCTCTGCATGGTGAAATTTCTTAAAATCTGACCTAGAACTTCTAAAAACGCACCAGTCTCTATTTTACCTAACGGAGCACCCCTTTCCAAGGCCTGTTTTAGAACTCACTTAACCACTGTTCTCAAAGCTGCAATCTATCCCCCTCTCTCTACTGGCCATTCATTCAGAATTGGGGCAGCTACTTCAGCAGCTGAACGAGGGATCTCTACATCAGCTGTTAAGATCATGGGCAGATGGTCTTCCTCAGCATTTGAATCATACATCAGACCTGATTCAAAACCATTATCGACGCTCAGCAAGCTCTCCTGTAACTAATCAGGTAAATTCATGCAATTACTGGTGGTGGTGTTACTATATCTGTATGGTATATCAAGGCCTGTCTGTGTCTGGCCTATTGTGGCTATTTCTGTACGGTCTATCGAGGCCTATCAGTGTCCGGCTATCATGGCTATTTCTGTACGGTCTTTCGAGGCCTGTCCGTGTCTGCCTATTGTGGCTATTTCTGTACGGCCTATTGAGGCCTGTCTGCGTCTGCCATTGTGGCTGTCTGTGTCTGGCCTATCGTGGCTATTTTTGTACGGTCTATCGAGGCCTGTCTGCGTCTGCCTATCGTGGCTAATCATGGTCTATCGAGGCCTGTCTTGCGTCTGCCTATCGTGGCTGTCTGCGTCTGGCCTGTCGTGGCTATTTCTGTATGGTCTATTGAGGCCTATCCGTGTCTGGCTATCATGGCTATTTCTGTACGGTCTATTGAGGCCTGTCCGTGTCTGCCTATCGTGGCTGTCTGCGTCTGGCCTATTGTGGCTATTTCCGTTGGTCTATCGAGGCCTATCTGTGTCTGGCCATCATGGCTATTTCTGTACGGTCTATCGAGGCCTGTCTGCGTCTGGCCTATCGGGCTATTTATGTATGGTCTATCGAGGCCTGTCTGTGTCTGGCTATCATGGCTTTTTTTTCTGTACAGTCTATCGAGGCTGTCTGTGTCTGCCTATCGTGGCTATTTCTGTTGGTCTACTGAGGCCTGTCTGTGTCTGCCTACCGTGGCTGTCTGCGTGTGGCCTATCGTGGCTATTTATGTTGGTCTATCGGGGCCTGTCTGCGTCTGCCTATCATGGCTGTCTGTGTCTGGCCTATCGTGGCTATTTATGTACGGTCTATTGGGGCCTGTCTGTGGCTGTCTGTGCTGCCTATCGTGGCTATTTCTGTTGGTCTACTGAGGCCTGTCTGTGTCTGCCTACCGTGGCTGTCTGCGTGTGGCCTATCGTGGCTATTTATGTACGGTCTATTGGGGCCTGTCTGTGTCTGCCTATCGTGGCTGTCTGTGCTGCCTATCGTGGCTATTCTGTATGGTCTATCGAGGCCTGTCTGCGTCTGCCTATCGTGGCTGTCTGCGTCTGGCCTATCGTGGCTATTTCTGTTGGTCTACTGAGGCCTGTCTGCGTCTGCCTACCGTGGCTGTCTGCGTGTGGCCTATCGTGGCTATTTCTGTTGGTCTACTGAGGCCTGTCTGTGTCTGCCTACCGTGGCTGTCTGCGTGTGGCCTATCGTGGCTATTTCTGTTGGTCTACTGAGACCTGTCTGTGTCTGCCTATCGTGGCTGTCTGTGTCTGGCCTATCATGGCTATTTATGTACGGTCTATTGGGGCCTGTCTGTGTCTGCCTATCGTGGCTGTCTGTGTCTGGCCTATCGTGGCTATTTATGTTCGGCCAATTGGGGCCTGTCCGCGTTTGCCTATCGTGGATGTCTGCGTCTGGCCTATCGTGGCTATTTATGTTCGGCCTATCGAGGCCTGTCTGTGTCTGCCTATCGTGGCTGTCTGTGCTGCCTATCGTGGCTGTCTGTGTCTGCCTATCGTGGCTATTTCTGTGGTCTATCGAGGCCTGTCTGTTCTGCCTATCGTGGCTGTCTGTGTCTGCCTATCGTGGCTATTTCTGTTGGTCTATCGAGGCCTGTCTGTGTCTGCATATCGTGGCATCTGTGTCTGCCTATCATGGCTGTCTGTGTCTGGCCTGTTGCGGCTATTTCTGTAAAAAACTTATAAGAGGTTTAATCTAACGTCATTATACTGATCATGCTAACTCTCTTTCTATATCTTCCAGGAACCTTAGGATTCACAACTGGTGGGTATACTTCATCTACTTTTGGGGGGAAGGCTGGCCCCGTCTGGAGGTCTCATAATCCACCTAATTTTGGGGGTCGGCTGCGCCCCTGCCTTCGTCTTCAGGCAGGAAATGCAGATTCGCTACCCTCGGATTACGAACCATGGACGGGGCCTTCCGCCAAAGAAATTTATAATTGTCAGCTGTCAATAAATGTATGCTTCGTACATCATTCTATCTCCCGAGTCTTTCTGGTAGAATTATTTTTACAGTGCTTTATACATTATTAGGTAAAGGATCTTAATACTTCATCCACAACAATATTTAATGAGGTTAACTTATAACATTACCCTCTTTGTGGTTAGTCTGCATGAGATCAACAAGCTTGTTTGATTTGTGGCCACTTTAAATACAAAATAAGCATTCGATTTACGTCAGAGTGTCTGAGCGCTCACAAATCTTTCTGCAGCGTTGTGAGCAGAGCAGCAAGAGTGATTTTTGGCGCTCTCGATGCCGGCGGTGTGAACGCACAGTTAGAGATGGATGGGAGTCACTCCTGTCTGAGGCAACACTGATTGCAACACAAATAGGTGTTGCACCTCAGTTTAGCAAATAACACAGTCGGCAAAAGAAAAGGAAGAGATTCCATGATGAGACCTCTCAAGAGGAGACAGCTCATGACAGTGCAGCAACAGTGATTCAGAACACAGTGTTTTATTGCTATGGACAGCATCATAAGTGATATGGACACCAGGTTTCCCACTACTGAAGAAATAGTTGAGGAATTCTCCGCTGTTTTCAAAGTTTGGGCAGATTAGTGAGGATAAAGTCCCTTCTGTGTGCCAACCACTTGTCACGAAATATTCCAGAGATCTCACGTCCGAGTTGAAAAATGAAATAAGACACCTGAACACAGTATATGCTGCCACTTTCCCTCCTAACTTGTCCCCTCTTGGTCTCCTGAATGCAATTAACAAGATGCAGCTACAATAGCATTTTTGGAGAAGTCTGCATTGTTTTACGTATATTCTGTACATGGTCTGTGACTGTTGCTGGTGGGGAGAGAGCTTTCAGTAAGCTAAAACTGATAAAAAACTATTTGAAGTCCACTATGGCTCAGGACAGGCTTTGCAGTCTTGCCATGTTGTCCATTGAAAGTCAATTGGCTAGAAATTTAGACTTCAAAGATTTGATCAATGACTTTGCTAGCAAGAAGGCTCGGCGCTGGGCTCTTGAGTCAGGCTAAGCAAGTTTTAGTGATAGCTCTCAATTGGCATTGTAATACTGTGTAATACTGTGTAGTTGAAAAGACCGTTTGTGAAGATGTTTCTTAACCAAACATGCTAACTGCTCTCTCTGTGTCAGCGGCAGTGTGAACACCGATTTGAATGATCCGGTAAGACTGTGTCAAAGGTTTAAAACCGACTCGGGGAATCGTTGTTATTTAGAAATGAGATCGAGAGGGTTTGAATCGAGATCGCGATCTTTTAACGATTAATCGTGCAGCTCTAACTAAAGACATAGTGCCCACAGCCTTAAAAACAAACTGAGAACGAGATG
This sequence comes from Carassius gibelio, assembly GCF_023724105.1. NCBI lineage: Eukaryota > Metazoa > Chordata > Actinopteri > Cypriniformes > Cyprinidae > Carassius > Carassius gibelio. The sequence goes on from NC_068374.1 coordinate 11,745,880, forward strand.
TATGGCTGAACTGCCAAAAACGTGTTGAGCTGTTATTTGAGAGAAAAGTATTGGGGTCCAGGAGTCCATTGTTCTTATTTGTACCATCTTAACTTACCTTTTAATTTGATATCATTGGTATTGTTAGTGTGTTATGACCATATTCCAAACCCCAAAACCTATTGCTTGTTGTTGGGATATGTGGAGTTATGTTTAAAAATCTGCTGTTTTCTTTGTTTTGATTATGTTAATTTATTTTCATTAAAACATTAATATATTTCAGGTTGTAATTGGAATTGTACATTACAATTGTACAACTGGGTTGCACTTTATTTTACAGTACGTGTACGTCCATGTGCTTATAGTGCACTTACAGTGTATTTATCTAAGAAAGTTCTGGTAATACAAGGTAACTACATGGGTTAGGGTTAGGTTTAGGGGTAGGTTCAGGGTTAGTACATAGTTATTACATAGTTATTGTAATTACTATAATAAGTACATAGTATGTACATGGGGAACAGGACTGTAAAATAAAGTGCTACCGTTAACTGCATACTGTATGCAGACTTGCATTTACAAATCACCAGCAATAAATATTGTGCTAGTACTAGTACTGAACTACAAGAAACGAGACAGTTGCAAGCCTTTGGTTAGAGTTATGTAAAGCTTTTGATGGGACAGTTAGGTCCTAGAGATGTGGTGACAACAGCTGCGCAGAGGGGGCACAATTAGATTTTTTTGTCATGGGGCCCAAAATTCCTGGCGGCGCCCTGCTTACAAGTCCAGAAAAGTGGAACAACAGTGTAACCCTGACCAGGCTCCTTTTTGCCCAGGCAACATGAAATGGGAGACCACATGTGAATAAAGATACAAAAAAATATGATTTATTAGGGACAAAAGGCATAATTTGAAAAACCAAGTCTTGTGCATTATAGGGAATAATATTCTGCAGTATTTTAATTTTACAGTTTGTTTGATTCCTTTAGCTCAAATAGTGTCAGAGTTGAATTAGCTTAAGTGGGTACAGTATGTAAAACATTTGGAAAATATGGATTTAGTACTGTATATAAAAACAATTAAGGTATAATAATAAAAAAAACAAGTCTTGTCTGGTGCATAATAGGGAATAATATTCTGAATATTTTACAGTTGGTTTAATTCCTTCAACTAAGTTGTAAAATTATTATAAAACACATAAAATGTTAATTCCGAAAATTGAGCTGTGTGCAATAACAGGGATGTTTTTCTGAACATTTTATTATTGGTTTTATATTCTAATGACACATAGTTAAATTGTTTAATTAATTTAAATGGATAATTAAAAAAATAAATCCTCGAAATTAAGCCTTGTGCAACATAAAGAGTTAGTATGGGCTCAAAACATAACTGCAGCAAAGAGTTTAAAAAAAAAAAGAATGCCCAATGAATGTAAAACATCAAACTAACTTTACCGCCATCCATAGATGTAACAGTTTTCTATACTGTACATTCTATCCCCATATTCTATGCACAGAACGATCGGCTGTATGACATCATAGTACCACGAGAGCGATAAGAGAGCACACGGATCCAATGCATTCGATTCGCTCTCGCGGTACTTTGATATCATACAGGTGATAATTCTGTGCAGCGCTGCTTCAAGTCGAACGCATCTAATATAACTGCTTTCCCGTTTTCATAACTGCATACGAAATATTGATACGAGCCGTGACTGTTTCCTACACGTACAGGTTCTGTTTCAGCAACAGGAAACTGGGATCCTTGTGTGCAGCGGTGCTTCAAGTCAAACGCGTCTATCAAGTTTGAGCGATTGCTTCAGAAATTGGCAGGTCGTAAAATCAGGTCGTAAATCACCTCCTCTGTACGATTTTCAGATAAACTCACTCGTGACGTGTGCGTGGACATACGATCTTCCGACCATCTGAATTTGCACGTGTACGCCCACCTTAAGTGTGTTGTGGTCACACTGAATTAAGTACTTTGTTGTTTGTTTTGGAATTTTTAGGTTAATGTCTCGTGAAGGTTCTTCAACTGACTGAAGACCAAGTTTGTGTCACAAATCTTATGATGTATTGACATTGTAATAACAAGATGTCAACAGCGTGGGCCGTACTGCAAAACTGCAGCTGTTGATGCAGCATACAAAAGTGACTATCGAAGATTTTACTGACAAAATTACAGAATTTGTCATTGATGATTACGTGCTGTGCCAACTTCAAAATTTAGGCACTGAAAAGTTCTTTGAAACGGATCTTCTGGTATCCAAGCTGCTTGCAGAGGACAGAATCCAGTTAACGGGCAGAGATAATCGCATTACTGCAGCAGCATTTTTGCCTCCATGTTCTCAGTCTACTAACGAGATGGATCGGGCAACAGATTCAGATGATCTCATGCTTGAGGAGTTTTTTAGGAGTGAAACTGGTGAAGAGTTGGATAATGTGAATGAAAAGGAGACTGAGAAGGTTGAATTGGAAGGAACTGATTGTAAGAGAAAAGAAGAGTGTGTTGAAGGAACCGTAGAAGAGGTGAAAGTATCAGCTTGTCCAAAGCATGGCAAATTTGACTGAAGTTTGAAATATCAAGGGAAGACGTGGAAGAAGAAGTGAAAAATTGTGAAAATCACAATAACAAACAAATACAATTAAAAATAAGTTGTTAATATTTCAAGTTAATTGTTCTTTAATATTTGGAATGGTGGTAAATATTTTGTAAAACTGAGATTTAGTAAAATGTTTTATTCAGTGAAAAAGTAGTTGGTTAAGTTTGTTAAAGATAGATAGTAGTTTAGAGATAAAAAAATAGTATAAAAGTTTTAAATGTAGGACTTTTTGAAAGTTTTTTATAAATGATCATGTGAAATTAATTTAAGATTTAATAGTTAATCGTAGTAGATTATAAGTTATTGAAGTTAAATGTGAAGTTGAATTTGTAATTTTTGCAATTTTTATTTTTGATTGGTACATTTATGAAGGATGGTCAATAGTTGGATTTGATATTTAAATATATATATATAATATAATATAATTGTAGTATTTGTATGTTAAACAATTGTGAAACATGAAAGATTTAGTGGATAATATAAGGGAATGTTTGGCCAATATTAAATTTATTTAAAGGGTTTCACAATAAGATGTTTCTGCAAACATTTATATTTTTTATTTTGTATAATTTCTGTCAGTGCTGTTTAAGTATTAATTTTATTAAATATATTTTAATTTTAAAGTAATTGAAATAATGAATTAATTATTTGATGACCAAAATATCTATAGGATTTAACTTAAAATGTATGAATTTGTAGTTTGCATATATCAAATTTATAATCATTATATTTTGCCATATGTTTGCACAGCAGCAGTTTTGCATTTTAAAAATATACAAATTATAAACTCAATATAAAATAAATTTTCATAAGCAGTGTTGCCAACTTCTTTCCATGGAAAGTAGCTAAACCCTGCCTGAAAAGTCGCTAAATGTCGCTAAATGACGTCATATGCCAATTAGCATATTCATGACGTAAGTGCGTCATATTATCTTGCCCTTTCTATGCTCATGTACTGCGTTTTAAGGCAGGCAAAATTCTCAATAAAAGTTTTTTATTATTATATTTTAATCTTTCTGCTGTCCGACAACGGAATTAATATTATAATGACTGAAACGCGGTCCATTAAGAATACATAACCAGCTCTCAAAGATGTTAATCTCTGCACTAAAATCCTATTCAGGACATTGTCTAATGAAATCACATACACATAAGATTAAGATAATGATTGTACTGTGATTTCGGCTATACTTTTATGTGAAATAGAGTTAGAAGCAACAGAATATTTTTTTAACTGAAAGTGCTGCTCCTCTCTGCTCGCTGAACAAAGCAGAAGCAAATGCAGAGAGAGAGAGGCGTGTGCGCACGCTGGTAGAGAGAGAGAGGGAGAGAGAGAGCTCGTGCTGCAGTACCTGAGAGTCTCAGAGACTAAATAAGGTCTGTCAAAAAAAGTCGCCAGATTTGTCGCTAGTCGCTTTTTTGGAAAAAAGTCGCTATGGGGGTCTGAAAAGTCGCTAAATCTAGCGACAAAGTCGCTAAGTTGGCAACACTGTTCATAAGTGTATATCTGTATTTATTGGAAGCTGGGCACCATTGATCTATAATTATTACATGCTTTGTTGTTGTTGTTGTTGGTATTATTATTATCATCATCAGTAGGCCTATTATCATAACTAGGCTATTGCTATAATTGGGAATTGCACCAGACGTCGGAAATTAATTTATGCTTTATTATTATTATTACTAGGCCTAATACTAGGCATCATCTGCATTTTTTACAGAAGCTTGCAGGTAGGTGATGTTAATGTGAGACCTGAGCCTGCTTTGCCTTGCAAAGATCCTCAATTCTTGGCACAATATTTGAAAAACATAGCCTCAAATCATCCTCAATTTGTGCACGATTGCGGTATTTCATTTTGAGTGCAGTCATTTTTGAGAATCCTGCCTCACACAAATATGTCGACGCGAAAGGAAGGAGAATCTTCAAGGCAATGTCACAGAGTTGAGGGTATATTCCTGCATCAATGCTGCCCAGAATGACGAAAGAGGGCAGGAGCTGAAGAGTTCCTTCAGTCTACTGTCACTCTTCAGCTCAATAAGCTGTTCCTGCATATCGATTGATAGCTCGTTTGCTGTACACACAAACCGATCTCGAACCCATGCAAAAGAGTGATAATCCTCTTTAAAGTATGTCGCGAATTGTTTTCTCATTGCTGACAAGTGCTCAGACGCTGATTGAAACAGGAAGGAGAAATCGTGTGACGTGCCTGCATCAGTGATAAAGTCTGCGAGGCTGAGGAACATGTCGCAGTTTCCTCGACTGATACGGCCATGCCAGAGGTCTAGTTTTTGTGTGAAGGCGTGCACTTTGTTTGCAAGGAGCAAAATATGAGTTTCGCGGAATTGCAAAGACAGGTTGAGGCCATTCAAGCAGTCAAATATATCGACCAAATAGGACAGAGATGCAAGCCACATAGTGTCATCCAGATGCTTCGCCAGATCTGATTTGATTTCTGTCAAAAACCACTTCACCTCCTCTCGCAGCTCATACAACCGCTGTAACCCCGACCCCTGGAGAGCCAGTGAACTTCAGTGTGCAGAAGCAGCTGCTCGTGCCCTGACCCCATCTCCTGGCAGAGGACCACAAACAAGCGAGAGTTTGGCGGCCATGATTTGAAGAGATTTATCATTTTTTACGGACTGGTTCAGCACGGAGTCAAAGAAAACTGGCATTCTTTTTAGCAGCTAGTGCTTCGCGATGGACCATGCAATGTGTCCATTTCACAAGTGGAGCTACTTGCTGAACGCAAGCAGCTAGGCCACGCTCACGCCCCGTCATTGACCGCGCACCATCCATGCATAGGCCAACACATCGGTCCCAAGCCAAACCATTTTCACAGATTCACGAGTTCACACTTACATTTAATTAACTGAAGTATTATAATGCGTATTTGGCATGCTGTCCGGGGAAGGGTCTCCGAGCTCGGGAATGGCCCGAACATAGAGTACACCCCCCCCCCTCCATAAAAGTGTAAAATGAACTCTAGTGGAGGAGATGGGGTGGATGGGGGATTTTTAATATCAAGGACATTGAAAATGGCTTCTCCTGTAGTGTGTGACTGAAGAGGCCGCCAAAACAGGACATCCTCCTCAATCGCAGATACCTGACATAAGTGAGGAGCTGTGCCTGCCCAGCAATATCAGTGGATTCGTCCAGCTGCAGCGCGTAGTAAGGACTCTTTTTTACAAACTCTATCTGTTGCTCTCTGATATCATTGGACATGTCTACAATTCTCCTAGCGACTGTGTCATTGGACGGGGGTATTGCACCAAGTTTGGCTGCTGCACTATCGCCTATTATTATTCTGCACATGTCTTGCACATGTCTTGAGAGTCTCGGCGATTGTATGCGGTTTACCCAATTTACCAATTCTTTTGGCCACTACATACGATGCCTCCAAACAGTTTAGACACAGTGCTGTGCACTGATATGGTTGCCTGTTGCTGATGGAGGCCATCAAGCTTTCTTTTAAAATATTCAGCCGGTTTATTTTTAATGCCAGCATGCTTTGTTTCGACTGTCATTTGCCAGCTCCTCTGCACACACGACACACTAAGGTCTCAGATCAAATTTCTCCATTTTTGTTATGTGTTAACAATAAAGTTTAGGGAATATGTAACTGTGTGTGTGTCTATGTTGAGAGACGTATCAGGGGCTAATCAGTCAGGACTTAGGCACGATCTTTAATTAAACGAACAAAATAATTATTTGCAGAAAATTCAGATTTTATTTTAATACTAAATGATTGTAGTCCTCGTCAGTGTGTGTGTGTGTGTGTGTGTGCAGGGGGGTAGTTTTAGCTAAGTGTAGCTACTGCCTAGCAGTTAAATAAATTACTGGCTAGGGCTGAGATTTGATCTAATCTTTAAAAAGAATGTTTGTTGGTTTAGTCTTTAAAAAGACTGTTGGGGTTCTGTAGTAAAGGCCTATGTAATTCGAGATTGATAACTAATCCAATCCACCTTTATTTATAAAGCACCTTAAAAACAACAGTGTTGACCAAAGTGCTGAACACAGTCTATAAATAAACAATAACATACAACAGAAGCACAACAAAAGTAATAAAACAATAGATAAACATAACAATAAATTCAACAGTAATACAAAACTAAAAGTCAACCCTCAAACTGAGGTAAAAGCCAAAGAAAATAATTGAGTCTTGAGATGGGATTTAAAAACAGGAAAGGCAGCTCATTCCAGAATCTCGGAGCTGCCACAGCAAACGCACGGTCACCTCTGGATTTTCGTTTGGTCTTGGGGACGACCAGCAGTGCCTGGCCAGCAGACCGGAGTGAACAAAGGGGGGAGTAAGGCACGAGCAGACCTGACAGGTACTGGGGGGCCAGGCCATGCAGACATTTAAAAACAAATAAAAGAATTTTTAAATCAGTGCGAAAGTGCACAGGGAGCCAGTGGAAGGATTGGAGGATGGGTGAGATATGGTCAAATTTTCGAGTTCCAGTTAAAAGACGAGCAGCTGTATTTTGGACTAATTGTAATCGTGACATAAGTGATATGCTAATACCAGTCTAAAGTGCATTACAATAATCTAAACAAGTGGCAATAAAAGCATGGATTAAAATTTCAAAATCATGTCGAGATAAAACCGGTTTTACTTTGACTATTTGCCTCAGCTGGAAAAAGCTGGTCTTCAACACTGCACTAATCTGGGCATCAAGTTTTAACCGACCATCCAACTTGACTTCCAGGTTTGTAACCACAGGGCTAATGTCTCGGGTTAGACAAACCAAGTCAACAGGAACCACAGCAGCTGAGTCACTAGGAGCAAATAACACAAACTCAGTTTTGCTCTCATTTAAATACGAAAAAATGCATAGCCATCCATGCTTTCACTTCATTCAGACACTCTAAAAGGGTTTTTGACTGACTTAGCGGCACATATATTTTGCAGTCATCAGCATAAAAATGGAATGAAACATTGTGACTTCTAAGGTTTGACCCAAGAGGCAGCAGGTACATTGAAAAAAGTAGCGGCCCAAGGACAGACCCTTGAGGAACACCGCACGACAGAAGAGCCGAAGAGGACACAGCATCACTGACCTGAACTGAAAAATTTCTGCCTTCCAAATAGGACATAATCCAGGCTAAGGCCAGCCCCTTAATGCCCACACAGTTCTCCAGTGGCAGCAATAAAATTTGGTGGTCGACTGTATCAAACGCAGCCGTAAGGTCCAATAGCAGCAGAGCAACAGTATCTGAAGCCAGAAGAATGTTTTTGAAAACCCTCAGCAGAGCTGTCTCAGTGCTGTGGGCTGACTTAAACCCAGACTGGAAAATTTTAAGTTATACAATTGTCATTCAAAAAAGTGCTCAGCTGCAGATAAACAACTTTCTCCATAATTTTGGAAAGCAGAGGGAGCTTAAAAATAGGCCGATAGTTAGAGAGCTCAAGTCTGTCTAGACCAGGTTTCTTTAACAAGAGTTGAACAACTGCATGTTCAAAACTCATAGGTACGATTCCAGTAATAAAACTGACATTAACAATATCAAGTATGCAGGGCGCCACTGTAGGAAAAACCTCTTGAAAAAGACGAGGAGGAATCACATCATTAGGGGAGCCAGTGAACTTCATTTGACCAATAATCTTTTCTAAAAGAGGCAAACTAACAGGCTCAAACTGGTTCAAAACAGCAGAACAGGTTATATAAATGCCAGGTTCATACAAAGGTGGACCAATAATGGCCCTAATGCTCTCCACCTTGTGGATAAAAAAGTGAAGAAACTCCTCACACACTTTTGATGGGTTCTCAAAGCACTGGAGTTGTGGGACATTAAAAAAAGTTTTGATGGTATTAAATTAGTTAATAACACTAATAAAATGTTAATATATACAGTACTGTGCAGAAGTATTAGGCATGTTAGTATTTTCACATTGAAAAAAAAAACTGTTTTAAGCCAATTATTTATATCTTTTGCTGTTGTGTGTCAGTAGAATATATAAGTTTACATTTCCACACATTCATTTTGCCATTAATTGTAATAATCCAGTGAGATATTTGTATATATTTGTATGCATGATCCACATGAAGATCTTTTACATTGAATATAAATATTTCTGTCTTATATGGTGAACAAAATCCACATTAGATCGCAAACAGAAGTTATTTAAAAAACTCACTGCTGTCTGAAAATGAATTAAGCTGAAATGTTTTTATATGTCTTTGATGCTGATGTTAACTGATAGCTATATATTAAATAATCCACAGTGCTGACCAATATAGTACTTGTACATAATACCAATTTCACATCTGAACAACTATGTAGCTGTAATAACTAAAATACCTCTGCATGTACACACATATGTAATTATTAGTTCTTAATGAATGTATGTGCACAAATAACCTGCTTTGCTGGACTCTGCCTGAAGACATGGTGAATGGTGAAGTTCTCCTCAGTGGTTGAGCTATCTAATTGCTAGATATAGTACAGAGTAATGTTTCATGTAGCAACATTCAAACAGCTACACACATTTGCGGAGTGAAGCTGTCCAGGAGAACAGAACACCACAACCTCCTGATCATGTCATCCTGAAAAATAATAATAATAATAATAATAATATACACACAAAACAGTCTGTTCATGCATGTCTGTTCAAATAACTTGACAAATGTGATGCCATACCTCTGTAAAAGCGAATGAACTAAAGCCATGTACAGAGTGTACTGTTACAATCCACAAAAAACAATAAAATTAGCAATTTATAACAATTATTAACAATAATTATTCAAATTGAACGTACCATGGATAAATAAATGATCGAACATCGCATTTCATATTATAAGATATTTACACAAGCACTTTTACTCACCTCAAGCAATCAACGTAATAGCGTTATTACTCTGCTGCTGTAGTTGCCACCGTTCTGTTTGTTTCAACGCAAACTGCCCCCTGCTGGCTCGGAGGAAAATGTCAAAGGCGGGGAAAACAAAAAATGGGCGGGGCGACACGTGTCGCTCCGCCTCGAAGTGTCGCCCCGCCCCATCGTCCAGACTGCACTCTGGGGTTACTCCACAGAGGTGCAAGAGAAACCATGCAAGACTGTAGAGGAATTAGAGGAGTTGTGTGTGAAACTGAAAGGTGCTGAATTTCGAAAGAAGATGGTATGTGCCTTAACACAAGCAACATTAGTTATTTTTAACCTATAATTATTTAAAGCATTTTGCTCGTGTTTAATTACTGATTGTTGTTTGCAGATTCGTTATCTGTGTCTTCAGAGTGGAGGCAGCTTGAGAGATGGAATTAGGAGGATGCTGAAAAAAATTGGAGATAATTCCTTATGGGGATATTATAGTTACAAAGGGAGAAAGGGAAAACTTAAATTTCAGCAGCTCTACATCAATGATGTCATCATTCGTAAGTTTCAAAACTCGCCACTAATGACTAATTATCTCTGATTATCTCTCTGTTTAATAATCTGCCTGTCAAATCATTTGGATTGTTAATAAATTGTAAATAAGATTTGGTAGGTTGTAAACGTTGTTCCTCCTTTTAAATATAAAATTCTTAAGTTGTTTTAAATACATATATTATTCATAGCAGAAATAAGATTAATGTTTGATGTTCTTAGATTATAACTTTGTCATTTTAATTTGTAGTTTTAATATGGATAATGGTGATCTCTGTATTAAATCAAGGTGCCTGCAGCAAGGCATACCCACACCAAAAATCCCAGTGTGTGGAAGAGACCCTTAAACATGCCCCGGATCATGAAAAGAACATTAATATATATACACATATATTATCCTCAGACAGAATGTAATGGATGGACAGACAGACAAACACAACAATATGTGACCTTGGACCACAAAACCAGTCTTAAGTTGCATGGGTATATTTGTACAGTAGCAATAGCCAACAATATTTTGTATGGGTCAAAATTACATATTTTTCTTTAATGCAGACCTAAATGCACAACTTAAACAGGGTTTTTTTCTTCTTTGATAAAAAAATAAATATATTTTCATGGTAAAGTTTACTTTTACATGGAATTGCCCATGATTTTCTTTCTTGTGCGCAACACAAAATATGACATTTCGAAGAATGCTGGTGATCAAACAGTTTCTGGACACCACTGACTTCCATAGTATTTTTCCCCCATATCATGGAAGTCATGACGCTTCCCAGACAGCAAGTCAACATTGGTAAACATTGTTTTTCCACCTGAATCATCATTATAGTTGATACTGAAATTTCAATGCAAAATAAATGTTGAATCACCATTACCATATCGATGAAAACCTGATATTATTAATGTTGATGGCAACAATATTGGAACAACATTGATCTATAGTTTTCTTTATGATTAAGCATTGATATTTGGTTACCGGGTGATACCTGAATGTGTCAAAGTCATTGATGTATAGTGGACAGAAAAACGACGTGGTTGTTGAAAAGTCATCGAAATATAGTTGACCGGGAAATATGATAGAAAATGCATCGAAATATAGTTGAATGGGAAATATGATTGAAAATCCATCGATTTTTGGTTGACCGGGAGATCAACGGGTGGTATACCCAACGTACTGCACCGGACACAGCTCATTTCTGGACCCTTGGCACAAGCGTACAGGTAAGCTTGCTTAATGTTCGATATGAATGACTTGTACCAAATCAAATACTAGGCTGATTTTTAACTTGATGGTTAGTGTAGTAATTGATTTTTGTTTTACCAATATGTTAAAATCTGCCAAAAGTACTTCGTGGTTGTCTTCTATGTTATAAAGTTAGCAAAACCTCCGAGTCCAGTCTAATGATGAGTGTGACAGTCTATGATAGCTAGCTCAAAATACATGTCTGTACCCATTGATAAGTGTCGTGAAAATCTATTAACACAGCACCGTTATTTCTTCTGAACGCCTAACCAACGCTAGCATAGTGGAACCAGGCCTTGCGTCTGGGAGGGGAGGGGAGGGGTGGCATAGCCCACATACCGGTACTTCATAATAGAAACATCTTGCGGCACGAATGTACCAATACAAATAAATATAACATCTCCAGTTATTTAGCTGAGCATCAATTGTACGTTAGTACAATAAGTTTAATTTAATAAGAGGCGATCTAGAGTTGAAATGTTTTATTTATTATTATTTTTTATCAAGTGATGAAAGTGTTTGTTGTCGCTGCGATCAGTGGCCCGGATGCTGTGTACAGTCTGCACTGTATAAGGTCTACACTCGGACACGCGCTTCAATCCGTTGTGGAGACGGTCTATTCGTTCCGGTGAAATTACTAAACATAAATATACACAAACGTATCCCTGTCTGATATACAACAACTGATAAACATAATCAGTTTTGATAAATACATTAAAAAAAAACATACGAGTGTGGGTTAAAACCCAAACCCAGACCTCTGACACGCTAAAGTTCTTCCACTGAAACATTTGAGCTGAAAAACAGATATATTGTAGCTTGATATTCAATACAGGAAGAAAGTGCAGCATAAAAAAAAGCATATTTTAGCATTAAAATACCTTTAACATTTATGGTGATCTGAGGGGGCGGGGGAGTCCAGTTAATGGGGCATAATGCATTAGCTTTAATGAGAATTGTATATTTTATAGGCCTACATTAAAGTGTATTTCATTTTTTATATTTTACATTTATTTCTTGAATGCTACTATTACATCAACTGTAGCTGAAAAGAATAAACCATTGTATATTTAATTTATATATTATGTTGTTCATGTTCTTTGTTTTATTTTTTTAATAACAGATTGGTTACCTGAGTACATATGTATAAAGTACAGTCACACTGTATGATTGTGAATTTTAATTGCTGTTTTTAACAGAGATTTTTGATTTTCTGTTCTTTTACAGATCACTATTGCACACAAAGTAAGCAAAATATATATTTTTTTCATTTCATTTTATTTCTGCAAACAACTTGCACCACTTGCAGTAGCTGTCCAAGGAGGTGAAGGACCTGCGAGAGGAGTTTAGGCAATTCTGCCAGTCCTGCAGGTGTGGACAATTGGAGTCTGTGGTACAGCAACTGTCGGAGCCCTTGGAGCTGCCCTTCCACACCATGGAGGCCCTGGACCATGCAGAAGAGACACTGTTAAATGCCACAAACCGACAGGCAATGGTAGTTTTAGTTACATCTTTATTCTGCCAGAAAACTTCACTGATATGCACAACTTCCTTAAACTGTCTGACCTTTATGACAGTAGACTCATGGGTTAATTTCACATTTCACATTTCAGTATCTCCTAAAAACTGCTGTTTTTTCAGTATGGCTTTATCAATCCAAGTTACATTCAGACTGAAAAAACTAATAATTCTGCACAGACCAAATTGGCTGAAAATTATGTTCGATATTGAAGCACTGTATAGAGGGGTGTTTCTCCAAAGCGGAATCAAGAAATCCAAGACCTTGAGCTGTTTTTACTCTGGAGTTACATAAGGTCACTGTATCTAGCTTTGCACTGTTGAATGGCCAAAACATTCATTTCCTACGGTTGTGCTACATGACTATAAGAATGGGAGTCATAAGCAAATTGTGCATTAGCCTACATCTGAGATATTATGAGCTGTTGACTGTAATGGCAATACATATTTGCCGTATGATCAACAAATACTTTTTGGTCTCCTGATGCCTTATTTTTGCGTGCTTTAACCATCCAACTACAGTCTGTAGATGATGGGAGAGTACGCTGTGGCAGGGGAGGGACAGACATTAAGGGACAAATACATTGCGTTTACTGCTAAAATATACGAGATCGGTGAGGAAGAAGAAGAATGTCAGTAACCAGACAGTTTTTGGTCCCATTGACTTCCATAGTAGGAAAAAATTATTACTATGGAAATCAATGGGACCAGAAACTGTCTGGTAACTGACATCCTTCTAAAGACCCAGAGATCGCTGAATGGGTTCGAAAACAATAAAACACAACTGTTTAACTTTGGGGGAGTTGTAAAATGAGCCTAAAAAAGTGGAGTATTCTTTTAACACTGCAAATTTTAATACTTTGTCAGATTGCTCGTCTCGCCACCATTGGAGGGACTACCCTAGAGATGAGGGTCCGCCGTATGATGGCACACCTGTTGTCGAATGAACTGGCTTCAAGACTGAACTAGACTGGAAAAAAGAACAAGGAGCCTACCAAACAAAAACATCCCTTTAAAGAGTTGGCACTCTGTCGATCATTGTTTGGTAAGTCCTGCTCCATTTTCAATCACCATTATATTATCAATCCTAGGCTGCAAGCCAAAGGGCCTTAATGCACACCCCAACTCACCCGGAATCTTAGCATGAAGTTAACACAATAATCCAAAATAAACCTCAGCATTCAGTGACCTGTAACAGTGATCTATATTTGTTAAAGGATTAGTTCACCTCAAAATGAGAAAGTTGAAATGTTGCCGTAAAGATAAGAGCAACACCGCTAATCCAAATGTAGACTTGTCTGTCGGCGGCCCTCCCTCTGGCTCTGACCTAACAGCAGTAGCGCAGCGTCTATGGCATTATTTTCCTTTCAAATGTAGAGAGCGCATTATTGTAGCGCGAAAGTACATTAATATATAATGCGCGAGCGCGAATCTCTCTGCTCACGCACGGAATTTAAAGTGCCAAGTACTGGAACTGGGCGCGCGCTCTCAGATACACGCTGCTCTTGTAAGAATTGTCTCTGGGCTCGCTCAGAGTATATGCCTGCTTAAAACGTGTTCAGTGCAATGTACTTTCGCGCTACAATAATGCGCTCTTGACATTTGACAGGAAAAGAATGGCATACGCGTCAGGCACGCGACGCAGCTGACACGCAATCGAAACGCCACGCTTGCACGTGTTAATCATGTTAATATTTTCATCCCAAAGATATAAATAATACCATACAAACTACCACCCAGCGATAGGTCAGCATTATGGTCAGGTAGACAACGTGCATTTTCTGACAGGAATTGGAGCATGTGTTGCCTACCTTACCATATTGGTTTTTATTATTATTATTTAGAAAATTTGGGAACTAGACCACAGCAAACTATCTTACAGTCCAAGTGACGTTAGCAATATAATGTCTAATGTGTAATGTTATATATAACAGTAACGTTAACTTACCTTTGGTTGGTAGCCAGAGAGGTGTGTCGATCGTGAAGCAGCCCTAATGTCAGCTGTCGACCGGCAGGGTTGCCAGATGCCAGTAAGGTTTTCCAGCCCAAAACCTCGTCAAAAACTGAAGGCAACGGTTTTTGTCTATGATTATTTTGTCAATGGAAACTCTAATCTACATTAACTATTCAATTAGTATCCAGTTATTTATATTAAATTTGTGGAGTTAACGACTACTTCTGAACTAATAAAATAATAAACATAAAATTTTTAGAGTCATTTGGCCTCATACATTTCCCTTATGAAAGAGGTCACTGCAAGCTAATCCTTTTTGCCTCCCTATAATTCCATTACATCCATGAACAGGCAGGTTTTGAAAAGTGCTTTGAATATAGGGGAAATATGATCTAGCCTACAACACGAGGACTTATTGCCTTATCCGATCATTGAAAATTCATAGGCCTAGGCTACTGAATTTGTTCCAAGTGTTCAAAATATTTTCTGTTTAACTTAAATGCTATTTTTTTTTTTTTTTTTGCATTGCGATTTTTATCTTCTGTTTTAGATGCCCTTACTGAACAGATGGGGACAGCTACCGTCACCTAATTTTCATTTGCACAACTTGGCTGCGGTATGTGCCAGACCGGGCAGGAGGGACTGGACGACAACTTATGCAGGCATCAGATGACAATGAAGTGTAAATAAAGAGTAGAGAGGCTAATAAACATGAATTTGATTTTAAATAGTGTGGTGTGTTCTGTGTTATACAAAATTTTAAATGTTCCATTACTTTTTAACATCCTGGCTGTAGATAAAGCAGGCTATTTAATTTATGGTATTACATTTAAAATTAACATTTAAAAACGATTGAAATTCCATTGAAATCACGTTGATCCTTAGTTCAGTTGAAATTTCAACATTGTTTCAATATTCCTGATAATTGAAATACCATTGAAATACCGTTCATATATGGACAGAATTTCAACATTGTTTCACAAAACTTATTTTTAACTTATTTTTCGTACGGCTTTCATGATGCTTTAGATGTAAGCACATGTGACAAAGTCGTTGTGGAAATCAAGCTTAATGAGCTCATGCAGACATCAAGGATGAGGTCTGCTTTTACACATAGGCTAGGATACATTGAGCATCTCGTTAGTTCAGTCAGGTCATGTTAGTCATGCTTGCATCAGCTGACAGTCAGCTGTTCCTGACGTGTACCAATCCAGTCTTGACACCTATCATATTTATATAATAGGTGTCATATTTATATTTATTTCTTCATCCAGATTTAAAGATTTGGTGGACCACATGAGATGTTATCTAATCCGATGTGGTGTTTACATGTGCTCGTGCTTCGATTTTGGGACATAAGTGGCTACAATAACATGCAAATTATCAGAGCGAGAGAGAGAGAGGGGGGAAAAAAAACGCGGTGGTGTAGCAGTCGATTCTGTTCCCCTTTACGCAAACATACTATAATTCTTGCGTAGTTGCCGAGTTACTATACGTACGATCAGAACTAGCGTGCGCAAGAAGCACGACTGGATGTACAGCAAGTCAAATGGTTCAAAATACCACCCTAAATCCTAAACTTAGTTAATAGTTTTATGACGAGAGGATTTTCAACTTGAAATTCATTTCCTTTTTTTTTTCCAATCAGATTTATTACCGATTAGCTACAATGTGATGCTTTGGCTATTCTGTTTTATACTGTCGTATACTTATTTATGCTAATTTATTTTTACTTTTTTATTATATGCCTTGCTGTTGTTGTATTTATGTATGCACTTATAGCTTAAAAAGCTATAATAGCTACTACCCCCCCCCCCCCTATTCAATAAACTATAAACCTGGTTAACAGCCTTGGTCAGAAAGAATGATCTTTGTTGCCCCAAACCTGTGAAATAAAGTGATGCAGTACACAACTGCTTCATATTTAGTAAGAATAGCATAGGCTATTTTGTGTAATGGTCAATAAATGTACTCATTTACATTGTTGGTCCTGGTGTCTTTTCCCACTAAATTCATCCTATAGCCGTTAACATAATCAGTATATGTCTCACAGCAATGTTGAAAAGGAAAATACTTAGTAGCCTTTTGAACCATTTATCAACGTTCCCCCATTCCAGGCCAGTAGAATCCAGCTGAAATGGCAAGCTTGCTTTTTTCTAATTCTAAAACTAAAATTGTCTGGCCTCTTGTTGTCCATCAACCACTTTTCTTCTAAACTTTACATTGTTTTTTGAGGAGATGTGGTCAAGCTGGCCATCTATTGAAATAGCTGTATTGTTAAAATCTAAACAAATAAC
This sequence comes from Carassius gibelio, assembly GCF_023724105.1. NCBI lineage: Eukaryota > Metazoa > Chordata > Actinopteri > Cypriniformes > Cyprinidae > Carassius > Carassius gibelio. Next base: position 11,762,840 of record NC_068374.1, read on the forward strand.
CTGCAATGAGGTTCTAAAGGCCCAATTGAAGGAATACACCCATTTAAACTTAAATTGTCTTATTGTCAATGTGCTAGTTGCTTTAAGTCAGTTATGTATAGTGTCTTGACAAGCACTGACTTTTTGTTTTGGTGTATCACACTTTACTATGAGAAAACGTGTCAGTGTAGAGAAGTCATCACTTAAAATACTGGAGGAACATCTGTAAGTGAAATATTTATGCTCTTTTTTTTTTTAAGAAAACTGGAAAAACACCTTGAATTTTGTAATTTAGAATTTCCTCATATAGGTTTGACATATGAAGAACTATATTCCACTGTCATCAGTAAGAAGGTAAACAGATTAATCAAATAGAATAATAGTTCAAATGTATTGTTGCTCTATATGGAAACAGTAATATAATACCCTGAGTTTGGACGTCAGAAAGGACAGATTAAACTAATTTGCAAAGGAAAAATTAAACCGCAAAAACTTGGACATAAGACAAAAATAAAGGAACAATTGCAAGATGAATAAAAAACAATAGAACCTAAACGGGAGTGTGAGGATAATTTTACTATTCTGCAGTGTAGCAAGAGATTTGTCCCTTTTTGCTTTCCTTACATCCAGGTGTGTTTGGTGTATTTGCATGCAAAAGTGTTGCCAAATCCACGGAATTTAGGCTACTTTGGGGATATGTTTGAATAACTATTTGGTTGGGTTTATTACACTGATCTGCCAACCCGAGGAATTCCAGAAGGGAACCGAATCGACTGCTACACCTGCATTCATATTTTTAATAGCTGTTTGCACTTGCTTGGAATTTGCAGATTAATATTGAAACTCTAGTGTTCATTTGTGTGCTCAGTGTGTAAGTGACTGTGTTCAGTTCACATGACCAAGGCTGTCTTCTATCGTACCACTGGTGTGGTCGGGGCCATTAAGTGTATACCCACTTGTTTTGTTGCTTCGCAAAATCTTCAATTTACCATCAGGAATCGTTCCCTTTAATGGTGTACCATACAGTTGAGAAACGAGTGATTCTTTGCTGTAATTGGTGCATTATCAGTTCTGTCATCTCACATTTCCCGGCCCATCATATACTGAGTGCGCGTGTCCGCTGCAGCGAGAGAACTCCGCTCAAATGCCATCGGGTGCACCGGGACATTTCTGGTCCGGTTGAGTGAGCACTGTTCGCCGAAGCGAGGGAGTTCTCCCCCACTTTAGGCACCGTTTCTAAATTACACCAAACTGCAAAAAAGTGTGAGGCGGCGCTACGCACTGCTTTCACCAGCTGAATGCAAGAGCAGAGTCTTCCGTGCAGCGCTGCGTTTGCACAACAATGTAAAGTGACAAACCGCTTCAGCCATTCAGATGTTACACAGAATTATTGATACTGTCGTGTGACGCATGAGAACATTAAAGGTTTTGTAATGTTGCTGGCTGAAAACATCCAGAATAATGTTAATGGCATGAAGAGGGAAAACTGGGAAACACCAAGGCATGTCAATTCAGCAAGGGGAAATAACTGGAGCCTAAGACCTTCTTTAATGCAGCTCTGAAATGAATTGTATTATGATATGTATATATTAGGTAAATTTAAATGGTAAAATACATTATTCTCACCAAGTTTTGTTAAAACATGAATCACGAGGGGGCAGCTTATGAATGCAAAGTGCTTGCAATGAGCTATCTTACATTTACAAATGGGTTTATGAATCTGTAATAATATATACAATAACAGGCAAATTTTGGTCAAGTTTTTTCATTGAGCTATTCACTATCATAAGCTGCATACGAAAAAAAAATGCTGCCTTCGGAGGTCGCATTCCAAGGTAGGATGGCTTCAAGGCACGTCCGAAATCAGTCAGCTTCATTTCCTGTCTCCTGAGATGACTTCATCTGGCCGGTTTTGAAGGCAGCATAGATGTATTTTGCTGCCTTTGATATCCCACAATCCCATGCGTTCCATTCTGTGACAGTTAAGCAAAAAAGAAAGCTGTCATCTGAAAGTTGCGGACTGTGGTCAGTTTGTGTGTAAATGTATGTTTCTGAACAACGTTTTCCACTTATGTAATTTCAAGCGAGAAATTTATATTGCAGTAATGAAATATCCACTTAGTTATAAACAAAGCTCTCTATATTTTGATGTAGATCATTAAACCATTACTCCGCCTCAGAAGCATGTCCAAAATCCGTTGCATGAGGTGCCTTTGGGAAAAAAAACGCTGCCTAAGTTTTCAGATGCAGCCATAGTGTTGTTTCTAAGATGAAAAGCAGTTAATTGTGCTTCACTTATTATATCAGCTTTCTGCTCTGGTCATGAGATTCCAGATTCCATTCTAATGTGTGTTATTGTATAACTGGAGTTTTATTATCTTTGTCCAACATATGGTTGTTTTGGGGGTTTGTCTTGCTGCTCTCCCCGCTCTGTCCAAGCATGGCTGCATGGACAGGCGTGTGGAGTGTTGCCCAGAACATAACCATACCGCCAACACTAAATGTATGCAATTATAATTGTCATTAAATATACTTGACGGAAGTGGCTGACGTGTACCAATCCAGTCTCGACACATATCACCTGCGGTCTATTTAAATTCCCATTATTCAGTGTCTCTCCATCACATTGCTGCTTGCAATGAACTCCCTCCTCCAACTCCACCAACTGAACCTGTAATCCGATCTAACTTGTTCTTTCTTTACAGTGTCTTCATTGGAAGCAGTCTCTGACATTTTGTTTACAACTCATGTAATTGAGAATTGTAATTCTATATGCTTATAATGGTTCTGTTCTGTACCCCAGGGGGGTTTGTCTTGCTGCTCTCCCTGCTCTGTCCAAGCATGGCTGCATGGACAGGCGTGTGGAGTGTTGCCCAGAACATAACTATACCGCCAACACTAACTGAATGCAATTATAATTGTCATAAATATACTTGACAGAAGTGGTCCTGATTGAAACAACTTTAAAAGATTTTTTACCACTTTAATGTTTAAGTGACTGTTAACGCCAATATCCTAACTAACAAATAAAGGTCACCAGGATGTCCTCCGGACGTTCAGCGACCACTTTGGATGTTCACTTTAAAGGGGGGGTGAAATGCTCGTTTTCACTCAATATCCTGTTAATCTTGAGTACCTATAGAGTAGTACTGCATCCTTCATAACTCCATAAAGTCTTTATTTTTATTATATTTAAAAGAGAAAGATAGTCTGTACCGATTTTTCCCGGAAAAACACGAGTGCCTAGAGGCGTGACGTGTGGGCGGAGCTAAAGAATCACGAGCGCGAATAAGCTTTTGAGTTGAGAGCATGTGGAAGCTGTGACACAGATCCAGAGGCTGAAATTTAACAAGAGCAGCATCAGCAAAGGCGGTATGCTATGTGGTATATACTGAAACTGTATATATTTGCTTAGCGGTTTTGGAAAATGACTAAGTTCCACTTTATGTCGTCCTTTTTTTTTTTTTTTTTTAAGCTGTACATGTGGAAAGTGCAGTTTGATGACAACATCGCATGTTGTTTACTTGATGTGCTTACACGCCGATAGCTAAGTTAACAACACAGAGATATTTGAAGCAGTTTTACTCACTGCATGTGGTTCCAACACACAATCGTGACCCTTTTCCGTTGGGACTGCATTATCCTTAAGAAATAAACGATGTGCAATCCGGAATGCAGGGAACAAACAAAAACACTTGCACAACTCCGTTGATGCTCTGTAAAAATAAACTCCATCCACTGGTCCCTTAATGCTGTTTCTCTTTTGGTAATCTGTGCAGGGTTGTCTTGCCCTGGCAACCAAAAACACACTCCTTTTGTGACTTTTCGCGACGCTCTCGCTCTGATCAGGCTGTGCTCAGCCTCTCAGTGCTTTGCTATACGGGAGCGAGCGCTCTTCCGGCAGAAAAGCGCGCACTTAGGACCCATATAAGAAAATTCCGCTCCATCTAACGTCACACAGAGCCATACTCGAAAAAAACTTTCCGAAACTTGTGACAAACCGGAAGAGGTTTTTTTGGAAAACAAAAATACTCCTTCAAACGTGCAACTTAATTTTTGAAACTTTGTCCATGTTTAGCATGGGAATCCAACTCTTTAACAGTGTAAAAAACTCAGTATGCATGAAATAGCATTTCACCCCCCCCTTTAAGTCCTCAAATGTCATTTTTTATTTTACTTGATGATGACCTTTACAAATTAAATGAATAGGTTAGAAAACATTTGAGTACATTTTCAGTATATTCACTTAATTTTGAAAAAAAAAACACGAATACAAATATTTTTTTTATTTGCTTAAGAGTCATGTAGTTTAAAATTTAACGTTGTTTTTGTAGCATTGATTTTTAGATGCAGTTGTTCTCTTCTTTTTTTTATTTAGTTATATTTATTCATTTTATTTAATTATACATAATTATACATTTAATTTATACATTCATTTTTCTTGCAATCCTTTTTATTCTCTTTACATATACTATACTTTGTTTTGTTACAGTTGTGTATTATATATATTTTATTTCTTAACATTTAATAAAAAGAAAAAGAAAAAAAAAACGTTTAAATTGTTTAAATGTACCCTATGTTCCAAACTGTTGGCATGTGTCTGTTTTCTTTGGTTAGCCTAAAATTAAAATAAAATAACATTTGAAAACGTCCCTAATGTCCGCTGCACAACGTCAAGCGGACCCTACACGCTGACGTCCGGGGCAGAGCCATTGAAAAACAGAGTTGCAACACTCCCATAGACTGCCATAGGAACTTTAGAATGCGGAAGTAATGCGTGTCATGGAGCAGCCAATAGTTCCAAACACTGATAGTTCCAGCGCTGAACTTCACACATTTTCAATGTTTCTGAAGTACGCTCGCTGGTAAATTGATGCAATTACTGTATTTCCAACATTTGAACGCATTAGCCGACCTCCCATGAATCTATATAATAGTTGTATTTTATGCAGCCAGCTTTATTAATGTTTATTGGAGCCTGAGGTAGCTGCTTAAGTAACAAACACTTAACTAATATTAGCTAGCATAATCTGATGATGGGCTACATTTACCTCAAATTTTTCTTCAAGTTCGGTGGCATACAACATTTATCGTCGGTTATTAGATTTGTTGTTAAAGTGATTAACCCTTGTTTTTTCAACCGTATCAGTACACCTGATTACAATTAACTTTAGCTAGTTTAACTAGAATTTTTGTTTTTATTTATTTTTACTAGCTCAACTAGATAACATAGCTAACTTTTATCTTGCAAGGTTGTTCTTTGGTTAATTTAGTCATTAAAGTTACAAAGACCGTTTGTTAGACAGTGCTTTGTGATGATAGGATATGTAGCATAAATGTAGATGATGCCAGCAAATAAAAAGTATAATTGCAAAAAGAAAGATTATTAATCTATTTTTAAATTGAAAAGGCATTCAAGAGGCATTGACATGTGAAACCATTTGAGACTTGAAGAATTTCAGCTGCATAACTCATGTTCATGGCTCTTAAAATTTTTGATGAAAGAAGCACATGTACACTGCTGCTCTGGTAACACATTGAACTTTAATCTAACAGTCCTGTTTGTGTAATGGAATGTATACCAATGAAAGCAGAATACATCTTTGGAAATATTAAGTATTTTTTGATGACATTTAATTTAACAATATTTCACTTTTTTCTCTCTTTTAGGAGGTGAAAACAAGTCAAAACCAAGACTTATACCTAGATAAAGTGACTCACAGTAATTTAAGTTCCAGCTGTCGAACAGGTGGGATTTAATTTTTACAAAGCCATAAACTGTTAGCCATCACTGTATGTGTGTGTTTTGTTTTTCAACAGGATGGATTATCGGTGGGGAGTGGGGCAGTGGCCAGGCTGGGGGAGCTTGTGGTTCCTGTAAGCAATGGAGTGATGATCAAGCTGGTTTGAATTTGAACAATGGAGTGCTGAAGCTGGTGGGGTGATGGTGAGGCTGTAAGTGTAAGATAGAAGATAATATTGTCCATAATTAGTCAAATCTTGTCAAGTGCCAGAGTTACCACAAACAAGTCACATCTTTCTCAAAATTTCCTTAAAGGGGGGGTGAAATGCTCGTTTTCACTCAATATCCTGTTAATCTTGAGTACCTATAGAGTAGTAATGCATCCTTCATAACTCCAAAAAGTCTTAAGTTTTATTATATTCATAAGAGAAAGATAGTCTATACTGTTTTTTTACCGGAAAAACACGAGCGCCTGGAGGCGTGACATGTGGGCGGAGCTAAAGAATCACGAGCGCGAGTAGGCTTTTGCGTTGAGAGCGTTTGGAAGCTGTGACATTACCGTGAGGAAAAAAAACCATCATCCAAAACAAACCATGGCTAACAGTCAGATTCAGCCATATATTTATGATCCAGAATCAGATCCAGAGGCTGAAATTTAACAAGAGCAGCAGCAGCAATGACGTCTCTGTGTGGTATGTATTGAAACTGTATATATTTGCTTAGCGGTTTTGGAAAATAAGTTCCACTTTATGTCGTCTTTTTTTTTTTTAAGGTGTACATGTGGAAAGTGCAGTTTGATGACAACATTGCATGTTGTTTACTTGATGTGCTGACGCGCCGATAGCTAAGTTAACAACACAGAGATATTTGAAGCAGTTTTACTCACCGCATGCGGTTCCAACACACGATCGTGACCCTTTTTCGTTGGGACTGCATTATCCTTAAGAAATAAACGATACGCAAATCCGGCGTCAAACTGGGCCTTGTTTGTAAAATAAGCATCTTCGAAATGCAGGGAACCAACAAAAACACTTGCACAACTCCGTTGATGCTCTGTAAAAATAACTCCATCCACTGGTCCCTTAATGCTGTTTTTTTTTTGGGTAATCTGTGCAGGGTTGTCTTGCCCTGGCAACCAAAAACACACTACTTTTGTGACATTTCGGTCTCTCGCTCTGATCAGTGAATGTCTCTCAGTGCTCTGCTATACGGGAGCACGCGCTCTTCTGGGAGAAGTGCCCTTAGGACCCAAATAAGGAAATTCCGCTCCATCTAACGTGACACAGACCCATACTCGAAAAAAACCGGAAGGAGATTTTTTGGAACAAAAATACTCCTTCAAACGTACAACTTAATTTTTGAAACTTTGTCCATGTTTAGCATGGGAATCCAACTCTTTAACAGTGTTAAACTCAGTATGCATGAAATGGCATTTCACCCCCCCTTTAAGCAGATATGTTGGACTAATATATGAATAACACATATACAATCAATGAAACTTGTATAGACATAAGAGAAGATACCAGAAAACAGGCGAAACAGACCCTCCATACCTATTGATGCTGAAGTCATGCTAGGTGGTGGGACATTTGTAGGAGCAAAGGTCAGACCAAACTCCTCCATGATAACAAGCAAGGTGTTTGGTGGGGGCCTGCTTGTTGTAGGCCTGGATCTTTCTTGGCCTTGCTGGTTCCTTTTTGCCCTTTTTGTCTGGCTTTTGCTTCCAAGATGACCATAATCAGATCTGCTTTGCTGCAATTCTTAACCTCAGCCTGATATATCTGTTGGTTATTTCTTTTTTTGCATATCATGGCATGAAGGAAGCCTATTGTCCAAGAGCCTACCCTCTCTCTCCAGCATATCCATGGCATTTGGATCCATAAATGAGCCACTGGTCCTAGTTCGGAATAGCTCCTCAATTTGCCGGACTAAATCGAAGGCCTCTTGTGACGGCCGACAAAGTACACCTGACTTGAACTCTTTCAGCTTCAGTAAAACACTGTGCTTTCCTTCAGGACTGTCATCATTGTGCTTAATTGCACTTTGGCAACCCTCACAAATCTTGGAATATTTAATCACTTTATGCACGATGTAGACTGTAAGGTGGTAGAGAGCACTGATCTCAGTATTTGTGAGGTCAGGAGCAGCTCTTCGTGCCATCAGCTCCTCCACTTTGAGGCCAGGACTTGGAAGTGACTGCTTTGTGTCCAGGAAGTCTGCCAAAAGGCTATTGTCATCCTCCTGATAACTTCCTGTTTTCACAGTCGCAAGAAACTGCCCAACTGATATTGATTTCAGTGCCTGTTGAAACTCTACTGGAGTTGGGACTGGATTCCTCTGTCTTATGCAGCTGAATAGGTTTTCAAGTCAGTCTTGGGTAAACCTGCTGGTCAACACAAACGTGTCCCTGGGCCAGCATGTTTTGCTGTATTGATAGAATTGAAGGTGTTGCCATCACAATTCCTGTTTGCACAGGCTTCAAGCTACCCGTTCGTCCAATCTTCAGCCCATGGAAGAGTTGGATGGTGTCCTGAAGGAACTTGATGGCCTTTTGGTACTCCTCGATTTTGTGTGTGTTGAGTGCCAATTACTGGGCGGCGAGAGGACATGATGTCAAACCAGTGGTCGACCTGCTCTAGAAACCATGCTGTGGTCTGGTAGGTGGGTGGTCTATGTTCCTGCTCCACCATGTATTTCAGGCCTGCACTGTTTGCCTTGCTAAAGATATTCATTGCAGGGCCCACCTTCATCTTCTCAAAATGACTGGGTTAAAGGGTTTTACTTGTTAGATTTGGAGCAATTTTTAATGTCATCCCCTCTTGAAAATCCACCAGATCTTTCAGTGGACCAATGGAAACTTCATTGAAGAAGAGTTTCTCCTTCTCTACCATATCCGGAGGAATTGTGAACGTCTGTCCACGGACCAGGGCACTCTTCAAGTTCTTAACAAGATGTGGAACGTCTGGCATAAAGTATAACCTCCTGTCTGGTCTTGCAGGATGTGTGACAGATGTTTTGTTGTGATCCATGCCAAATGCCTTCCACATTGCCCGATTAGGGCTGCCCATGTCAGTGGTGATGTTAACCACATGAAGCCCTATGGAAGCTGCCTTCTCAACAATGTTGAGGACAATAGGCTTATAGGTTGCCCCATTAGTGGAGTTACTGCTGTAATGGTAAGCCAGTACTTGCTTCCATCATGTTGTTGTTCCTGCCAACATAAAAATGTAAGCATGCGTTGCCATTCCTGTGTGGTCAGGTAATGTCACGTCTCCATAAAGCTTCCCACTTCCCAAGTGCAGCTCCACACTCTGTGTAATTGCCATTTCATCAAGTGTCAGCACACACTCCCTCTCCATCTCTGTCAGGCTGTCAACCTTCAGCTTTAGCATGTCAAATACATCATCTAACACTCCTGGCTCAATCTTTATATGCTGCAGTCTTCTTTGCAGTGTTCTGATATCAGGTAGAGGAATCTCCATGTCTTGAAGCAGTCTGTAGCCTGTCGAGCCGGTGGCAAAATGCAGTTTTATGGCCTTTTTGACTGTAGTGTTTCCCCATTTCATGCCCCTCTTACTCTTTATACTGATCACTTTTATCTGATCTTTAGAAAAAATTGTAGCAAATTTCTTTTCCATGACTAGGACAGAATTATTTTTTTCCTGTTGTTTTAGAGCTCCCTCTGCCCTCCTTGTCTTATTTCTTTGTCCTTGTTCACTTGACTCCTGCACACTGGCACCTGGCTCACTGACACCTGACTCTCTGGCTCCTGGTATGTCCCTCTCAATTTGCTCACAGTGTTCTCCTTCCTTATCCTCTCTTCCCTCACTTACCCTTCTCTCACTTTCCTCACTTCCTACCTCAACTTCTGAAATGATGATATGGCATTGTTAGTGTTACATGGAGAGTGTATAGGCTAGTCATTGTAGTAAGAAATATTATTTAAAGTTTGACTTCACATTATTCATACCGAAGTTCATTTTAGGACAATATGTGTGGTCACAGGCCACTGCGTGAACTGGAGGTTCTGTGGTTCTTCTCACGGCAGGACCCTTCCGCCTCTTGGGCTCAGGGCGATGCATAAATATGGTTGGAACAGTGTCAGTTTTCAATATCAGATTGCGTTTTTTTGTCCTTGAGAATTGCTCTCCCTCAAAATGTGCCTGCAGAGTTACTTATGGGGTTGTTTTCCCCACATTTTCCAGATATTACATCATAATTGTTAAATCACAATTTCATTGCAGTCTTGTACATATTAGACTTTGAACCTTGATCCACAAGTGAGATGTCCAAATGTGCATTACAAGCATAACTTACTGCACACAGTTTTCTGTTGTTGTAATCTTTTGTTATGGTCAGGTTGCTTCTGCTGACTTGGGCTAACCATTTCTTTCTCCTGTCGCCATCTTTTGGGAAACCATACATCTGGATACCTTTCTCGGACCGATTGGTGCATCCAAATGCCACACAGCCAACCATGGTAAGAAAATCAGTCTATAAAAGTTAGATGTTGTGATCAGTTTTCAGGAAAGTGTGCCATCAAACCCTCCCACCTCTTCCTAACCAACTCCACCTCCTCTCTCCTCCCAAATCTTTGCACTTCCAATACTGTAGTTTCTACAACTCCATTTTCCCCTATTGTCTCTTCCTGGACTCCTGTGACAAAAGCCAGTTCATTACAGGACCAGGGAAACATTTAATTCTTTACTGTGGTATAGAGCCAAAATAACAGAAATCTGGACAGACATCCAAATAAGTATGGACATAACTATAGGTGAGTGCTTTCACTTCTTTCTCTCAATCCCATGAATTTTTTTAGGAAACATAGGCTTTCAATGTTTATTTAATCTGTCCTTCAATATATTAACCTTAACACTGTTTCCTCTTTCTTGACCACTCCCAGTTCTGTCCAGCTGCAATGGGCTTGAATGACTTGAATGACTCATGACCAGAGATGTATAAAGTACTAAAGACCCATACTTGAGTAAAAGTACAAGTGCTCTATCAAAAAAGTCACTTGAGTAGAAGTTGAAGTGCTCTTTAAGCACCACACTTAAGTAGAAGTACTAAAGTATTCAACATTTTTTGTACTTAAGTATTGCAAGTAGTCTATTTTAAAATTTACTACTCAAGTACTGAAAGTAAAAGTACAAGTATTGTGTTATGTAGTTATTAAAGAAAGTAAACAAAAGTTTGAACATATTGTTTTTACTATTTCAAATGATTAACCTAAAGTACAATCACAATTCCTTTTGACTGTAACTTTTTGTAAACAAAATTAAAAGGTTATTTCGCCCAATTTGCAAAATTATGTCATTAATAACTTACCCTCATGTTGAAACATGTAAAACCTCCGTTTATCTTTGGAACACAGTTTAAGATATTTTAGATTTAGTCCGAGAGCTCTCAGTCCCTCCATTGAAGCTGTGTGTACGGTATACTGTCCATGTCCAGAAAGGTAAGAAAAACATCTTCAAAGTAGTCCATGTGACATAAGATGGTCAGTTAAATATAAAAAATAGCAAAAACTACGACTTTATTCAGCATTGTCTTCTCTTCCGTGTCTGTTGTTAGACAGTTCAAAACAAAGCAGTTTGTGATATCCAGTTAGTGAACGAATCATTAGATGTAACCGGATCTTTTTGAAACAGTTCACCAAATCGAACTGAATCGTTTTAAACGGTTCGCATCTCTAATACACATTAATCCACACATGACTTAAGCTGTTAACTTTTTTAATGTGGCTGACACTCCCTCTGAGTTAAAACAAGCCAATATCCCGGAGTAATTCATGCACTCAAACAGTACACTGACTGAACTGCTGTGAAGAGAGAACTGAAGATGAACACCGAGCCGAGCCAGATAATGAACAAAAGACTGACTCGTTCTCAAGTCAAGAACCGTTTACGAATTCGTGTCCGATTCGAGATCCGAGTTGATGATACTGCGAGTTGATTGATGTGTGATTCAGCGTGAAGCAAACCAACACACAGAGCGTTGAACCGAACTGATTCTTTTGGTGATTGATTCTGAACTGATTCTGTGCTAATGTTATGAGCCCAGGTAAACCGAAGGCTTGCAATCATCGCCAATGGCGTCATTACGTCGAGCGCAAAAGAACCGGTGAACCGTTTTATTCAACTGGTTTATTGAATCGAACTGTCAGAAAGAACTACTGGTGATCCGGATGTTCACCGATGCTACCGGTACTTGACTCGTGAACGAGTCATTATCTGGCTCGGCTCGGTGTTCATCTCTCTCTTCACAGCAGTTCAGTCAGCATGCGCAGTCTTCTTAATCGCTTGATTCGCTCAATGATGTGCCAGCTTCATCAAATCTGCCATCTACAGTTCTGGCAGTGGTAATGTGGGTAACGAGTAACGATGCAGCACATAACAAAAATAACGGAGTAAAAGTATTAAACTCAGCGAAAATATGTACTGAAGTAAAAGTGGAAGTAGGGGAAAATAATAATACTCTAGTAAAGTACAGATACCGCCTTTTAGTACTTAAGTACAGTAGTGAAGTAGTTCTACTTCGTTACTATACATCTCTGCTCATGACCCAGTCTCCTCTGGGGCCTGTAACATGGTTTGCTTCTGGTAATGGAATGCTCTCACCCAAAAATTCAAGTAACTATTGCATTACTTACAGCTTCCTTGTTGGAAGTCAAGCGAGTCTCTTTGAAGAACGAACATTCAAGGAAAATGTATCTACCCTGTCGCAGGATGTAATGTTTAATTAAATGTTTTGTTGAATGCAATTGATTGCCTTGTATATTTTTCACTGTTGACATTTTTTCTTGACTTAAACTGAGCAGCTTCTGGCATTCATTGATATTCACTTGTTGTGCATGTGTATACAGTATATTTATGTGAATGGGTCTTAACATAACTTTAGGATGTTAGTAATTATGACCATAGAAGCACAAGAAAAATATATATAGCACACATATATATATGTGAGATATATATAAGAGCTGGGGGGTGAAAACTTTTGGAATTTGAAGATCAATGTAAATTGTACTTAATTTGTGTACCGGGAAACATACAAGTATCTTTTGTTGCTTACGAAGGGCAGAACTAAATGGAAAAAAATTATATTTCAACAAAATAAGACAAATTTGGTCATCTTCATAGTGTTCAAAAGTTTTCACCCCCAGCTCTTTATGCATCTTGTTTCCTTCTGGAGCATCAGTGAATGTTTGAATCTTTTTAAATAGTTGTGTTTGAGTCCCTCAAATGTCCTCAGTGTGATAAAGTGCAGCTCAAAATCATAAAGTCACTGCTGGAAAGGGTTCAAATATGCAACGATGCTGGAAAACTGAAGAATCTGCAGGACGTTAAAGATTTTTCTGAAGAACGCTGCTCAGTTTAACTGTTCAGAACAAACAAGGGACTCATGCACAACCATCACAAAACAGAAAGACAGTTGAGGATCATCAGGTAACAGAACACAGTATTAAGAACCAAGGGTTCCCAAACTTTTGAGTGGGGTTATTTTAGTAATTTCAGCAATTTTTTTGTCTTGTGGACTAAATGTTAATATCTTTTATGCACAATATCTTACTCAGGACAGTACTAAATAAAATATAACATGCATTTAGTATGATCTCTCTTATTTTTTGAAAATTACTCATATTTTCACAGATTCTGCAAGGGGTGCCCAAACTTTCGAGCCCCACTGTATATATATACTGTAAATTATTATACCTTTTTGGAGCAGGCCCCTTTTCCCTCCAAAATTAAACGCACACAAAAATTAATTAAATTCAAGGGGTTTTATTGGCATAAACATTATAAGATACAAAGCATCAAAAATTTTTTTTAAATACACACAATATATACAGTAATATTAACGTTAACAGAACTGGGTGAGGAACAGCCAAACTCAGCTAAAAAAAAACATACCACGGCAAGACGCAGCAATCATCAGTTATCATCTTTTTGTTGTTTTAACTAATTACTCCTCATTGTCAGTATTAAACACAAAATAATCACTTAATCCGATGTTTTTAAATAAAATAGCCTTGACAGCCTACTTACTCTGGAACTCCTAGTTATTTTCGTAAGGTTGTTTCACCAAAGCTAACTTGATTAACAGTTCATGCTCTTAATTTCACCATTGTTTTATTAACAATAAATCGTTATAAACTAAAACATATTTTAACATAAAGAGTAACGTGAGCTCTGTGCTTATCATTAGGGGGAAGTCGTGGCCTGATGGTTAGAGAGTCCGACTCCCAATCGAAAGGTTCTGAGTTCGAGTCCCGGGCCGGCAGGAATTGTGGGTGGGAGTGCATGTACAATTCTCTCTCCACCTTCAATACCACGACTTAGGTGCCCTTGAGCAAGGCATTGAACCCCCAACTGCTCCCCGGGCGCCGCAGCATAAATGGCTGCCCACTGCTCCGGGTGTGTGTGTTCACTGCTCTGTGTGTGTGCACCTCGGGTGGGTTAAATGCAGAGCACAAATTCTGAGTATGGGTCACCATACTTGGCGGGGAAGTCGTGGCCTAATGGTTAGAGGGTTGGACTCCCAATCGAAGGGTTGTGAGTTCTAGTCTCGGGCCGGACGGAATTGTGGGTGGGGGGAGTGCATGTACAGTTCTCTCTCCACCTTCAATACCACGACTTAGGTGCCCTTGAGCAAGGCATTGAACCCCAAACTGCTCCCCGGGCGCCGCAGCATAAATGGCTGCCCACTGCTCCGGGTGTGTCTCACAGTGTGTGTGTGTTCACTGCTCTGTGTGTGTGCATTTCGGATGGGTTAAATGCAGAGCACAAATTCTGAGTATGGGTCACCATACTTGGCTGAATGTCACTTCACTTCACTTCACTTCACATTAAACTTACCTTACAGCGATGTGTGATATCCTCATCATCAGACATCCACGGAGAAAAGGCATTGGTCAGGTGGGAGAAGAGGGTTCAGTGCAAGTACACCCGGCTGCAGCCTGAACCTACTCTGATTGGTTCGATCGTCTTTCCTAGACTTACTTGATAGGTAATGTGTGTGTAGTTGGTGTAGAATGGAGAATGCTGTTTAAAAAGCTAAAAACGCCGTACACGTTTACAAAGCCTTTACTATGATGCAGTTTTTTATTGTTAACTTGAATCACTATGTCTGATTTATTGAATCAAGAGATGTTAGCTGCTGCAAGTTTACTCTTCTCGACCAGATTAATTCACAAATGAATCATCGGGACATTCTAAAGCACGCTTAATGTGAAAGTACGTGGCTTTATGCATTAAAACAGTGTTTTAAAAAGACCAAACTCAGTAAACAAATTAATAATAAAGCATTCTATTCACAGACAAGCAGATATGAGCCCAGAATAAGAACAAAAAAGTCTGTAAATAAAATGTGTTATTAAAAATGTTTACTGAGTTTGGTCTTTTTAAAACGCACTCAATATCTGACAGTGGCTGTGAGACTGCACTAAAATAAGAGCACAATTATCATGAAATTGTGTTCGTTACTATAGCAACGGTTTACAGGTATGTCCTTTCAGAATCATCACTGGCCGATAGAAATAAAAGTTTATATTTATATTTATATTTTCCTGAAATAAAGGGGAGAAAAAGTCTATGTTTTGCAGTGTAGTAATGAAAATTAAACGTTTCATAAAAATTGAATTGGCTGACACATTAGACTATTGCAGTGTCATTTATCAACTGCATGATGGATAATTATATGTAACAATAATTGTCTTGTCATGCTATATAATTTAAAACAGTAATGATACACCCCTTTCATTTTCCTTTCTCATACTGATGATATGAAATCATTCAGCAGCCCAGACATTCACTGCACGCTTGTTTTCTGTTTGGTCTGCATTAATGCGCTGCTGGTGTTTCATATGCAAACAGTCAAAGTCCTCAGACCCAGGGATATGATTGGACAAACATTTTATGGTTGACATAAATACATTTATACCCTTAAACTTAATGATTGCTGTCTGGATGTGAAGAGATTTTCAACCAGCATAAAAATGTTTTTGAACAAAAATCATTGTCCCTTCCTTTAATACAAACATAGTTTAATTCTGTATACAAAGTAGGCAGTGGAAGATAATCGTAGCTTGCAGGGAAATTTGCCATTTTTAACAGTAAAATTAATAATACAAAAGTGTTTATTACACTGTACAATGCTGCGTTTGCCTTATAATTTTTATACTTTTTTAAGAACCTGGCTCACCGCTAGCGAGCTGCTTTAGTAAAAAAAACTAATGGTGAGAAATGTGCATTTAAAGTCGTAAATATAGGTGGAATATATCAAAGTATATTCCATATATGTGTCAATCTTCCTGTTGCCAGCAGGTGGTGCTATCATTATAATGGAATATTGGCCTTCAGATGTGTTCAGGCCAGGACTCTTATCAAACATGTGAAGTTTGGGGAAGATTGACCATTTTATGCCTGAGTTACAACAACTTTTCTTGCTGTGGCGAGACATCAAATTTTGTCATGGTGCCTTGGATTCACCCTTTAACAAAAACTCATGATCTCCACAATTTAGCATTGCACAGGCCTTTAGATTAGACTGACCACAAAAAAAACATTAATGTCTTACTATTTCTAGGAGTAGTTTGTCGCAGCGTAAAACATGTCACTTCCTGTTGCCAATAGGTGGCGCTATGACTATAACTGAATGTGGGCATGTAGATCTGTTAAGGGGAGAAGTTTTATCTAACATGTGAATTTTGGGGGCAGATTAGACATTGTATGTCTGAGTTACAGCAACTTCCTTTTTCATGGCAAAACATCGAAATTTGTCAGGCCGCCATGGACTCGCCCTCTAACGAAACCTCAAGATCTTCGCAATTTAACATCGCAAAGGCCTTTAGATTAGGTATAACAAATTTGGTGTTGATCTGAATAAATCAATGACCATTAATAAACATGTGAAAACAGTCATTAGCACAGTTTGTCTGTTTGTGTGTAAAGACGTCAGGGGCTTGTTCATCTGGTGTTGAAACCCTTCGATGTTTGATTCGCTTCAGGTTGTTACATCAGAAGTTCAGACTTTAAAGGAACTGTTAGTCATTTTGAGGTAAAATCTAGGCTTTGCAGTGCAAGCAATTTTTGCTTTCACTAGCATAAAACAAACATAGTGATAACGTTAGATCATATCCTGATTTCTACAGTCAGACTGTTGTTCATATTCTCAGTCAAACATTAGAAGCTGTTTATGTGATTTTTCATTTATATTCATCTTCACGTGGTTCAGGAAATAAACCAGTTTTTGAAAACAAGTAAATCATGTTTATTGTCATACTGTAATTACAAAAAAGCTGCAGGAGTCACATTTCACATCAAACTTTACTGATGCACTGA
Source organism: Carassius gibelio (assembly GCF_023724105.1). Taxonomy (NCBI): domain Eukaryota; kingdom Metazoa; phylum Chordata; class Actinopteri; order Cypriniformes; family Cyprinidae; genus Carassius; species Carassius gibelio. The sequence goes on from NC_068374.1 coordinate 11,779,901, forward strand.
GTAATACTCCTAAAATCATGATCACTTTGGTTATTTTTATGAACATTTCTATTATATCAGTGAATTACTGATTTTATTTCAGTCTGTAGAAACATCGCTGTTGTTTTTCACATTCAGATTTTAGTTCAAATCTAAAAATTCAAAACAAAATGATTTTAAAATGTTTTATATGAAAATTGTAATATTACAATGTTTTTTTCTATTTATTTTGTATTTGCTTTTACAGAATAACCTAATTAATGTGCCATAAAAAAAACAGGTAAAATTACTGACATTTATCCGTTCATGATGTATATACGTACTTTTTTATTATAATGTATCATTTAAGGATACTCTTTTCACAGATCCATTTAGCCGTATCATTACATTGAGTATCAAACCATCCTGATGAATGAGTGTTAGCACAGTCTTCATCTGTTCCCTGATTGTTTGGTTCTCCAGACGCCCAGGACCTGCATCAACAGATCAGAGTTAGATCAGAGCTGCTTTCTGTGTGATATGATACTGACTGAGACAATCATTTATTAGATAATAATCAGTTCAGTTCAGTGATTTCTCACCTATAGGTGATGTTGATGTTGCTGCCATCAACCCATTTCCATCTGCCCTCCTCTTCAACATCAGTCAAACCAATCCAGAAATGACCAGAACCAACAGAAATATTCCCCACAAAATCCTTAGAAGAGAAACAATAACATGATTATAACACAAGCAAAGACACATTTCAGCACATTCTCTTTAATTTAAAAACGAAACACCACTCACACACGGGTACACACACTCTCTCTCTCTCTCTCTCTCTCACTCACTCACACACACACACACACACACTCTCTCTCTCTCTCTCTCTCTCTCTCTTTCACACACACACACACACACACTCTCTCTCTCTCTCTCACACACACACACACTCTCTCTCTTTCTCTCTCACACACACACACACAGACTCTCTCTCTCTCTCTCTCACACACACACACACACACACACTCTCTCTTTCTCTCTCACACACACACTCTCTCTCTCTCTCTTTCACACACACACACACACACACACTCTCTCTCTTTCTCTCTCTCACACACACACACACACACTCTCTCTCTTTCTCACACACAGACTCTCTCTCTCTCTCTCTCACTCACACACACACACACTCTCACTTGTTCCTCTCTGTTGTTGATGATGATCAGATCTGTTCCTCTCTCTCTACAGTATCTTCTGCTCTCAGTCCAGTTCTTTTCCTCAGAGGAAATTAAGTAAAGACTGGATTGATGACACTTCCATCCATCTATAAACACAGATAAGCAGAGGTGGGTAGAGTAGCCAAAAACTGTAATCAAGTAAAAGTACTTCTGGAAATATCTACTGAAGTAAAAGTACTAGTCTTGAATAGTTACTCGAGTAAGAGTAAAAGAGTATCGGATAAAAAATCTACTCAAGTAGTTAGTTACTAGTTACTTTGGGTCATATATACAGAGCCTTTTTTTATTTAGATATATAGATAAAATGTATGTAATGTATGTGTGTGTGTATAAATGTATATATTTCATCAGCATTTACTCCAATTTATGAAATTTATTATAAAACCATGTCTGTTTACTTAAGTAACAAATATAGGTGTCATGCCATAACATATTTAATATGACTGACTTTATATTAAATGTGAATTTAACATTGAAAGTTAATGTGATATAAAAATTGCTACTAATCTTTCATTGTTAAGAAAGAGAGCAAATAACATTTACATAAAGATCATTTTGACTGACAGTCTAGATTAAAATCACTGAAACTGTTAACACTGTGAAATCAATATCTTAATTATAGATTCGTACACACATCTGCACTTTGTTGTTTCTGACGAGAGAGAATTCTCAAGAAAAAGGTCTCCAGTCAGTGAGCAAGTGAAGGAAGCACCGGCATTTTAGCAATGACTCATCTGAACACCTCTGATTGGCCATTGCATTCATAAGCTCAACAGAATCTTGTGTGATTGGTTATAATGCACAGCGCTGTAAAAACACGTCTGTCTCTGGCTGTCATGGCGCGGTAGAGATGGCGCCGTGGAAAGAGCAAGGTCTGGGTCCAAATGCAGGAAAGAGACACTTTATTATAACGAGAACTGTGGAAGATTTTTATTGGTGTGATCAGGATGAATCTAGTCACATATATGCATATGTGTCTTATTCCATTAGAATCATATAGCCTTTGTGTGAAAAGAATGTGCCTCTGTCTGCAAAAAACATCCTGACCACCACAGATAGGAAACTCTTTTCTTTACCATAGGAAGTCTCAGGAAACATCTGGAAAAACATGCAATGGGCTTCTTTTCTTTACCATAGCAAGTCCCTAGGGAGGTATCAAATTTGCAAGCATAAGGAAAAGACTATTTGGAAACGCCCTGTATAGGGTATATAATGAGATGCTACCTAGCATTCGGGAGATCTTCTCGCAGAGATTATCTCGGCTTTGTTTCTCTCGGCTTTGTTTCTCTCTGAAATAAAGTCTATCTTCTGGAAACAAAACCCCGAGACTGTGTGATTCCTCAGATCCATGGCAGACAAAAATACACTACAGAACAAAAAGGCCAACACGGCAAAAACAAAACAGAAACAATCACCAGGAACAAGCCAAAATACACGAGACAAGCACGAGAAACCTATGTAAAACAACTGACATTACAATAATCCAGGCAGGCAGACTGGTGTGTGAGACAAAACTATATACTAGTGAACAAATGGGGAACAGCTGTGTGTGTGAGTAATTGAACATGTTTGCAGAGTGAACCGGGTAATGAGTCCGGGAGCAAGGGAGAAACACAGGTGGAGCAACTAAACAGTAATGAGGTGACAAGGTGGGCGGGGTCAGAAAAGGACAGGAGAGAGCACATGGCACCAAATAAACACAACACTCACAGAAGACAGTGACAGAAAGACAGAAGACTGTGACTCTGGCTCAGCGCCAGCCAGCAAACACAGATCTGAATTTAGCAGCTGATGATATGACTCGCTGAACGTTCTCGCACCGGTTGTATTAATATTAATAAAATCTTAATCGGCTATTTTTTGTCTTTTGGAAGCTGCATTCAGCTTGACTCCCCTCTGTTATAAGCCACACACGTACAACAAACTAATGTCACATTGGTATCGTGTACTGTAATCGAATGTAGCCCAAGTTATTACCTGTTAAACAGTAGACAACACACAGCGGTGTTCATCTAATAAAGATCTTCATCACTAGCAAATAGCCTTTGCAGATTTGCTTTCAATTCTGTGTAGTTCCATAGCCACGTTTTCAACGCTGCTGATGTTAAATGTTACAACTCTGAGTGAACTGCTTCAGTAGCTCAGCACGTGTGGCAGGGAACTGAACGACTCATTCAAACTGATTCATGAACCAATTCACTCGTTTGCGATTTGGTTTGATCAAGCCTTTGAACAAAATTGACTCGAAAGAATGAATCATTCGCGAATGGGCATCGCTCATTGTCCAGAGAAAAGTGTTTGGAATAAACTGAAGCATTTATAACATTTATGGCATTAAGATAAAGTAACGAGAGGAGCGTCGCCCACAGTAACGAAGTATAAGTACAGATTTTTTCCAAAAAATTTACTCAAGTAAAAGTACCCATCTTTCAATATACTCCAAAAAGTATTAGTTACCCCAACAAATTACTCAAGTAAATGTAACGAAGTAAATGTAACTCGTTACTAAACACCTCTGCAGATAAGCCATCCCTTGTGAAATATAACTACACTAAAATGCATTTGAAATACATAGTACAAATACATTTACATATTTATGTACTTAATAAAAATACACTGCAATTATACTTTTGGTATTTTAAACTGGTAAACTTAAAGTCTGCTAAACTGGAACAACTAACTCTGTACTTTATTACTTTGAATTGTGCAGAAGTATTGCTGAAGTGTAACTAAAGATACACTGAAGTTTATTTGATTGTGTTAAAGTGGGACTATAGCAATTATACTTCAGCTACACTTGAAATATCTTGCATTTAAAGACATTACATATTATTCAGAGATTATACAATCCTCATCAACAGTGACATTTAAACACACTGAAGGCTTAATATTGTGAGATGTGCATTGTGCACAAGTAGCACTACAAATAAAGCTGAAATAATGTTTATATCAGTAAGTCTAGAGTGATGCATAAATATGTCAATAGATTTGAACTATTCTTAATATGAAATAAATATACTTTTAATATATATATATATATATATATATATATATATATATATTTTTTTTTTTTTCTTACTAGGGCTTGAACTAAATTTTAATCTAAACCAATTTAAAAAGGTTATTTTTTATTACTTGTACTAGTAGTGTATATGTTATTATAGTGGAGCAGCGATATAATTGATATAAGTGATATAATCGTTCAGTTTATGATACAAGTGTGAAAATTGGCATGAGCAGTCTCCATGGGTCACTTGACCAAAAAATTGTCCGAGCCACTTGAAATTTCAAGATGGCGGCCATTTTTCAAGATGGTCGACACCTTAGTGGAGCAGTTAAGTGATATAGTGGTTTATTTGGTGATACAAGCATGAAAATTGGCATGAGCAGTCTCTAATGGTCACTAGACAATAAGCCACAGCTGCTTGAAATTTCAAGATGGCGGCCATTTTCAAGATGGCCACCACATCAGTGGAGCAATTAGGCTTAAGAAATCATTTAGTTGGCGATACAAGCATGAAAATTGCCATGAGCTGTCTCAGAGGGTCATTTGACAAGAAACCGCCCAGTGCAACATAACATTTCAAGATGGCGGCAATTTTCTGGATAACTGCCACCCGCCATGTGGATCTTTATATAATAAATTGTTTCATAGAAATGTATTGGGTTCCTCAAAAGACTGTCAAGAGAGCTAGTTTGACTGTGTTTTGTCTTGACTCCTCACCCATGACCTGTCCAGTTTGGTAAAGCCTGTCAGGAGTTGCATCCCACCGGCATAGCTCTCAGGGTTCATTGAGGTACACAAGCCCCCTTACCACGACAAAGGTAACAGTCACAAGGGAGTTTATTTATTTATTTATTTATGTTAACTAACAATGGGCTAGGTGCACAAGATAGCGCCGGTGAGCTTCAGCGACGCGAGTGTGTGCGTACTTATTTCCTGTCTTGCGACGCTCGCATTGACTGTAAGGGAAACTCACATACGAAACTTTGCTATATGTATATAATTAATGATTTTCAAATTTAACAGCGGATAGTGGTATATCAAAAACATGGGGAAACATCCTCCCTAGGTTTTGCGTACCTCTGTGTGGAAATTAATCAAGATACAACACGGAGATTGCTTTATTCTTCTGTTGATTATCAGCGTCAGGTCAGGTCCACAGGGATTTCTTTTTTCAAACACAAACCACTCAAATATGCAATACTTTTCATTTTCGAAGAGCTGGTTTTGTTCTGACTGTTATGTAAGATCAATGTTTCTGACTGTCAAACGACGCACAGAGATTTCTGATAAAGCATGTTTTATTAACTTTATTTGATAACATAATTCATAACTAACTGTACAATTAAGCGTAATATAATTACGGTGGGTTTGCATTAAATAAAAGACTGCTGTTAGCATTCATGTGTGTTTTTATCTGTTTGTTTTGTGAAAGATCTGCAGCATAAATCATTATCTGTCTATGAACAGCCCTGTAATATTGTTATTCTTTTGCATTAATTATCAGATTAAACAGATATTCAAATTAGTCATGTATTTTTTACTGTGTAAAATAATAAAATATGTTGTGAAAAAATGATGAAACAGACTGATGTATGTGTACAATTGAGAAATGGATACTTCTGAAGATAAATCGCAGCCCATGTCTCACGAGGTAAATATTTAATAATAAAAAAATAATAATAATACTAACAATTTCGAGAAATAAGTAATTAATTACATTTACATATTTGTTAAGATAAAAATACATTATATAGCTGTGTATACACACCATGATTTCAACTTTCATCTCGTGAACAGTAGGGAACATTATTGTATTTAATTCATTCACCAGACCCAAACATACCCTTAAGAAAAATAACCATGGTTTTATTATAGTAAAACTGTAGTAACCCATGGTTTTTTGGCCTATTGACTGCCATTTGTAAAACCACAGATTTACTACAAATACCATGGTTAAACTATGGTTAATATAGCAAAACCATGGTTAATTTGTGGTTACCATGGTTTAACTACAGTAACTATGGTTTCTTGGTTTTATTTGTAGTAAAACCATGGTTAATTTTCGTAAGGGTACACAAGTTTCAAATGCACTGGCTCAGTTAACATTTATAGTATAGTGATAATAGCAGTGTATATATCAGTGTATATACTCAAAAATTCTAACAAGTACACTCTCTCTTTTTCGAGATACATATAACAATACAAAAAGGGAGATCCCTGCCCGAATGAAAGAGATGCACCACATGCTGCAAAGACTTTCATTTTGATATATATATATTCCATTTGAATATGTTAAACAAATGTTTCTTATTTATCTCTTTGTCTCTCGCTCTCTCTTTCTCTAGAGTTGAAGCCTACAGCCATTCTATCCATGCAGCAACTGATGGAAAAGGGGTTCACTTTGGTGCTGTTTTGATGTTATTGCAAAAATGACACACACACACACACACACACACATATATATATTTATATATAAATAAACACACTTGTGTCTTGTCTTGCCTTTCAACAACTTTTAAAATATTGGCTGTAGTTTAGTGACTCCTTACGCTGATTCCAACTTTAACTTACCTGAAATAATAATGAGCTAATTCACATACTAAGATAAACATCAATTTTACAAAATTGATATTTCATTTATATTTTGTGTAAATTCATGTTTAAATTTAAAATTGTGACTCAAAGCACACTTAGTAATTAACCTCTGCTGCATTTTGAATCAAAAATCACATTTAAAAACAAATACTACTGAGATTAATATATTGATGCTATATACAAAGTAACGTCACTGCAAACTAAACCAACAGGGTACTAGAAGAGCGGTCCTGAAACTGCAGCCATTGCTTTATCGTCCAGTACGGTAGGTGGCGCTGTCAGGAAAAACTAGGGTCCTAGAACTGCGGTCTTAGATCAGCGGTCCTGAATCTGCAGCCTCCGGTTGTGCAGGAACATACTATTGAAAAATTGAGCAATGACTAATACTGAATGTCAATAAGAACAGATCCAGAGGCAACAGAGACTCTGGCTGACACAGCCGTGGAACCATGACAAACAGAAAGTAACTCAAACAATACTAAGGAACTAAACTGAAAATATCATAGTGATAGTCTGGTGACAAAATAAAACATGATGTGCCAATGTGGCAAGGGGAAGCCGAGCCATAGGCCTACACCGGAAACAGGACTAAAAATGGCAAATAGGTTCAAGCAGGGGCAACTACATAGGCATGTGTAACTGATTCCATATCTGAAGCACTTACACCTTCCAGTACATGCCTTGTTGCACCCACATTTGGTCACCTCCCAAAACTTTCTGCAATAGGTGGAAGTGGAGTCCAGAGGACTTTCCACTCTTCCTTTTTAACCCATCCCCAGTCGGATGAGGCCCGGCATTTGTGGATGTCACTTCAATGCCTGTCCCCACACGTATCCAGACTCATAAGAAGCACGTTTGGCATGCTCTTTGACTGCTGCTTGAGTTGCTGGGATCAAGTCATATTGTATTTTTGTTTTCTGGCAAACAGATCAAGCCTGGCCTCATTCACAGTGGTGACATTGCTGGACCTGTTATACATTAGCACAACAAGTATCTCCAAAGCTTGCAGGTCACTATCCTCCACTGCAGAGGGACATTTGCTGAGTCTTGCAAATGTATTTGAGACCTAATCACACACGTCCCATGTTTTCCAGGCAGACTTCTTTGATTTGCCATGGAAGGATGACACAATGTCACAACCACTGAAGGCATGGAAGAAGAGGATACCATGTTTTCTCTGGTCCTATGGCTGAAACCACCTCATCTATAGGGATCCATCTTGTCTTTTCTCCTTTGCCAAATGACACCCACATTTTCTCCAGGCCAAGTTGCATCAAAGACGGCATAAAAGAAGTGGCTATGATTAAAATGTCTGTGTCATTGGCATCAATCATCAGGGATTTGGGTCCTTGTTTCACTGCCATGTCTGCAGCAAATAGGCAGAAGGTTTATCCTTTTACCACCTTTTACCAAGCACTTTGATGTAGGGGATACAACTATGTTCATGCCTTAACCCTACATTTAGTGCGATCGTTCATCCAATGCCATTTACATCCTGTGTGATCTGTACACCATCCGGTTAACTAAAACCCCATTAATCTTGGCTCGGCTCTCCCGTACTGGCACAACCTGTCAATTCAGGTGCGGCTATCTAACTATTTTGGGGTTGATAAGACAGCATTTGGGATACTAACTTTTGCAATTAGCTGACATTGAACCCCACTCTCAGTTTAACAGCAGTGAAATACAGTGTTTGGAATAACGGCATTTAAAAGAACGGCGTTAGGTAAGGACGTTATTTTTTAAGTAACAGGGTAATCTAACCAAAACACACACACACGCTACACAGAGATTCACAGCAGCAGCAGAGATGGCGAGTCAGGATCAATCCGATGAAAAGTTGGCATTTTCAAGGTGGAGATATAAGCACTACTTCAAATTCATTGTGGTCAAAGGCAAGAACGTGCATGTAATGTGTACAAGTAATTTGTGACACGCATCTATAAAGCTATTGGCCAAAAACACTTTTCTTACAAAGATAATAATTGAAGTGCAGGATAAAACTCTTGCTGTCTGTTGACGTGCAATAAATATCGAAAGTTATGTACGAACACCTGTCTGTTCTACTCATTTCAACTAACTTGTGAAAACTGCAAAAAAAAAAAAAAAAAAAAAAAGAGTACAAATTTTTTTTTTTACAGTAACGCAAATAGTTACTTTCCCTGGTAACTTGTTACTTTTATTATAGAGTAATTCAGTTACTAACTCAGTTACTTTTTGGAACAAGTAGTGAGTAACTATAACTAATTACGTTCCCAACAGTGCTGAAATATCACCAGTGTGCCCTGGTAGTGCAGATATTCACTCTTGTGTAATCTATCTTTAATCAACAAATCAACACAACTGTATTTTGATGCGTTAAAAGTTGTTCTTTAGAATAATCTAAAACATATAAAATAAAATGACACCAAATCATCCTTAATGAAAAAGAAAAAAACAATACATTTCTATCAGAAAAAATTGATCTTTTGAGGATCCAGGGATCGGCCATCTTGAAAATAGAAATTTCTAGTGGCTGCGAGTGTTTTCTTGTCAAGCAACCCTTAGAGACTGCTCATACCAATTTGCATGCTTATGTCACTAACTAAACAACTATATCGCTTAACTGCTCCATTTAGGTGGTGGTAATCTTGAAAAATGGCCGCCATCTTGAAATATCAAGTGGCTCGGACAATTTTCTTGTCAAGTGACACATGGAGACTGCTGGTGCTTATTTTCATGCTTGTATCATAAACTGAACGATTCTGCCAAACATAAGCACTTAGCCGCTCCACTATTATAGCGGTTTATAGTATTATTTATACATTTTTGTACAATAAATGACAGTATACTGTATTGTGTGTTCATATTCAATTTACAGGTCTTTTAACTTCTCTTTTTGAGTGCTTTTAATCTACTGCAAGAGCGTTTTACAGCTTATTGCTTAATTTCACTGTATCTGTTCACTCTGTTTATGTTGTATACTGTAACAGACAATGACTTTCTCATATGAGGCCAAAGATTGATTATCACAAAAGATAATGTTTTTTCCCTAAATTATGATTAATCATTATAAACATAAAGCGCTAAAGAAAGGTCAATTACAAGCATAAGCTACACAACAGATCAAGGACAGTCCACTAAAATCTGAGTCTGCTGTAGATCAAGTAACCAGTTAGACTGAAGAACCTAACCCGCAAACTTCTTCTGAAGATCAATTCTCTCTTCTGTGAGGTTGTTGATCTTAGTCTGCAGCTGTTGTCTCTCTTGAATGAAGATGAAACACAGCACTATGACTGCAGTCGTCAGAAGAACACACATCAGCCCCAAACACACACCAGCTGCTCTGGAGATCGTCACACCATCACTTCCTGAAGAGGATAGATATGATGTTAGTCTCTTCACTTCCTCATATCATACGACTCACATCTTCTGAAACATGTGAACTGTAGACTAACTTCAACGCTTGTCAGACGTTTATTAGTGTGGTTTTTGTTCTTGTGTTTTGTGAGTACATGCAGAGGAACAGTTCACTCAAAAATTTACTCATCCGAGTTTCACTGTATATGATTTTCTTTTTTCAGCCGATTATATATTTTTGGTTTTGGAGGAAAACATGAACAGGTCTCAAAATAAACCTTTTCTAAAGGTCAAAAATCCATATTTGGCAACCTTTAAATTAATCCACATGACCCTGGTTGACAAATAAGTGTATTTTCTAGCAAAACGATCAGTCACATTTTCAGGAAAAAAAAATAAAGCACTAACCACCATCAACAAATGGAGCATGTCAGATCATACTGGAGGACCTGGAAGAGAGTGAATAATCAGAAAATGTCCTTTAATCTCAGTTACCTGTGTGTCGAGGTGTTCGGGGTTCTTCTGTGTTGAAGTCTTCTGTCTCTTTCTTATGTTTCATGTCTCTTACAGCCTCTGCACTGACGTAGATATCTACAATCCTTTCTGTTCGGTCTTCTGAGTCCATTATTGAACCTTTATACATGCTATATGACTGGATTCTCGTAGCGTTGAATCTGTGATATCTGTTCTGACTTTACCTCGTACGACGTTCACATATTCTTATACATCATCCATGTTTTTTCTTCTTCTCTGCATATTTTCAGTCTTACCCTTTTCTATATTTTCATTTCCACATTCAGTAAACTAACACTAGTTTCTCTCTCTGTAGTGGACTGTGTTGTGTTCCTCATCTGTTTGTGTGGCCAGTATTTATGCAGAAAGGAAGTGTTTTTTTACAGAAATACTTCAAGTATTTATGTCAAAGGGAACTTCAACTCACTGCAGAAAGACACTGAAAATAAGTGTTTCAGCTATGTGGTTTGTGTTCATGTAAACGTGGTTGAAGCACATGCATTAATTTTACAGTAACAGATGATGAAGTGTGATACAAATAAGACTTTATTAACTACATAAACACTTAAACTAGTCTAACACACACACACACACACACACACACACATACACATGCATACAGTTGGCATAGGGGAAAAAAAGTTAAAACTTAAGCAGTAAAAATAAAAGAAACTAAGACATGAAGCTATGGTACAATTTGATATTCAGCAGATCTACAGCCTGAAGGAAACATCAGTTTCTTAGTTCAAACACACCTTTGTAAAAGATGCAAATGATACTTAATGTATCAGTTAATAAGACTAAGTTTGATATTTGTGAGTCTCTACTGTTTGATAAAGAGTCCTGATGCACTTTGGGGCTCCAGTTGGTCTCTGCTGACGTGAATTGATGAGACCAGTTTGAATCTGAGGATCTTGATGAATGAATAGTCAAGGCCGAAGCCTGCACAAGCTTAGCGTGGTTTTGAAGGCTCTTAGCTCAGCATCTTCCTAAAATTCCCGAATCTAGAAGAACCGCCTGATCTGGTGATCAGTGATCTATACAGAGGGATGATGTCACACCCTCAGGATTTGAGTGAGCCAATGAGGAATGGTACCTTTATTATTTTTATTTATTTAATTGTGCAGTAACCATTCTGCTCAAAAGAAGTGGGCCGAAGCAAAAGAGCTTATGAGCGCCTACCCCCAAAATGAATACAATAAAAAAAATCTGATTTCACAATAGAACAAAGGAACATAGTGTTGCTTTGTACTACAACACAAGGAAACAAAAAAAGAAATATAAAATAAATAAATAATAATAATGGATTATATACACTTACAATAACTTATCATGTTAGAAATACCCCTAGTGACAAATCTTTTCTTCTTCTCTATACTTAAAAAAAAAAAAATTGTTTATATTTGAACAGGTTGATATTTGGACATAGTTTCATCTCCATCTCCAAATTATTCCACAATTGTACCCCAGTAACTGTAGGGCTAAAACTTTTCAAATTTGTACTGTGTTTCTGCTTCCTAAAGTTTAATTCATCACGTAATTCATAACAACCATTAAGTTCATGGAATCTTCTTTGTATTTGACTTGGTAAAAATTTGTGTCTTGCTTTATATAGCATTTGTATTTATTGGAACTCATCAATGTCATAAAACTTCATGATCTTAGATTTTAAAAATAATGAGTTTGTATGATCCAAAAACCCAACTTAGTGATTAAATATTTAATATTAAAGTTCCAAGTAATTCTATCATCTATAATAACTCCAAGGAATTTAATTTCATGCACCTGCTCTATAACAACACCCTCTATCTGAATTGAATCCTAAACATTGAAATTATCATTGCGAAATATCATAATATTGCTTTTACTCAGATTTAGTGATAATTTATTTTGTTTGAATTTATTGTTGAACTTATTAACACGTTTGAGTTACAAAGTAACAATTTGACACAGTGCGAAAATATTAATGTCTGCAAACAAAATGAAACTCAATATTTGAGATGTTTAACAAATATCTTTTATATACGTGTTAAACAATTTTGGGCATAGTGGGGAAACCACACACAATTTATTGATAACTTGACTGATAATCTCTTATCACACATTGTTTTCTATTTTTTAGGTAACTAGTAACCCACTGTAGTGCTACCCCTCTAATCCCATACTGTTATAGCTTATAAATTAATAAATAAATATCATAATTGAAAGGTACTGTCACAGTTTTCGCTGCCTGAAGGAACACGGAGCCGAGGATAAACGAAATAAGGCTTTTATTATATCCAACACAGGAGATATCCAACATGGAGCACAGAGGTAGGCACACGTTAGTAGCAAATGAAGACCCAACAAAACAGAACTGAAAGGACAAGGCTTAAGTACAAAGGATAATGGGGAAACACAGGTGGATGGAATAACTAAATTAACAGGGACATGGAACACATGAGGAATAGAATAGACACACCTGGGAACTAATCAAACTAAACACGGAAGACAGAAACTGGGTCACTGGGGCAAAAACACTAAATGAGTCCAGGTGTGTGACAGTACTCCCCCCTCCCGGTAGGTGCGTCCTCGCACCGTAGAAACAACCGAGGGAGGCGTGGGTGGGAACTTGGGAGGAGGTTCCGGTGGAGGACGGACTCCCAGGAGGGGGCCAGCAGACAGGGACCACAGAAGGAGGAGCCAGGGAGGAGACAGGAGCAGGAGGAGCCAGATGGTCCACCAGAGACCAGCCAGGACGGAGATCCAAGGTGGAGTCGACGGCGGGAGGAGCCATGGTGAAGGAAGGGTCGACGACACCAGGGGGCCGACAGGCGGAGACTGCACCGGTGGGTGAGGAGCCCAAGATGGAGCAGCACAGCCGCAGAGCCAGGGTGACGACGAGGATCCGGAGGGCCTAGGTGGAGCTGAAGGCTCAGGCGACCAAGGTGGAGGCGGGGTCCTGGCAGACCGCTGTGGAGCCGGAGTGACCGAGGATGGAGGTGGAACCGGAGGGAAGGAGGAGCCTGACAGAGCCGGAGGGATGGAGTGACGAGGTGGAACCGGAGGAGTGGAGTCCCGAGGCGGCGGATGGTCGACGACTGACCAAGGTGGAGCCGGAGGGACGAGGGAGCCCGGTGGAGCAGGTGGGATGACAGGCCACGGTGGAGACGAGGGAGCTAAGAGCCAAGGCGGAGCCACTGGGTCGAAGGACTGAGGAGGAGTCCAGGGCTCGGAGGCTGGAGGCGGAGACAGGGCCTTAACACGCCAAGGCGGAGCTGGAGACTGGCAGTCCAGCGGCGAACCACCGCGCCCCGATGGCGCGGACTGAGGGTGAGCTGCAGGACTGACTGGCACCAGCAGGGATGACGAGGAACTGGCTGGTCTAGGAGGAGGAGAGAGGAGAAGGATGGGAGGAAGGACAGGAGGATCAGGACTGGACGGAACCAGCGAAAGTGGAGCAGAGGGACCAGCAGGTCCTGGAGGAGGTGGGAGAGGGAGGCCGGGAGGGAACACAGGAGATACAGAAGATTCAGAGCTGGGTGGAACCAGCGGACACACAGAAGATTCAGGGCTGGGCGGAACCAGCGGAGACACAGAAGATTCAGGGCTGGGCAGAACCAGCGGAGACACAGAAGATTCAGGGCTGGGCGGAACCAGCGGAGAGACAGAAGATTCAGGGCTGGGCGGAACCAGCGGAGACACAGAAGATTCAGGGCTGGGCGGAACCAGCAGAGAAACAGAAAACTCAGGGCTGGGCGGAACCAGCGGAGAAACAGAAGACTCAGGGCTGGGCGGAACCAGCGGAGAAACAGAAAACTCAGGGCTGGGCGGAACCAGCGGAAATGGAGCAGAGAAAATGACTGGAGAAGGTAAGAGTGGGAGACTGAGAGGGTATACAGGGGAATCAGGGCTGGACGGAACCAGTGGAGAAACAGGAATATTAGGGATTACCTCCATAGACCAGTCCATCAGATCCAGAACTTGCTCCATATAACTTTCAGAGACTGCATACAGCTCACCCTCAGTCGCAGGAGTGTGGGCAGGGCTTTCCTCCACGCCCTCGATCTCCACGAGGACTCCCACGATGCACGGTGTTGCCGGCTCACACACCTGGTCAGTCGCGCTCTCGAGATCCTGTTCCCTGTCAGTGGATGGCTCGGGATCTGCGGCTGCGGTGGGCTCTGGCTCCGTGCGGCGTGATGGTGGCTGGCTGGTCTCTGGGTTCGAAGTGGGGCTGGCGAGGTCCTCTATGGGGCAGATGGTGAAAGATGAGCCATTTCTCGCCAGAGTCCACTCCACGAATGCGGCGAAATCCTCTCGAGGACCATCTTCAGGTGACAACGCTCTGCACTTGGAGTTCAGGCTGGTGTTGTAGAAGGTGCAGAGCGCGTCGTCCGGGTAGCTGGTGGCATTAGCTAATAGAAGAAACTGTTTGGTATGGTCCTCGAGAGACCTTGCTTCCTGCTTCAGCAGGAGGATGAGGAATTCGGGACGATAGAGGGGATCCATAGAAACTAAGAAAAGAAAAGACTGTGAAAAAACGAAAGCAAAACACGCGGTTTTATACTTCTTTTTTATGGTTGGGTCTTCTGTCACAGTTTTCGCTGCCTGAAGGAACACGGAGCCGAGGATAAACGAAATAAGGCTTTTATTATATCCAACACAGGAGATATCCAACATGGAGCACAGAGGTAGGCACACGTTAGTAGCAAATGAAGACCCAACAAAACAGAACTGAAAGGACAAGGCTTAAGTACAAAGGATAATGGGGAAACACAGGTGGATGGAATAACTAAATTAACAGGGACATGGAACACATGAGGAATAGAATAGACACACCTGGGAACTAATCAAACTAAACACGGAAGACAGAAACTGGGTCACTGGGGCAAAAACACTAAATGAGTCCAGGTGTGTGACAGGTACGATTTGTAAGATATTTGCAGTAAAATATCCAAAAGCCATTAGGCTAGTGTTATATATTTTGTCCAGCTGATTACTAACAATATCTCTAATGTTTTAAACTACTTGTAAATCATGAGAAAATTCCCCTTCTAAACAGTGACACTGGGCAGTGCAGTCGCCTGTCAATGACGTTAGTTACCCTTTGTTCCTGCCTTTACTGACGTAGAAACCACATGACAACAGTGTCGTGGACAAATGCTGAAGTAGTGTCTAGCGTCCAGCAAACCACTAGCTTGCTTCAAGCAGTTCCTTATTTACTTCTTCTTGCACATTTTATGGAGGATTGTGTTACTTATTTATGGAACATAATTACCGTTTACCGTCTGCTGCTGGTTCTGTCGACAAGGACAGCTCATGTAAACGTAGACGTACGGGTCAACCAAACGACCCAAGAAGAGTTTGGGACAAGAGGAGAGAAAGAGCGAGGATCAATATCGGTGTTGCATTTTCTAAATGGAGAGAGCTTCGCGACAAACTTCAACTAGAAAGACATGCTGATCTCGCTTGTGTTTTACTTGACAGGTGAGTTGTTTCGATTCTTATCTTTATAGAAAACATATGCTATTATAACGACCAACAAGATTAGTATTATGAGGCAGATACACGTCAAACGCAGGGCAACATATCTCTAGACCCGTGCGAGGATGCGTCAGATCCATTGTCTGATCGCATCTTTTCATTAATTTTGTATGTAATCTACTCGCGCAAATCGATGAACCCACATTTGAAAATTATGACATCAAACACAACATTTTTAAAACTTTACCTCATTCGTTAAATGCATGATTTATCTCTCCATTTGATTGATGGCCATCAGCGGTTGTGTAGAAGACAACAAATCCCATCATTCCACGCTCCTCCTTAGCCTCATCAAACCACACGATTGTTATTGTTTTGGTATTGCGCCCTCTAGTGGCAGGTCCTACAACCTGTACCTTTAATGTGTCGAATGCTTTACTTTGGTCAATAAATAACCCTATTGCATATTCCTTGTTGTCTACAGCATTAGTTACTTCCTCAATTAAATCAAGGAGTGCATGCGAAGTTGAACAATTATTCCTAAAACCAAACTGATTATCTGAGAGTAATTTCTTTCTTTCAATAAAGCTATCAAGTCTTGAATTGAAAACCTTCTCTAAGAATTTTGAGAATTGCCGTAAAAGTGAAACAGGCCTACCTGTACCTTTTGGAGGGAAGTTTTACAACTCTTTGTCTCTAGTCTGGTGTCTTGCATATAAAATTAGATTGGGGGGTTCAAGAGAAAAATCTTTAAGACTCTTATAAAATTAATGTGTCGCATAGGAATGTTATGAGGTGGGGTAGGGAGGAACTCAAGTGCAGACAGGATTTACTGAACACAGGATTTATTAGGCAAAAGGGGAAAACAAAACCCACGAGGGGGAAAACAAGGACTAGGGTAGACACTAAATAACTCTACAAAACACAATAAACAAGGAAAACAAAGATTTGTTCTTCTGAAATTATTATTTCCAGTATACATTAGGAAAAATAATGAGATAACACTGAATGAGATTTGACAGGTGCATAAATGTCAATCTGTTCCGCACAATTGGTTCAAGTTTCTTTATTTGTCACACACATATTACATACATGTAATAACATTTTACAGTACATGTAATTTCCTATCTTGTACCTACAGGAAATGTGTCTTTCAAGAGTGAGAATGGGGCATTTTCTGCATCCACCACAAAAAGATTCTGTGTTTTAGCTAAAGAATTTTGTTTTAGATATATTCAGCTAAACACAGTATATCCTCAAAATTTACATAGTATTTTAATTTTATATTGTATTTGCTGTCCATCCTCAATCACTCAAATGGAAATGTGTAATTATTAGGCCTAAAGACGAACTGTAAGTCATTCCACTTCCACACAATATTGAAAGAGACTAAAATCTGATTATTGGGAACTACTTCTGCAGCTTTATTCAGATATGAATGCTAATCGTTCTTTTTCAGCTTCATTTCTCCATAACATTTATAATGATATGTTAGAATAATGCAGAGATATAATATTAATGCAGAGTGAGTGTTTTGGCCATGTTATATAGACAGTGTTTACTTGACTGTACACTTTATAATGCATTCGCTTTATTTATTTGTTTTATTACTTTCTGAAAACAATGTATGTCCAAGTAACTAAGTTAATTCCAAGCATGTAGAAGTAAACTTAAAATTTACAAAAAAATGTGATTTTAAATATACTAAAACTTCAGGTTATTTAATAATGTACTTTGAAAGTATAAGTTACAATGATCACTTTAAAGGATTAGTTAACCGAAAAAAAAATGATGTCATTAATAACTCACCCTCATGTCGTTCCATACCCGTATGGCCTCCTTTTATCTTCAGAACACAGTTTAAGATATTTTAGATTTAGTCCGAGAGCTCTCAGTCCCTCCATTGAAGCTGTGTGTACGGTATACTTTCCATGTCCAGAAAGGTAATAAAAACATCATCAAAGTAGTCCATGTTACATCAGAGGGTCAGTTAGAATTTTTTGAAGCATCAAAAATACATTTTGGTTCAAAAATAGCAAAAACTACGACTTTATTCAGCATTGTCTTCTCTTCCGTGTCTGTTGTGAGAGAGTTTAAAATAAAGCAGTTTGTCATATCTGGTTCGCGAACGAATCATTCGATGTAACCGGATCTTTTTGAAACTGTTCACCAAATTGGACTGAATCATTTTAAATGGTTCAGTTGAAAAAGGCACCAATTTCGTGGAATGACCTGGGAAACATTCTCACCAGACCTTGAGGAAAACATGTTCCTCAACAGCAGAACAGAATTCTTCAAAAGATTTCTGATGTGAGATTGAGACTATTTTACCAATCACAGCGAGACATTTAAAATGACACCAAACATGGAAGTGAAAATAATAATAGATTCACAAGATACTTCATATGTGGAGTAAAGACATATTTAATTAACTCTCAGTGACTTGAGCCTGGAGGAGGAGAAGAGGGAAAGAGGAGACGGGACTCATAGATGAGTGAGGGTGCAAGTTTGGACAAGTGTTGTGTGGCAGATACAAATTACAGGGCAACGAACTTAAAAGCCCAAATAAGACCGACTACGCCACCCCAAGTCTGATTATAGGGGAATTTATCTAAATGAGAACAAGCTCACAGGTTCAGTTTGGTGGGGTCAGGTATGAGAAAAACAATTATACAAAAGATTTATTTAATACAAAAACAGAGGAACCACACAAAATATCACAGACAAAAGAATATGATTCACAAATGACACGTTACAAAAAAAAAAAAAAAAAACACACAGATTGGGGTCAGCATCCAGCTCCTCTTAAGCAATAAGTCCCAAAATTATCTTATCTAGAAAAAGGACACAAAATCCATGTCCACTACACATGCACACCAACTATAACGGTGGTAGGCGCCCTAACTTAAATAACAATTTTAAAGAAAAAAACCTTCGGGCGCCAGACAGGATTAAACCTGTCAAAAATTAACTTTACCCAGGATAGCAGAAAAAATAACCACCTGTTACACAACAAATTATAATAATAATCCCAGACTAAAGGTCATCAGGATATTTATTCTTTCATATTTTCAAAATCATAATAACACAGAAAACGAAATGGACAAAAAAATAAAAATAAAACAAAATAAGAAATGACCACACGTTCCCACTAGCGGTCTCTCTCCGGAATCCGTGCCCTTGCCAGAAACCGACCGCGTCACGCTAATCCACGTTTGCAGATTTGTGTCCACATTTATTCACAAAAATGTCCATAAAAAAATATAAAGAAAAAGAGAGAACAAAGAAAACATTGGATGAACATCTCATTAAGTTTCATTAAATCACACACATTAAATCAACAGCATCAATAATTTTAACGGGCAACAACAATTATAAACAAAACACTAAGCACACAGAATGTGCGAATATGAAAGCTATGTGAATGGGTGCGTGCGTGTGTTGCAGTGTGTGTAATGGCGGTACTGACCACGTCTGCAGGTATTGAAGGCACCAATGAGTATCGCGGGTCACCAGACATCAAGATAGGTGGAGAAGCAGTTTTCCTTGTCTTCAGGACTGCTCATGAAAGTTGGTCTGGAAGTGCAATGTTTCAGTCACGCAGTGAAGACTACCACCACCGAGAGTAATAGGAAACCACTCCTAATCCTTCTGCCTTCTGCTGCCCTAATCCTGGAAGAATACACAAACTAAATCAATAAACACATACTCCATGCACTTAGACAACTTAGACATCACCCTTAACAGGTAAGCAACAATATAGAAAAGCATGCCACATCAAGTCCCAAAAGAACCTCGGCACCGCTTACAAGCTGGCAACATGCCTCATTTAAGTATATGTAAATACATGCATTCAGTTAAATAAAACAAATTATAAACTACACAATACAAGTAAAAGTTAAGAGTAGACGTCTGGCTATCAATCATGGTTAAAAGGGAATACAGTACAACCCGGTGTAGAACATTATTCAAATTACGTTATACTTAATACAGACAGTTGTGCCTTGGTCCGGAAGCATCGGATTAAACGCGCAGTCCAAAACCACAGGCAGTTGAAGAAGCCAGCAAGGTGCAAATCACTGCAGGATTGTCTTAAAGTCTCAGCACGCACAGCAGCTTGAAGTTACAGCAATCCATCAGCCCACCACAACGCACTCTAGGTGTCAAGAAAAAAAAAGAGAAACCTACAGACACATACGAGAAACAAACGGTAACTAACGGATGTGCACTTACACCATACCAGGACTTAATTTGTGTATCCGGATCCGGCACCTCATTTTGGCGGATCCCCCTCCTCCAGGGGCGGCTTTTCCGTATGGCAGACAGAGAATAGCCAGATATGTGCCATGTTAAGTTATCCAAAATTAATATCTCTATTATAATTTGTTATTATTATTTTAAATCACAGGGTTTTAGAAATATTTAACCAATGATAAGTGTTTAAAGGAGCTTGTAAAACTTCGTAATCTCATTGGATACTCAAGCTCTCGCGAAACCTTGTCACTTCACATGCCTTCACTCAGATTGACGCGCGCACAGCCTGGAGACAGATCTCCGTTTATACGCAAAGCAAGGGTAAACAAATAACTGTTTGAATAGTACAGCATTTCAATCAGGACAACTTCCGTCAAGTATATTTAATGACAATAATAATTGCATACAGTTAGTGTTGGCGGTATGGTTATGTTCTGGGCAACACTCCACACGCCTGTCCATGCAGCCATGCTTGGACAGAGAGGGGAGAGCAGCAAGACAAACCCCCCTGGGGTACAGAACAGAACCATTATAAGCATATAGAATTACAATTCTCAATTAAAGCTGCAAGCAGCGATGAACGGGCCCTCGCACCCGGGCTCACCGGCAGCGAGTGGCTTTAGTTAATAGGTGAACGGTGAGAAATATGCGTTTAAACTCATAAATATAAGTAGAATATATCAATGTTTATTCCATATATGTGCCAATCTTCCTGTTGCCAGCAGGTGGCGCAATCATTATAATGGAATATTGGCCTTCAGATGTGTTCAGGGCAGGACTTTTATCGAACATGTGAGGTTTGGGGAGGATTGGACACTTTATGCCTGAGTTACAACAACATCCTATTTCATGGCGAAACAATGAAATTTGTCAGGCCGCCATGGACACGCCCTTTAACGAAACCTCAAGATCTTCGCAATTTAAGATCGCAAAAGGATTTAGATTACACGGACCAAGTTTGGTGTTGATCTGAATAAATATCTAGGAGGAGTTCGTTAAAGTACAACCCCTGAAAATGGCCAAAACAACACTAATTTTGCAGAGAAAATTCCAAATAACTGACTTCCTGTTGGGATTCGGACTTCGTACCTAGAGACTTTTTCGTAGATATTGGTGTGTTACATGTGTGTACCGATTCTTGTACATGTACGTGAAACATAGCTCAAGGCGCACTCCGTTTAAAGTGTATACGCACTCCGTTGAAAGTGTATAGGTGGTGCTATTGAGCCATTTTGCCACACTCGATGGAATATTGGCCTTCAGATCTGTTCAGGCCAGGACCCTTATCACACAAGTGAAGTTTGGGCAAGATCGGACATTTTATGCCTGAGTTATAACATCTTTTATTCCCATGGCGAGACATTGAACTTCATCAAGGCGCCATGGACACACCTTTTAACAAAAACTCAAAATCTTCACAACTAAACATCACACAGGTCTTTAGATTAGACTGACCACAAAAAAGACATTGATGTCATAAAATTTCTAGGAGTAGTTTGTCGCAGTGTAAAATATGTAACTTCCTGTTGCCAATAGGTGGCGCTATTACTATAACTGAATATTGGCATGTAGATCTGTTCAGGTCAAGAGTCTTATCCAACATGTGAAGTTTGGGGCCGACTGGACATTGTATGTCTGAGTTACAGCAACTTCCTTTTTCATGGCGAAACATCGAAATTTGTCAGGCCGCCATGGACCCGCCCTTTAACGAAACCTCAAGTCCTTCGCAATTTATTATCGCAAAGGGCTTTAGATTACACTGACCAAGTTTGATGTTGATCTGAATAAATCTCTAGGAGGAGTTCGTTAAAGTACAACCCCTGAAAATGGCAAAAACAACAGCAATTTTGAAGGGAAAATTCAAAATAACCGACTTCCTGTTGGGATCCGGATTTCGTACCAAGAGACTTTTTTGTAGGTATTGGAGTGTTACATGTGTGTACCAATTTTTGTACATGTACGTGAAACATAGCTCGAGGCGCACTCCGTTGAAAGTGTATAGGTGGCGCTATAGAGCCATTTTGCCACACCCGGTGGAATATTGGCCTGAAGATCTGTTCAGGCCAGGACTCTTATCACACATGTGAAGTTTGGGGAAGATCGGACATCTTATGCCTGAGTTATAACATCTTTTATTCGCACGGCGAGACATCGAACTTCGTCGCGGCGCCATGAACAAGCCTTTTAACGAAAACTCAAGATCTTCACAACTGAACATCGCACAGGCCTTTAGATTAGACTGACCACAAAAAAGACATTGATGTCATAAAATTTCTAGGAGTAGTTCGTCGCAGCATAAAATATGTCACTTCCTGTTGCCAATAGGTGGCGCTATGACTATAACTGAATATGGGCATGTCAATCTGTTCAGGTTCGGAGTCTCATCAAACATGTGAAGTTTGGGGCAGATTGGTCATTGTATGTGTGAGTTATAGCAACTTCATTTTTCATGGCGAATCATCGAAATTCGCCAGGCCGCCACGGACACGCCCTTCAACGAAAAGTCAGGATCTTCGCAATTTAACATCGCAAAGGCCTTTAGATTAGGCATACCAAATTTGGTGTTGATTTGAAGAACTCTCTAGGAGGAGTTCGTTAAAATACAACACATGGAAATGACCAAAATTACACAAAATATGCTCATAATATTAAAAATAACCGATTTCCTGTTGGGTTTAGAATTTCGCTCCAAGAGTCTTTTTTGTAGGTATTGGTGTGTTACATATGTGTGCCAATTTTCGTGCATGTACGTGAAACATAGCTGGAAGGCTGTTGATTTTCTTGGTATAGGTGGCGCTGTCGAGCCATTTTGCCACACCCTCTTCTGAATCCTATATCAGACGAAAATTTTCACCAGGTTTGACGCGTGTGCAAAGTTTCATGACTTTTTGAGCATGTTAAAGCCCTCAAAAATGCGATTCATTCGGGAGAAGAAGAAGAAGAAGAAGAAGAAGAAGAATAATAAATTAAAGCTGCAAGCAGCGATGAACGGGCCCTCGCACCCGGGCTCACCGGCAGCGAGTGGCTTTAGTTAATAGGTGAACGGTGAGAAATATGCGTTTAAACTCATAAATATAAGTAGAATATATCAATGTTTATTCCATATATGTGCCAATCTTCCTGTTGCCAGCAGGTGGCGCTATCATTATAATGGAATATTGGCCTTCAGATGTGTTCAGGGCAGGACTTTTATCGAACATGTGAGGTTTGGGGAGGATTGGACATTTTATGCCTGAGTTACAACAACATCCTATTTCATGGCGAAACAATGAAATTTGTCAGGCCGCCATGGACACGCCCTTTAACGAAACCTCAAAATCTTCGCAATTTAAGATCGCAAAAGGCTTTAGATTACACTGACCAAGTTTGGTGTTGATCTGAATAAATATCTAGGAGGAGTTCGTTAAAGTACAACCCCTGAAAATGGCCAAAACAACACTAATTTTGCAGAGAAAATTCCAAATAACTGACTTCCTGTTGGGATTCGGACTTCTTACCAAGAGACTTTTTCGTAGATATTGGTGTGTTACATGTGTGTACCGATTTTTGTACATGTACGTGAAACATAGCTCAAGGCGCACTCCGTTTAAAGTGTATACGCACTCCGTTGAAAGTGTATAGGTGGCGCTATTGAGCCATTTTGCCACACTCGATGGAATATTGGCCTTCAGATCTGTCCAGGCCAGGACCCTTATCACACAAGTGAAGTTTGGGCAAGATCGGACATTTTATGCCTGAGTTATAACATCTTTTATTCCCATGGCGAGACATTGAACTTCATCACGGCGCCATGGACACACCTTTTAACAAAAACTCAAGATCTTCACAACTAAACATCACACAGGTCTTTAGATTAGACTGACCACAAAAAAGACATTGATGTCATAAAATTTCTAGGAGTAGTTTGTCGCAGTGTAAAATATGTAACTTCCTGTTGCCAATAGGTGGCGCTATGACTATAACTGAATATTGGCATGTAGATCTGTTCAGGTCAAGAGTCTTATCCAACATGTGAAGTTTGGGGCAGATTGGACATTGTATGTCTGAGTTACAGCAACTTCCTTTTTCATGGCGAAACATCGAAATTTGTCAGGCCGCCATGGACCCGCCCTTTAACGAAACCTCAAGTCCTTCGCAATTTATTATCGCAAAGGGCTTTAGATTACACTGACCAAGTTTGGTGTTGATCTGAATAAATCTCTAGGAGGAGTTCGTTAAAGTACAACCCCTGAAAATGGCAAAAACAACAGCAATTTTGAAGGGAAAATTCAAAATAACCGACTTCCTGTTGGGATCCGGATTTCGTACCAAGAGACTTTTTTGTAGGTATTGGAGTGTTACATGTGTGTACCAATTTTTGTACATGTACGTGAAACATAGCTCGAGGCGCACTCCGTTGAAAGTGTATAGGTGGCGCTATAGAGCCATTCTGCCACACCCGGTGGAATATTGGCCTGAAGATCTGTTCAGGCCAGGACTCTCATCACACATGTGAAGTTTGGGGAAGATCGGACATCTTATGCCTGAGTTATAACATCTTTTATTCGCATGGCGAGACATCGAACTTCGTCGCGGCGCCATGAACAAGCCTTTTAACGAAAACTCAAGATCTTCACAACTGAACATCGCACAGGCCTTTAGATTAGACTGACCACAAAAAAGACATTGATGTCATAAAATTTCTAGGAGTAGTTCGTCGCAGCGTAAAATATGTCACTTCCTGTTGCCAATAGGTGGCGCTATGACTATAACTGAATATGGGCATGTCAATCTGTTCAGGTTCGGAGTCTCATCAAACATGTGAAGTTTGGGGCAGATTGGTCATTGTATGTGTGAGTTATAGCAACTTCATTTTTCATGGCGAATCATCGAAATTCGCCAGGCCGCCACGGACACGCCCTTCAACGAAAAGTCAGGATCTTCGCAATTTAACATCGCAAAGGCCTTTAGATTAGGCATACCAAATTTGGTGTTGATTTGAAGAACTCCCTAGGAGGAGTTCGTTAAAATACAACACATGGAAATGACCAAAATTACACAAAATATGCTCATAATATTAAAAATAACCGACTTCCTGTTGGGTTTAGAATTTCGCTCCAAGAGTCTTTTTTGTAGGTATTGGTGTGTTACATATGTGTGCCAATTTTCGTGCATGTACGTGAAACATAGCTGGAAGGCTGTTGATTTTCTTGGTATAGGTGGCGCTGTCGAGCCATTTTGCCACACCCTCTTCTGAATCCTATATCAGACGAAAATTTTCACCAGGTTTGACGAGTGTGCAAAGTTTCATGACTTTTTGAGCATGTTAAAGCCCTCAAAAATGCGATTCATTCGGGAGAAGAAGAAGAAGAAGAATAATAATAATTAAAGCTGCAAGCAGCGATGAACGGGCCCTCGCACCCGGGCTTACCGCCATCGTGTTGCTTTAGTAAAAAGGTGAACGTTGAGAAATATGCATTTAATGTCCTAAATATAAGTGGAATATATCAAAGTATATCCCATATATGTGCCAATCTTACCGTTGCCAGCAGGTGGCGCTATCATTATAATGGAATATTGGCCTTCAGATGTGTTCAGGCCAGGACTCTTATCGAACATGTGAAGTTTGGGGAAGATTGAACATTTTATGCTTGAGTTACAACAACTTCTCTTGCTGTGGTAAGACATCAAATTTTGTCATGGCGCCATGGAAACGCCCTTTAACAAAAACTCAATATCTCCAAAAGTTAACATTGCACAGGCCTTTAGATTAGACTGACCACAAAATATATGTTAATCTCAAAAAAATTATAGGAGTAGTTTGTCGCAGCGTAAAACATGTCACTTCCTGTTGCCAATAGGTGGCGCTATGACTATAACTGAAGGTGGGCATGTAGATCTGTTAAGGGCAGAAGTTTTATCTAACATGTGAAGTTTGGGGCAGATTGGACATTGTATGTCTGAGTTACAGCAACTTCCTTTTTCATGGCGAAACATCGAAATTTGTCAGGCCACCATGGACACGCCCTTTAACGAAATCTAAAGATCTTCGCAATTTAACATCGCAAAGGGCTTAAGATTACACTGACCAGGTTTGGTGTTGATCTGAATAAATCTCTAGGAGGAGTTCGTTAAAGTACAACCCCTGAAAATGGCAAAAACAACGCCAATATTGCAGAGAAAATTCTAAATAACCGACTTCCTGTTGGGATTCGGATTTCGTACCAAGAGACTTTTTTGTAGGTATTGGTGTGTTACATGTGTATACCGATTTTTGTACATGTACGTGAAACATAGCTCGAGGCGCACTCTGTTGAAAGTGTATAGGTGGCGCTATCGAGCCATTTTGCCACACCTGATGGAATTTTGGCCTTCAGATGTGTTCAGGCCAGGACTCTTATCACACATGTGAAGTTTGGGGAAGATCGGACATTTTATGCCTGAGTTATAACATCTTTTATTCCCATGGCGAGACATCGAACTTCGTGACGGCGCCATGGACACGCCTTTTAACGAAAACTCAAGATCTTCACAACTTAACATCGCAAAGGCCTTCAGATTAGGCATACCAAATTTGGTGTTGATCTGAATGAATCTCTAGGAGGAGTTCGTTAAAATACAACGCATGGAAATGACAAAAATGACACAAAATTTGCTCATAATATTAGTAATAACCGACTTCCTGTTGGGTTTCGGATTTTGCTCCAAGAGACTTTTTTGTAGATATTGGAGAGTTACATGTGTATACCGATTTTCATACATGTACATGAATCGTAGCTCGAGGCGCACACCGTTGAACGTGTATAGGTGGCGCTGTTGAGCCATTTTGCCACACCCGCTTCTGAAACCCATATCAGACGTAAATTTTCGCCAGTTCTGAGGTGTGTGCAAAGTTTCATGACTTTTCGAGCATGTTTAGGCCCTCAAAAATGCGATTCATTTTGGAGAAGAAGAATAATAATAATAATAATAATAATAATAATAATAATAATAATAATAATAATAAACGGAGCAATTCCAAGAGGGTCCTCACACCATCGGTGCTCGGGCCCTAATTAAAGCTGCAAGCAGCGATGAACGGGCCCTTGCACCCGGGCTCACCGGCAGCGAGTGGCTTTAGTTAATAGGTGAACGGTGAGAAATATGCGTTTAAACTCATAAATATAAGTAGAATATATCAATGTTTATTCCATATATGTGCCAATCTTCCTGTTGCCAGCAGGTGGCGCTATCATTATAATGGAATATTGGCCTTCAGATGTGTTCAGGGCAGGACTTTTATCGAACATCTTAGGTTTGGGGAGGATTGGACATTTTATGCCTGAGTTACAACAACATCCTATTTCATGGCGAAACAATGAAATTTGTCAGGCCGCCATGGACACGCCCTTTAACGAAACCTCAAGATCTTCGCAATTTAAGATCGCAAAAGGCTTTAGATTACACTAACCAAGTTTGGTGTTGATCTGAATAAATATCTAGGAGGAGTTCGTTAAAGTACAACCCCTGAAAATGGCCAAAACAACACTAATTTTGCAGAGAATATTCCAAATAACTGACTTCCTGTTGGGATTCGGACTTCGTACCAAGAGACTTTTTCGTAGATATTGGTGTGTTACATATGTGTACCGATTTTTGTACATGTACGTGAAACATAGCTCAAGGCGCACTCCGTTTAAAGTGTATACGCACTCCGTTGAAAGTGTATAGGTGGCGCTATTGAGCCATTTTGCCACACTCGATGGAATATTGGCCTTCAGATCTGTCCAGGCCAGGACCCTTATCACACAAGTGAAGTTTGGGCAAGATCGGACATTTTATGCCTGAGTTATAACATCTTTTATTCCCATGGCGAGACATTGAACTTCATCACGGCGCCATGGACACACCTTTTAACAAAAACTCAAGATCTTCACAACTAAACATCACACAGGTCTTTAGATTAGACTGACCACAAAAAAGACATTGATGTCATAAAATTTCTAGGAGTAGTTTGTCGCAGTGTAAAATATGTAACTTCCTGTTGCCAATAGGTGGCGCTATGACTATAACTGAATATTGGCATGTAGATCTGTTCAGGTCAAGAGTCTTATCCAACATGTGAAGTTTGGGGCAGATTGGACATTGTATGTCTGAGTTACAGCAACTTCCTTTTTCATGGCGAAACATCGAAATTTGTCAGGCCGCCATGGACCCGCCCTTTAACGCAACCTCAAGTCCTTCGCAATTTATTATCGCAAAGGGCTTTAGATTACACTGACCAAGTTTGGTGTTGATCTGAATAAATCTCTAGGAGGAGTTCGTTAAAGTACAACCCCTGAAAATGGCAAAAACAACAGCAATTTTGAAGGGAAAATTCAAAATAACCGACTTCCTGTTGGGATCCGGATTTCGTACCAAGAGACTTTTTTGTAGGTATTGGAGTGTTACATGTGTGTACCAATTTTTGTACATGTACGTGAAACATAGCTCGAGGCACACTCCGTTGAAAGTGTATAGGTGGCGCTATAGAGCCATTCTGCCACACCCGGTGGAATATTGGCCTGAAGATCTGTTCAGGCCAGGACTCTTATCACACATGTGAAGTTTGGGGAAGATCGGACATCTTATGCCTGAGTTATAACATCTTTTATTCGCATGGCGAGACATCGAACTTCGTCGCGGCGCCATGAACAAGCCTTTTAACGAAAACTCAAGATCTTCACAACTGAACATCGCACAGGCCTTTAGATTAGACTGACCACAAAAAAGACATTGATGTCATAAAATTTCTAGAAGTAGATCGTCGCAGCGTAAAATATGTCACTTCCTGTTGCCAATAGGTGGCGCTATGACTATAACTGAATATGGGCATGTCAATCTGTTCAGGTTCGGAGTCTCATCAAACATGTGAAGTTTGGGGCAGATTGGTCATTGTATGTGTGAGTTATAGCAACTTCATTTTTCATGGCGAATCATCGAAATTCGCCAGGCCGCCACGGACACGCCCTTCAACGAAAAGTCAGGATCTTCGCAATTTAACATCGCAAAAGCCTTTAGATTAGGCATACCAAATTTGGTGATGATTTGAAAAACTCTCTAGGAGGAGTTCGTTAAAATACAACACATGGAAATGACCAAAATTACACAAAATATGCTCATAATATTAAAAATAACCGACTTCCTGTTGGTTTTAGAATTTCGCTCCAAGAGTCTTTTTTGTAGGTATTGGTGTGTTACATATGTGTGCCAATTTTCGTGCATGTACGTGAAACATAGCTGGAAGGCTGTTGATTTTCTTGGTATAGGTGGCGCTGTCGAGCCATTTTGCCACACCCTCTTCTGAATCCTATATCAGACGAAAATTTTCACCAGGTTTGACGCGTGTGCAAAGTTTCATGACTTTTTGAGCATGTTAAAGCCCTCAAAAATGCGATTCATTCGGGAGAAGAAGAAGAAGAAGAAGAAGAATAATAATAAAATATAGCTGCAAGCAGCGATGGCGGGCTCAAGCCACCAATGCCATCACCACCCCGGTGGCATCAGGTAAACTGTGCCCAGCGGGCACATGCATTCACAATATCCCTCTGGCAGTGAGGTTTTAAAGGATAGAGGGGAGCGTAGAGGGGAGCGTGCATTTGCAGTGGCTGGGCCACGACTCTGGAATACCCTGCCTTTAGAGATCAGACTGGCCCCTTCCTTGTCTATTTTTAAATCTTTGCTAAAAACTTTTTTATTTTCCTTAGTGTACTGACTACTGTGTTATGCTACATTTTGAAATGGGTGGTTTTAAATTTTTTGTCTGGTCTATTTTTATGTATGTGTAATATTCTTGCTCTTATGTTAAAGCACTTTGGTCAGCCAGGAGGCTGTTGTAAATGCGCTATACAAATAAATTGAACTCGAACTAGAACTTGAACTTGATATGGCAGTTAAAGGGTTAATCCGAATCATCTAGACTTTAAAATCACATTCACAGAACAATATATATATATATATATATATATATATATATATATATATATATATATATATATAACTTTAGTAACACTTTACAATAAGATTTCATTTATAAACATTATGTTAACATGAACAATATTTATATAGCATTCATTCATGTCAGTTAATATTCCAAACTTAAACATTAAAACATTGTTTTATTGTGATTTTTTTCCAAGCACATTTTACCAATTCCAAACCATATCAATCTTAATAACTACCATTATTTTTTATTTAATCATTTATGAGTGCTATACAATTGTCCAGGAAAGCTGGAAGAGAAAAACAGGTCAAGAAGAACTGACAAAAGAATTGCAAAAGAATTAGGAATTAATGTGAAGATTAATTTTTAGTCAATTCTGCAAGACAGACTTTCAGGAAAGGAGGTGGAATAAAAATGAGCTCCTAAATCTTAATCCCGGATTCTGGAAGATATATTCCTCAAACCATCAAACAAGAGGAGGTGGTGCTGGTCCTTCACGAGTCAGTCTAATCTGTTCATTAAGCCTATATATAAAGTCTTAATATATAGTATTTCACAATACTTCATGGTATTCTACTTAAATATTTTTTTGGAATCTTAGATCTCTCAGAACCTGACACATTGTAATTCTGAGACTCCAGGAAAGTGGCAGTTCTGTAAAATGTTGGCGCTGGAGACTAAATGCTCACTGATAGTTTCACACCTAATTCACTTAAAACACACACAAACACACACACACAGTGACAGAGGGACAGAGTGACATCAGATGTATGTTTTTTAATTTTCTGTCATCCATATAATGTTGTATAGTCATGAAACTATGCATATTTCCTCAGAATGACTTGTCTTCTATGTGTACATTTTTTTGAAGTGTTTAGAAGCTGCACTTTTTTTTACTGGTTCCTTTTTTACTATTATTTCAAAAAATCACCACGACAAAACCATTCAAGCTATCCAAAATTCATTCACACCTGTTCTGTAAGATTAATTCTTTAAACAGTGGTAAAAGAGGATGTGGTGCTGAACCTTCAAGAGTCACTTAAAACGTATCTGTCCATAAAGCCTATTAAGAATTATTCTTAATATACAGTTCACAATACTTCAGCTTGTTATTCTAATTAAGTGAGGGTCATTTTATCAGTAAAATTCCTAAAATACATATTATTTTATTTGAAAGATTTCTATAAATTATTTAAATCATACTCGTTTCTCCAATAATTATTTAAAAGTAATCCTAAAGCTCCCTCTGGTGGCCATTATAGGTACTAAGAATTGCAAGCTTGATTTATAAGTTATGATAGTTTTAATTTTATGCTGGCTCTTGAAAATGATAAAGCTATGAAACTTACTGTGCTTCCTTCAAATGAGGACTTCTACTTATATAAAAAATTATGAAGAGTTAGAATGAAAAATTTTAAAGATATAGTAAAATAACTATTGTATTTTTTATGTTACTTTCATAAATCTCTATGGCAACACCATTTAAGCTATCCTAAACCCATTCACAATTTAACATCTCAGTATATTGGCATCATGTTGAAAAAGGAGTATGGAGTAGTATGAGGAGGAGTATGAATTCATTTACAGGCTGATTTTATCATAAATCCACAATAAAATTTCTGAGTTCTGTATCAATCTGTGTTGTTGTTGTTTGTTTATTTTTATCTTTTATTTTTCATAGGAAGATAACTGACCCTTTACTCTCCTTTTTAATAAATGTGCTTATAAACCAAGGACAAGCTATTTATAGCTGTATTTATAAACTGCTTACTACTGACTATTAATATTGGGACAAGGCTTTATAAAGCATGAACTGACTATTTACTAATGAGTGCAGTTATTATAAAGTGTTATCAATGAATTTGCTAATGTTAACAAATTAGACATTATTTTACAGTGTTATCAAATCCTTAAATGATTTATAAGTGTTCTGCTTGCATTACAGCTTAGTCTTCATCTGTGAGCTGAACAGATTTACTGTTACATCCATGACATTATGTAAATTCAAATAAATAGCATGTCACAGGATGTCATAGGTCAGTATCAAATGAGTTTGAAATTATTATTTGCAGCACAAATAAGGTTTTTTAGGATTTTTTAAAATCCCTAAAACTGTCAGAAAAGGATAAGGCCTAAGATATTTCTATGTGAGTGGCTAAATTTATTTTTGTTTTTATAATCGTAATACATAAACTATGAAATTATACAAAATGTATAAAAAAGTAAATAAATAAATACGCTACATTAAAAAAGCAGCCAAGACAAATGAGTCTCCTTTTTTATATATATAGATTAAAATTGAAGACAGAAGCAGCTGGTATATGCGGTCACTTAATATTCAAATCCAGTAGATCCACTTCAGATTTATTTCTCAACAGTTTATGTTCACGTGGCTGTTTTCGTTTATATTCGCCAAGCTATTATGTATTTTGAAATAATCTTGTCCGTGATGTGTTCGTTCGTACGACGAAAGGCAGAATCCTGCAGCTCCAGAGATATGTTATTCTGCCAGTCGCGCTTTCAAATAGTCTTGCACACTTAAACGGGTCACAAACACCTGTATTTAGCTCTTGTTGTGTTATAATGTGTGTATTGTGTGCATTTATGGCAATATTTTATTTTAAAAAGCTCTTAAACAAGAATAAATTTGTTAGTTTTGAACTTGTGGCACTGTGCGCGCTGATCGGAGCGGTGATTTCAGATAGGCAGCCACAAATATTTAATTTTCACACAAACAGTTCAAAAACATCTTAATTTAGCTCTTGGTGTGTTCTAATTTGTGAATTGTGTGATATCGCTGCAATACTTTATTCTTAATAGCTATGAAACAAGAATAAACTCGTTTTTTCTGAGCTCGTCATTCCACACGCTCCTGCTCAGAGCGGTGATTAATCTCTCCTGTTTCTCACGTATCACTGACCACACATCAATTATTAATGAGCCCTGACCCGGTAATAATCATATATGTTGGTTTAGCTTGTCAGTGTGAATTAAATCTAAGTATTTATTTGTATTTTAACCGATTAAAAAGAGAAACTAAAACTCCGGTAATTGCACCTGTAGGGGCGCAATTTCTCTCAGACAATGGAAGTCTAAGCACATACACTCAAACAGAGGGACAGAAGTGAGATGAGATGTCTGACAGTTTTTTAATTTTCTGTTACCCATACAGTGTTGTAAAGTCGTGAAACTATCCATATTTACTCAGAATGACTTTTTGTCTGTATGAAAAAAGGTTTTGAAGTGTTTGGAATTAAAAAATGCAGGAAAATTAATAATTCCATTTTTAATGTCATTTAAAAAAAATCACAGAGACAAAACCGTTCAAGCTATCCAAAATCTATTGGCAATTTAAGTTGTTTAAAATGTTTTGGCATCATGTAGACAAAATTTGGTGTGTATAGTGTTACTCTCCTCTGAGCAGTATGCATTAATTCACAGCTAAATGTAAAAAAAAAATCCACATTCAAATCAAAATAGCTGACTTCCTGTTGATCGTAGCTGATGACTGTGAATTAGAAAGTTGTCCGTCTTGATGAGAACAATTTTTGTACCGAGTTTGGTGTCTGTAGCTAAAACTAACCCCCCCACTTTTGACAAAAGGTGGCGCTATAGAGTGCCTCTTCCACGCCCTCTTATGAACTTTTGCCAGTGTCTAGTTATCATAAATACTGATATGTGTTCTGAGTTTGATGAAATTCTAAGCATGTTATATGCCTCAAAATCACCTGAGAAGTATTCCAGTTTAACATGTTGCCACGGCAACAATATTTTTAGATATCAATATCCCCCCAGCAGATTTATATAGGCTGTGTTTTAACATTATTCTGATGAAGTTTGAAGCAAATTGAGTAATAATAAGATGCTGAATTCAAAGCATTTTGAAAATGACACACTTCCTGCTGCCAGTTGGTGGCGCTATAACTTTGACTCCTAATAGTCACATATATGCGATCGACATCATACAAAGAATAATCTGATGAAGTTTGATTAAAATCAGGAAATGTATGTGGATGGTATTAGACACTTCCTGTTTCTCATTTCTCGCCATAATTTCAACACCTCGCCACGAGCAAACCGTTAGAGATATCAAAAATCCCCTGGCAATTTTTCATCCCCAATGTCTTGAGATCATGTTGACCGAATTTGGTGGCAATCTGCAAAAAAACCTATGACAAGTATTTCAAATTCCAGAGCATGCGCTTTTTACATAACTCTAAATAGCTGACTTCCTGTTGGGCGGAGCCTATGACATGCAACACGAAAGTTGTTCGGCACGATGAGATCTATATGTGTACTGAGTTTCATATGCATATGTGTGAGTATGTGTGAGCTATACATCAACATTTCTGACTGTGATCCAGGGGGCGCCGTAGAGCCCTTGTGCCACGCCCGGGTCCCAGCCTCTGCAGGCTCCTAAAGGCCACAGATTCCAAAGTGTGCGCAAATGTTCAAGAGTTTTTGAGTATGTTAAGGACCCCAAAAGCCCCCACAACTTTGACGAAAAATATGAATACTAAACCCTAAATAACCAACTTCCTGTTGGGCGGAGCCTATGACATGCAGTACGAAAGTTGTTTGGTTTGATGAGATCTACATGTGTACCGAGTTTCGTGTGTCTACGTGCAAGTATGTATGATATATGGCCCTCAGTATTCCAGGGGGCGCTGTAGAGCCCCTGTGCCACGCCCGTATATCTGTCTCTGCCCAGCCCTAATGGCCGCAGGTTCCAAGGTGTGTGCCAATTTTCAAGAGTTTTCGAGCATGTTAAGGACCCCAAAAGCCCCCGTAACGTTGGAAAAAAATAATAATAATAATAAAAAATAATCCTAAGGAAAACAATAGGGCTCTCGCCCTCCAGGCTTGAGCCCTAATTAAAGCTGCAAGCAGCGATGAACGGGCCCTCGCACCCGGGCTCACCGTTGTGTGGCTTTAGTAAAAAGGTGACCGTTGAGAAATATGCATTTAATGTCCTAAATATAAGTTGAATATATCAAAGTATATCCCATATATGTGCCAATCTTACCGTTGCCAGCAGGTGGCACTATCATTATAATGGAATATTGGCCTTCAGATGTGTTCAGGCCAGGACTCTTATCAAACGTGAAGTTTGGGGAAGATTGAACATTTTATGCTTGAGTTACAACATCTTCTCTTGCTGTGGCAAGACATCAAATTTTGTCATGGCGCCATGGAAACACCCTTTAACAAAAACTCAAGATCTCCAAAAGTTAACATTGCACAGGCTTTTAGATTAGACTGACCACAAAATATATGTTAATTTCAAAAAAATAATAGGAGTAGTTTGTCGCAGCGTAAAACATGTCACTTCCTGTTGCCAATAGGTGGCGCTATGGCTATAACTGAATGTGGGCATGTAGATCTGTTAAGGGCAGAAGTTTTATCTAACATGTGAAGTTTGGGGCAGATTGGACATTGTATGTCTGAGTTACAGCAACTTCCTTTTCATGTGAAACATCGAAATTTGTCAGGCCGCCATGGACACGCCCTTTAACGAAATCTAAAGATCTTCGCAAATTAACATCACAAAGGGCTTAAGATTACACTGACCAGGTTTGGTGTTGATCTGAATAAATCTCTAGGCGGAGTTCGTTAAAGTACAACCCCTGAAAATGGCAAAAACAACGCCAATTTTGCAGAGAAAATTCTAAATAACCGACTTCCTGTTGGGATTCGGATTTCTTACCAAGAGACTTTTTTGTAGGTATTGGTGTGTTACATGTGTATACCGATTTTTGTACATGTACGTGAAACATAGCTCGAGGCGCACTCTGTTGAAAGTGTATAGGTGGCGCTATCGAGCCATTTTGCCACACCTGATGGAATTTTGACCTTCAGATGTGTTCAGGCCAGGACTCTTATCACACATGTGCAGTTTGGGGAAGATCGGACATTTTATGCCTGAGTTATAACATCTTTTATTCCCATGGCGAGACATCGAACTTCGTGACGGCGCCATGGACACGCCTTTTAACGAAAACTCAAGATCTTCACAACTTAACATCGCACAGGCCTTTAGATTAGACTGACCACAAAAAATACATTGATGTCATAAAATTTCTAGGAGTAGTTAATCGCAGTGTAAAATATGTCACTTCCTGTTGCCAATAGGTGGCGCTATGACTATAACTGAATATGGGCATGTCAATCTGTTCAGGTCAGGAGTCTCATCAAACATGTGAAGTTTGGGGCAGATTGGCCATTGTATGTCTGAGTTATAGCAACTTCGTGTTTCATGGCGAATCATCAAAATTCGCCAGGCCGCCACGGACACGCCCATTAACGAAAACTCAAAAGCTTCGCAATTTAACATCGCAAAGGCCTTCAGATTAGGCATACCAAATTTGGTGTTGATCTGAATGAATCTCTAGGAGGAGTTCGTTAAAATACAACGCATGGAAATGACAAAAATGACACAAAATTTCCTCATATTATTAGAAATAACCGACTTCCTGTTGGGTTTCGGATTTTGCTCCAAGAGACTTTTTTGTAGGTATTGGAGAGTTACATGTGTATACCGATTTTCATACATGTACATGAAACGTAGCTCGAGGCGCACACCGTTGAACGTGTATAGGTGGCGCTGTTGAGCCATTTTGCCACACCCACTTCTGAAACCCATATCAGACGTAAATTTTCGCCAGTTCTGAGGTGTGTGCAAAGTTTCATGACTTTTCGAGCATGTTTAGGCCCTCAAAAATGTGATTCATTTTGGAGAAGAAGAATAATAATAATAAATATAGCTGCAAGCACCGATGGCGGGCTCAAGCCACCAATGCCATCACCACCCCGGTGGCATCAGGTAAACTGTGCCCAGCGGGCACATGCATTCACAATATCCCTCTGGCAGTGAGGTTTTAAAGGATAGAGGGGAGCGTAGAGGGGAGCGTGCATTTGCAGTGGCTGGGCCACGACTCTGGAATACCCTGCCTTTAGAGATCAGACTGGCCCCTTCCTTGTCTATTTTTAAATCTTTGCTAAAAACTTTTTTATTTTCCTTAGTGTACTGACTACTGTGTTATGCTACATTTTGAAATGGGTGGTTTTAAATTTTTTGTCTGGTCTATTTTTATGTATGTGTAATATTCTTGCTCTTATGTTAAAGCACTTTGGTCAGCCAGGAGGCTGTTGTAAATGCGCTATACAAATAAATTGAACTTGAACTAGAACTTGAACTTGATATGGCAGTTAAAGGGTTAATCCGAATCATCTAGACTTTAAAATCACATTCACAGAACAATATATATATATATATATAAATATATATATATAACTTTAGTAACACTTTACAATAAGATTTCATTTATAAACATTATGTTAACATGAACAATATTTATATAGCATTCATTCATGTCAGTTAATATTCCAAACTTAAACATTAAAACATTGTTTTATTGTGATTTTTTTCCAAGCACATTTTACCAATTCCAAACCATATCAATCTTAATAACTACCATTATTTTTTATTTAATCATTTATGAGTGCTATACAATAGTCCAGGAAAGCTGGAAGAGAAAAACAGGTCAAGAAGAACTGACAAAAGAATTGCAAAAGAATTAGGAATTAATGTGAAGATTAATTTTTAGTCAATTCTGCAAGACAGACTTTCAGGAAAGGAGGTGGAATAAAAATGAGCTCCTAAATCTTAATCCCAGATTCTGGAAGATATATTCCTCAAACCATCGGACAAGAGAAGGTGGTGCTGGTCCTTCACGAGTCACTCTAATCTGTTCATTAAGCCTATATATAAAGTCTTAATATATAGTATTTCACAATACTTCATGGTATTCTAATTAAATAATTTTTTGGAATCTTAGATCTCTCAGAACCTGACACATTGTAATTCTGAGACTCCAGGAAAGTGGCAGTTCTGTAAAATGTTGGCGCTGGAGACTAAATGCTCACTGATAGTTTCACACCTAATTCACTTAAAACACACACAAACACACACACACAGTGACAGAGGGACAGAGTGACATCAGATGTATGTTTTTTAATTTTCTGTCATCCATATAATGTTGTATAGTCATGAAACTATGCATATTTCCTCAGAATGACTTTTCTTCTATGTGTACATTTTTTTGAAGTGTTTAGAAGCTGCACTTTTTTTTACTGGTTCCTTTTTTACTATTATTTCAAAAAATCACCACGACAAAACCATTCAAGCTATCCAAAATTCATTCACACCTGTTCTGTAAGATTAATTCTTTAAACAGTGGTAAAAGAGGATGTGGTGCTGAACCTTCAAGAGTCACTTAAAACGTATCTGTCCATAAAGCCTATTAAGAATTATTCTTAATATACAGTTCACAATACTTCAGCTTGTTATTCTAATTAAGTGAGGGTCATTTTATCAGTAAAATTCCTAAAATACATATTATTTTATTTGAAAGATTTCTATAAATTATTTAAATCATACTCGTTTCTCCAATAATTATTTAAAAGTAATCCTATAGCTCCCTCTGGTGGCCATTATAGGTACTAAGAATTGCAAGCTTGATTTATAAGTTATGATAGTTTTAATTTTATGCTGGCTCTTGAAAATGATAAAGCTATGAAACTTACTGTGCTTCCTTCAAATGAGGACTTCTACTTATATAAAAAATTATGAAGAGTTAGAATGAAACATTGTAAAGATATAGTAAAATAACTATTGTATTTTTTTAATGTTACTTTAATAAATCTCTATGGCAACACCATTTAAGCTATCCTAAACCCATTCACAATTTAACATCTCAGTATATTGGCATCATGTTGAAAAAGGAGTATGGAGTAGTATGAGGAGGAGTATGAATTCATTTACAGGCTGATTTTATCATAAATCCACAATAAAATTTCTGAGTTCTGTATCAATCTGTGTTGTTGTTGTTTGTTTATTTTTATCTTTTATTTTTCATAGGAAGATAACTGACCCTTTACTCTCCTTTTTAATAAATGTGCTTATAAACCAAGGACAAGCTATTTATAGCTGTATTTATAAACTGCTTACTACTGACTATTGATATTGGGACAAGGCTTTATAAAGCATGAACTGACTATTTAATAATGAGTGCAGTTATTATAAAGTGTTATCAATGAATTTGCTAATGTTAACAAATTAGACATTATTTTACAGTGTTATCAAATCCTTAAATGACTCATAAGCATTTGTGAAAGTTCTGCTTGCATTACAGCTTAGTATTGATCTGTGAGCTGAACAGATTTACTGTTACATCCATGAGATTATGTAAATTCAAATAAATATAATGTCACAGGATGTCATAGGTCAGTATCAAATGAGTTTGAAATTATTATTTGCAGCACAAATAAGTTTTTTTTTAGGATTTTTAAAAATCCCTAAAACTGTCAGAAAAAGGTTAAGGCCTAAGCTATTTCTATGTGAGTGGCTAATTTTATTTTTGTTTTTATAATTGTAATACACAAACTATGAAATTATACAAAATGTATAAAAAGATAAATAAATAAATACGCACACATTAAAAAAGCAGCCAAGTCGAATGAGTTTCCTTTTTTATATAGATTAAAATTGAAGACAGAAGCAAGTGGTAAATGTGGTCACTTTAATATTCAAATACAGTAGATCCAGTTTATGTTCACGTGGCTGTTTTCGTTTATATTCGCCAAGCTATTATGTGTTTTGAAATAATCTTGTCCGTTATGTGTTCGTTCGTACGACGAAAGACAGAAACATGCAGCTCAAGAGATATGTTATTCTGCCAGTCGCGCTTTCAAATAGTCTTGCACACTTAAACGGGTCACAAACACCTGCATTTAGCTCTTGTAGTGTTACAATGGGTTTATTGTGTGCATTTGTGGTAATATTTTATTTAAAAAAGCTCTTAAACAAGAATAAATTCGTTTGTTTTGAGCTCGACACTGTACGCGCTGATCGGAGCGGTGATTTCAGATAGGCAAGCCACAAATATTTCATTTTCACACAAACAGTTCAAAAACATCTGAATTTAGCTCTTGGTGTGTTCTAATTGGTTGATTGTGTGATATCGCTGTAATAATTTATTTTTAAAAGCTTTAAAACAGGAATAAATTCGTTTTCTCTGAGCTCTTTACTCCAGACGCTCGTGATCACAGCGGTGATTCATCTCTCCTATTTCTCACGTATCTCTGGCCAGAAATAATTTATCCATGAGCCCTGAACCGGTAATAATCAGATATGTTGGTTTAGCTTGTCAGTGTGAATTAAATCTAAGTATTTGTTTGTATTTTTAACCGATTTAAAAGTGAAAGTAAAAGTTCGGGAATTGAACCTGTAGGGGCGCAATTTCTCTCAGACAATGGAAGTCTAAGCACATATACTCAA
The DNA here is from genome assembly GCF_023724105.1 of Carassius gibelio. Lineage (NCBI taxonomy): Eukaryota > Metazoa > Chordata > Actinopteri > Cypriniformes > Cyprinidae > Carassius > Carassius gibelio. The sequence goes on from NC_068374.1 coordinate 11,820,553, forward strand.
ACAGAGGGACAGAGTGAGATGAGATGTCTGACAGTTTTTTAATTTTCTGTTATCCATACAGTGTTGTAAAGTCGTTAAACTATGCATATTTCCTCAGAATGACTTTTTCATCTGTATGAAAAAATTCTTTGACGTGTTTGGAAGCTGCAATTTAAAAATACAATAATGATTCCCTTTGTAAGGTCATTTAAAAAAATCACCACGGCAAAACCATTCAAGCTATCCAAAATCCATTCACAATTTAAGTTCCTATCAGAAATACTGATGTGTGTTCAGAGTTTTGTGAAATTCTAAGTATGTTATTTGCCTCAAAATCACCTGAGAAGTATTCCAGTTTGACATGTTGCCACGCCAACAATTTTTTAGATATCAATATCCCCCTTGCAGATTTATATCGGCTGTGTTTTAACATTATTCTGATGAAGTTTGAAGCAAATCGAGTAATAATAAGATGCTGAATTCAAATCATTTTGAAAATGACACACTTCCTTCTGCCAGTTGGTGGCGCTATAACTTTGACTCCTAATAGTCACATATATGCGATCGACATCATACAACGAATAATCTGATGAAGTTTGATTAAAATCAGGAAATGTATGTGGACGGTATTAGACACTTCCTGTTTCTCATTTCTCGCCATAATTTCAACGCCTCGCCACGAGCAAACCGTTCGAGATATCAAAAATCCCCTGGCAATTTTTCATCCCCAGTGTCTTGAGATCATGTTGACCGAGTTTGGCGACAATCGAGAAAAAAACCTATGACAAGTATTTCAAATTCCAGAGCATGCGCTTTTTACATAACTCTAAATAGCTGACTTCCTGATGGGCGGAGCCTATGACATGCAATACGAAAGTTGTTTGGCACGATGAGATCTATATGTGTACTGAGTTTCATATGAATATGTGCAAGTATGTGTGAGCTATACATCAACATTTCTGACTGTGTTCCAGGGGGCGCCGTAGAGCCCCTGTGCCACGCCCGGGTCCCAGCCTCTGCAGGCTCCTAAAGGCCACAGATTCCAAAGTGTGCGCAAATTTTCAAGAGTTTTTGAGTATGTTAAGGACCCCAAAAGCCCCCACAACTTTGACGAAAAATGTGAATACTAAACCCTAAATAGCCAACTTCCTGTTGGGCGGAGCCTATGATATGCAATACAAAAGTTGTTTGGATTGATGAGATTTATATGTGTACCGAGTTTCATACGTCTACGAGCAAGAATGTATGATATATGGCCCTCCATATTCCAGGGGGCGCTGTAGAGCCCCTGTGCCACGCCCGTGTATCAGTCTCTGCCCGGCCCTAATGGCCGCAGGTTCCAATCTGTGTGCCAATTTTCAAGACTTTTTAAGCACGTTAAGGGCCCCAAAAGCCCCCGAGACGTTGGAAAAAAAAAATAATAATAATAATAATAATAATAAAAAATAATCCTAAGGAAAACAATAGGCCTCTCGCCCTTTGGGCTTGAGCCCTAATTAAAGCTGCAAGCAGCGATGAACGGGCCCTCGCACCCGGGCTCACCGGCAGCGAGTGGCTTTAGTTAATAGGTGAACGGTGAGAAATATGCGTTTAAACTCATAAATATAAGTAGAATATATCAATGTTTATTCCATATATGTGCCAATCTTCCTGTTGCCAGCAGGTGGCGCTATCATTATAATGGAATATTGGCCTTCAGATGTGTTCAGGGCAGGACTTTTATCGAACATGTGAGGTTTGGGGAGGATTGGACATTTTATGCCTGAGTTACAACAACATCCTATTTCATGGCGAAACAATGAAATTTGTCAGGCCGCCATGGACACGCCCTTTAACGAAACCTCAAGATCTTCGCAATTTAAGATCGCAAAAGGCTTTAGATTACACTGACCAAGTTTGGTGTTGATCTGAATAAATATCTAGGAGGAGTTCGTTAAAGTACAACCCCTGAAAATGGCCAAAACAACACTAATTTTGCAGAGAATATTCCAAATAACTGACTTCCTGTTGGGATTCGGACTTCGTACCAAGAGACTTTTTCGTAGATATTGGTGTGTTACATATGTGTACCGATTTTTGTACATGTACGTGAAACATAGCTCAAGGCGCACTCCGTTTAAAGTGTATACGCACTCCGTTGAAAGTGTATAGGTGGCGCTATTGAGCCATTTTGCCACACTCGATGGAATATTGGCCTTCAGATCTGTCCAGGCCAGGACCCTTATCACACAAGTGAAGTTTGGGCAAGATCGGACATTTTATGCCTGAGTTATAACATCTTTTATTCCCATGGCGAGACATTGAACTTCATCACGGCGCCATGGACACACCTTTTAACAAAAACTCAAGATCTTCACAACTAAACATCACACAGGTCTTTAGATTAGACTGACCACAAAAAAGACATTGATGTCATAAAATTTCTAGGAGTAGTTTGTCGCAGTGTAAAATATGTAACTTCCTGTTGCCAATAGGTGGCGCTATGACTATAACTGAATATTGGCATGTAGATCTGTTCAGGTCAAGAGTCTTATCCAACATGTGAAGTTTGGGGCAGATTGGACATTGTATGTCTGAGTTACAGCAACTTCCTTTTTCATGGCGAAACATCGAAATTTGTCAGGCCGCCATGGACCCGCCCTTTAACGAAACCTCAAGTCCTTCGCAATTTATTATCGCAAAGGGCTTTAGATTACACTGACCAAGTTTGGTGTTGATCTGAATAAATCTCTAGGAGGAGTTCGTTAAAGTACAACCCCTGAAAATGGCAAAAACAACAGCAATTTTGAAGGGAAAATTCTAAATAACCGACTTCCTGTTGGGATCTGGATTTCGTACCAAGAGACTTTTTTGTAGGTATTGGAGTGTTACATGTGTGTACCAATTTTTGTACATGTACGTGAAACATAGCTCGAGGCGCACTCCGTTGAAAGTGTATAGGTGGCGCTATAGAGCCATTCTGCCACACCCGGTGGAATATTGGCCTGAAGATCTGTTCAGGCCAGGACTCTTATCACACATGTGAAGTTTGGGGAAGATCGGACATCTTATGCCTGAGTTATAACATCTTTTATTCGCATGGCGAGACATCGAACTTCATTGCGGCGCCATGAACAAGCCTTTTAACGAAAACTCAAGATCTTCACAACTGAACATCGCACAGGCCTTTAGATTAGACTGACCACAAAAAAGACATTGATGTCATAAAATTTCTAGGAGTAGTTCGTCGCAGCGTAAAATATGTCACTTCCTGTTGCCAATAGGTGGCGCTATGACTATAACTGAATATGGGCATGTCAATCTGTTCAGGTTCGGAGTCTCATCAAACATTTGAAGTTTGGGGCAGATTGGTCATTGTATGTGTGAGTTATAGCAACTTCATTTTTCATGGCGAATCATCGAAATTCGCCAGGCCGCCACGGACACGCCCTTCAACGAAAAGTCAGGATCTTCGCAATTTAACATCGCAAAGGCCTTTAGATTAGGCATACCAAATTTGGTGTTGATTTGAAGAACTCTCTAGGAGGAGTTCGTTAAAATACAACACATGGAAATGACCAAAATTACACAAAATATGCTCATAATATTAAAAATAACCGACTTCCTGTTGGGTTTAGAATTTCGCTCCAAGAGTCTTTTTTGTAGGTATTGGTGTGTTACATATGTGTGCCAATTTTCGTGCATGTACGTGAAACATAGCTGGAAGGCTGTTGATTTTCTTGGTATAGGTGGCGCTGTCGAGCCATTTTGCCACACCCTCTTCTGAATCCTATATCAGACGAAAATTTTCACCAGGTTTGACGAGTGTGCAAAGTTTCATGACTTTTTGAGCATGTTAAAGCCCTCAAAAATGCGATTCATTCGGGAGAAGAAGAAGAAGAAGAAGAAGAATAATAATAATAAAAAACAAAGCAGATACAAGAGGGTCCTCACACCATCGGTGCTCGGGCCCTAATTAAAGCTGCAAGCAGCGATGAACGGGCCCTCGCACCCGGGCTCACCCGGGCTCACCTCTTGTTTCTGTGTTGTTTATTATTATTATTATTATTATTATTATTTTTCTGAAACTTTTTCGAAAAGTCATGAAACTTGGCACACACGTCAGAGCTGGAAAAATATTAGGTATGCAATGGTTTGCTAAGGTGGGTGTGGCAAAATGGCTCGACAGCGCCACCTATAAATTTTCAACGAAGTGCATCTTGAGCTACGTTTCACGTTCTTGTATGAAAATCGGTACACACATGTAACACACCAATATCTACAAAAAAGTCTCTTGGTACGAAATCCAAATCCCAACAGGAAGTCAGTTATTATTTTTTTTCTCATCCAAAATTTTGTCATTTTTGCCATTTCCGGGGGTTGTACTTTAACGAACTCCTCCTAGAGATTTATTCAGATCAACACCAAAGTTTGTCAGTGTAATCTAAAGGCCTTTGCGATGTTAAATTGCGAAGATCTAGAGTTTTCGTTTGAGGGCGTGTCTGTGGCGGCTTGGCGAATTTCGATGTTTCGCGATGAAAAATGAAGTTGCTATAACTTAGACATAAAATGTCCAATCTGCTCCAAACTTCACATGTTTGATAAGACTCCTGACCTGAACAGATCAACATTCCCAAATTTAGTTATACTCATAGCACCACCTGCTGGCAACAGGAAGTGAATGCCTTACGCTGCACTGAACTACTCCTAGAAATCTAATAAAATCTAAATTGTGTTATGGTCAGTTTAATCTAAAGGCCTTTGCGATAGTGAATTGTGATTATCTTGAGTTTTCGATAAAGGGTGTGTCCTTGGCGACGTGACAAAGTTTGATGTCTCGCCATGGGAATAAAATTTGTAACTCAGGCATAAAATGTCTGATCTTCCCCAAACTTCACATGTTTGATAAGAGTCCTGGCCTGAACACAACTGAAGGCCAATATTCCATTGGGTGTGGCGAAATGGCTCCATAGCGCCACCTATACATTTTCAACGGAGTGCACCTCGAGCTATGTTTCACGTGCATTTACAAAAATCGGTACACACATGTAACACACCAATACCTACAAAAAAGTCTCTTGGTACGAAATCCGAATCCCAACAGGAAGTCGGTTATTTAGAATTTTCTCTGCAAAATTGGCGTTTTTTTTTGCCATTTTCAGGGGTTGTACTTTAACGAACTCCTCCTAGAAATTTATTCCGATCAACACCAAACTTGGTCAGTTAAATCTAAAGGCCTTTGCAATGTTAAATTGCGAAGATCTTGAGGTTTCGATAAATTTTCACCAGGTTTGACGAGTGTGCAAAGTTTCATGACTTTTTGAGCATGTTAAAGCCCTCAAAAATGCGATTCATTCGGGAGAAGAAGAAGAAGAAGAAGAAGAATAATAATAATAAAAAACAAAGCAGATACAAGAGGGTCCTCACACCATCGGTGCTCGGGCCCTAATTAAAGCTGCAAGCAGCGATGAACGGGCCCTCGCACCCGGGCTCACCGGCAGCGAGTGGCTTTAGTTAATAGGTGAACGGTGAGAAATATGCGTTTAAACTCATAAATATAAGTAGAATATATCATTGTTTATTCCATATATGTGCCAATCTTCCTGTTGCCAGCAGGTGGCGCTATCATTATAATGGAATATTGGCCTTCAGATGTGTTCAGGGCAGGACCCTTATCACACAAGTGAAGTTTGGGCAAGATCGGACATTTTATGCCTGAGTTATAACAACATCCTATTTCATGGCGAAACATCGAAATTTGTCAGGCCGCCATGGACACGCCCTTTATCGAAACCTCAAGATCTTCGCAATTTAACATTGCAAAGGCCTTTAGATTTAACTGACCAAGTTTGGTGTTGATCGGAATAAATTTCTAGGAGGAGTTCGTTAAAGTACAACCCCTGAAAATGGCAAAAAAAAACGCCAATTTTGCAGAGAAAATTCTAAATAACCGACTTCCTGTTGGGATTCGGATTTCGTACCAAGAGACTTTTTTGTAGGTATTGGTGTGTTACATGTGTGTACCGATTTTTGTAAATGCACGTGAAACATAGCTCGAGGTGCACTCCGTTGAAAATGTATAGGTGGCGCTATGGAGCCATTTCGCCACACCCAATGGAATATTGGCCTTCAGTTGTGTTCAGGCCAGGACTCTTATCAAACATGTGAAGTTTGGGGAAGATCAGACATTTTATGCCTGAGTTACAAATTTTATTCCCATGGCGAGACATCAAACTTTGTCACGTCGCCAAGGACACACCCTTTATCGAAAACTCAAGATAATCACAATTCACTATCGCAAAGGCCTTTAGATTAAACTGACCATAACACAATTTAGATTTTATTAGATTTCTAGGAGTAGTTCAGTGCAGCGTAAGGCATTCACTTCCTGTTGCCAGCAGGTGGTGCTATGAGTATAACTAAATTTGGGAATGTTGATCTGTTCAGGTCAGGAGTCTTATCAAACATGTGAAGTTTGGAGCAGATTGGACATTTTATGTCTAAGTTATAGCAACTTCATTTTTCATCGCGAAACATCGAAATTCGCCAAGCCGCCACAGACACGCCCTCAAACGAAAACTCTAGATCTTCGCAATTTAACATCGCAAAGGCCTTTAGATTACACTGACAAACTTTGGTGTTGATCTGAATAAATCTCTAGGAGGAGTTCGTTAAAGTACAACCCCCGGAAATGGCAAAAATGACAAAATTTTGGATGAGAAAAAAAATAATAACTGACTTCCTGTTGGGATTTGGATTTCGTACCAAGAGACTTTTTTGTAGATATTGGTGTGTTACATGTGTGTACCGATTTTCATACAAGAACGTGAAACGTAGCTCAAGATGCACTTCGTTGAAAATTTATAGGTGGCGCTGTCGAGCCATTTTGCCACACCCACCTTAGCAAACCATTGCATAACTAATATTTTTCCAGCTCTGACGTGTGTGCCAAGTTTCATGACTTTTCGAAAAAGTTTCAGAAAAATAATAATAATAATAATAATAATAATAAACAACACAGAAACAAGAGGGTCCTCACACCATCGGTGCTCGGGCCCTAATAATAATAATAATAATAATAATTAAAGCTGCAAGCAGCGATGAACGGGCCCTCGCACCCGGGCTCACCGCCATCGTGTGGCTTTAGTAAAAAGGTGAACGTTGAGAAATATGCATTTAATGTCCTAAATATAAGTGGAATATATCAAAGTATATCCCATATATGTGCCAATCTTACCGTTGCCAGCAGGTGGCGCTATCATTATAATGGAATATTGGCCTTCAGATGTGTTCAGGCCAGGACTCTTATCAAACATGTGAAGTTTGGGGAAGATTGAACATTTTATGCTTGAGTTACAACAACTTCTCTTGCTGTGGCAAGACATCAAATTTTGTCATGGCGCCATGGAAACGCCCTTTAACAAAAACTCAAGATCTCCAAAAGTTAACATTGCACAGGCCTTTAGATTAGAATGACCACAAAATATATGTTAATCTCAAAAAAATTATGGGAGTAGTTTGTCGCAGCGTAAAACATGTCACTTCCTGTTGCCAATAGGTGGCGCTATGACTATAACTGAATGTGGGCATGTAGATCTGTTAAGGGGAGAAGTTTTATCTAACATGTGAAGTTTGGGGCAGATTGGACATTGTATGTCTGAGTTACAGCAACTTCCTTTTTCATGGCGAAACATCGAAATTTGTCAGGCCGCCATGGACACGCCCTTTAACGAAATCTAAAGATCTTCGCAATTTAACATCGCAAAGGGCTTAAGATTAAACTGACCAGGTTTGGTGTTGATCTGAATAAATCTCTAGGAGGAGTTCGTTAAAGTACAACCCCTGAAAATGGCAAAAACAACGCCAATTTTGCAGAGAAAATCCTAAATAACCGACTTCCTGTTGGGATTCGGATTTCGTACCAAGAGACTTTTTTGTAGGTATTGGTGTGTTAAATGTGTATACCGATTTTTGTACATGTACGTGAAACATAGCTCGAGGCGCACTCTGTTGAAAGTGTATAGGTGGCGCTATCGAGCCATTTTGCCACACCTGATGGAATTTTGGCCTTCAGATGTGTTCAAGCCAGGACTCTTACCACACATGTGCAGTTTGGGGAAGATCGGACATTTTATGCCTGAGTTATAACATATTTTATTCCCATGGCGAGACATCAAACTTTGTGACAGCGCCATGGACACGCCTCTTAACGAAAACTCAAGATCTTCACAACTTAACATTGCGCAGGCCTTTAGATTAGACTGACCACAAAAAAATACATTGATGTCATAACATTTCTAGGAGTAGTTCATCGCAGTGTAAAATATGTCACTTCCTGTTGCCAATAGGTGGCGCTATGACTATAACTAAATATGGGCATGTCAATCTGTTCAGGCCAGAAGTCTCATCAAACATGTGAAGTTTGGGGCAGATTGGTCATTGTATGTCTGAGTTATAGCAACTTCCTGTTTCATGGCGAATCATCAAAATTCGCCAGGCCGCCACGGACACGCCCATTAACGAAAACTCAAAAGCTTCGCAATTTAACATCGCAAAGGCCTTCAGATTAGGCATACCAAATTTAGTGTTGATCTGAATGAATCTCTAGGAGGAGTTCGTTAAAATACAACGCATGGAAATGACAAAAATGACACAAAATTTGCTCATAATATTAGAAATATCCGACTTCCTGTTGGGTTTCGGATTTTGCTCCAAGAGACTTTTTTGTAGGTATTGGAGAGTTACATGTGTATACCGATTTTCATACATGTACATGAAACATAGCTCGAGGCGCACACAGTTGAACGTGTATAGGTGGCGCTGTTGAGCCATTTTGCCACACCCACTTCTGAAACCCATATCAGACGTAAATTTTCACCAGTTCTGAGGTGTGTGCAAAGTTTCATGACTTTTCGAGCATGTTTAGGCCCTCAAAAATGCGATTCATTTTGGAGAAGAAGAATAATAATAATAATTAAAGCTGCAAGCAGCGATGAACGGGCCCTCGCACCCGGGCTCACCGCCATCGTGTGGCTTTAGTAAAAAGGTGAACGTTGAGAAATATGCATTTAAACTCATACATATAAGTGCAATATATCAAAGTTTATTCCATATGTGTGCCAATCTTCCTGTTGCCAGCAGGTGGCGCTATCGTTATAATGGAATATTGGCCTTCAGATGTGTTCAAGCCAGGACCCTTATCACACATGTGAAGTTTGGGCAAGATCGGACATTTTATGCCGGAGTTATAACATCTTTTATTCCCATGGCGAGACATCGAACTTCGTCATGGCGCCATGGACACGCCTTTTAACAAAAACTCAAGATCTTCACAACTAAACATCACACAGGTCTTTAGATTAGACTGACCACAAAAAAGACATTGATGTCATAAAATTTCTAGGAGTAGTTTGTCACAGTGTAAAATATGTCACTTCCAGTTGCCAATAGGTGGCGCTATGACTATAACTGAATATGGGCATGTAGATCTGTTCAGGTCAAGAGTCTTATCAAACATGTGAAGTTTGGGTCAGATTGGACATTGTATGTGTGAGTTATAGCACCATCATTTTTCATGGCGAATCATCGAAATTTGTCAGGCCGCCATGGACACGCCCTTTAACGAAACCTCAATTCCTTCGCAATGTAACATCGCAAAGGGCTTTAGATTACACTGACCAAGTTTGGTGCTGATCTGAATAAATCTCTAGGAGGAGTTCGTTAAAATTCAACCCCTGAAAATGACAAAAACAACACCAATTTTGCAGGGAAAATTAAAAATAACCGACTTCCTGTTTGGATTCGGATTTTGTACCAAGAGACTTTTTTGTAGGTATTGGTGAGATACATGTGTGTACCAATTTTTGTACATGTACGTGAAAACTAGCTCGAGGCGCACTCCGTTGAAAGGGTATAGGTGGCGCTATCGAGCCATTCTGCCACACCCGGTGGAATATGGGCATGTCTATCTGTTCAGGTTCAGAGTCTTATCAAACATGTGAAGTTTGGGTCAGATTGGACATTGTATGTCTGAGTTATAGCAACTTCATTTTTCATGGCGAATCATCGAAATTCGCCAGGCCGCCACGGACACGAACTTGAATGAAAACTCAAGATCTTCGCAATTTAACATCGCAAAGGCCTTTAGATTAGGCATACCAAATTTGGTGTTGATCTGAATTAATCTCTAGGAGGAGTTCGTTAAAATACAACGCATGGAAATGGCAAAAATGACAAAAAATTTGCTCATAAAATAAAAAAATATCTGACTTCCTGTTGGGTTTAGAATTTTGCCCCAAGAGTCTTTTTTGTAGGTCTTGGTGTGTTACATGTGTGTACCGATTTTCATACATGTGCGTGAAACGTAGCTTGAGGCGCACACCGCTGAACGTGTATAGGTGGCGCTATCGAGCCATTTTGCCACGCCCACTTCTGAAACCCATATCAGACGTAAATTTTCGCCAGTTCGGAGGTGTGTGCAAATTTTCCTGACTTTTTGAGTATGTTTAGGCCTTCAAAAAGGCGATTCATTTGGCACCGTAATAATAATAATAATAATAATAATAATAAACGAAGCAGATACAATAGGGTCCTCACACCTTCGGTGCTCGGGCCCTAATTAAAGCTGCAAGCAGCGATGAACGGGCCCTCGCACCCGGGCTCCCCGCCAGCGAGTTGCATTAGTAAAAAGGTGAACGGCGAGAAATATGCATTTAAAGTCATAAATATAATTGGAATATATCAAATTATATTCCATATATGTTCCAATCTTCCTGTTGCCAGCAGGTGGTGCTATCATTTTAATGGAATATTGGCCTTCAGATGTGTTTAGGGAAGGACTCTTATCGAATATGTGAAGTATCGGGAAGATCGAAGATTTTATGACTGAGTTACAACAACTTCTCTTGCTGTGGCGAGACATCAAATTGTGCCAAGGCGTTATGGACACGCCCTTTAACAAAAACTCAAGATCTCCATAATTTAACATTGCACAGGCCTTTAGATTAGACTGACCACAAAAAAATTACATTTCTGTCAAAAGATTTCTAGGAGTAGCTTGTGGCAGCATAAAACATGTCACTTCCTGTTGCCAGCAGGTGGCGCTATGACTATAACTGAATATGGGCATGTAGATCTGTTAAGGGCAGAAGTCTTATCTAACATGTGAAGTTTGGGGCAGATTGGACATTGTATGTCTGAGTTACAGCAACTTCCTTTTTCATGGTGAAACATCGTAATTTGTCAGGCCGCCATGGACACGCCCTTTATCGAAACCTCAAGATCTTCGCAATTTAACATTGCAAAGGTCTTTAGATTTAACTGACCAAGTTTGGTGTTGATCGGAATAAATTTCTAGGAGGAGTTCGTTAAAGTACAACCCCTGAAAATGGCAAAAAAAACGCCAATTTTGCAGAGAAAATTCTAAATAACCGACTTCCTGTTGGGATTCGGATTTCGTACCAAGAGACTTTTTTGTAGGTATTGGTGTGTTACATGTGTGTACTGAATTTTGTAAATGCACGTGAAACATAGCTCGAGGTGCACTCCGTTGAAAATGTATAGGTGGCGCTATGGAGCCATTTCGCCACACCCAATGGAATATTGGCCTTCAGTTGTGTTCAGGCCAGGACTCTTATCAAACATGTGAAGTTTGGGGAAGATCAGACATTTTATGCCTGAGTTACAAATTTTATTCTCATGGCGAGACATCAAACTTTCTCACGTCGCTAAGGACACACCCTTTATCGAAAACTCAAGATAATCACAATTCACTATCGCAAAGGCCTTTAGATTAAACTGACCATAACACAATTTAGATTTTATTAGATTTCTAGGAGTAGTTCATTGCAGCTTAAGGCATTCACTTCCTGTTGCCAGCAGGTGGCGCTATGACTATAACAAAATTTGGGAATGTTGATCTGTTCAGGTCAGGAGTCTTATCAAACATGTGAAGTTTGGTGCAGATTGGACATTTTATGTCTAAGTTATAGCAACTTCATTTTTCATGGCGAAACATCGAAATTCGCCAAGCCGCCACAGACACGCCCTCAAACGAAAACTCTAGATCTTCGCAATTTAACATCGCAATGGCCTTTAGATTACACTGACAAACTTTGGTGTTGATCTGAATAAATCTCTAGGAGGAGTTCGTTAAAGTACAACCTCCGGAAATGGCAAAAATGACAAAATTTTGGATGAGAAAAAAAATAATAACTGACTTCCTGTTGGAATTTGGATTTCGTACCAAGAGACTTTTTTGTAGATATTGGTGTGTTACATGTGTGTACCGATTTTCATACAAGTACGTGAAACGTAGCTCAAGATGCACTTCGTTGAAAATTTATAGGTGGCGCTGTCGAGCCATTTTGCCACACCCACCTTAGCAAACCATTGCATACCTAATATTTTTCCAGCTCTGACGTGTGTGCCAAGTTTCATGACTTTTCGAGAAAGTTTCAGAAAAATAATAATAATAATAATAATAAATATAGCTGCAAGCAGCGATGGCGGGCTCAAGCCACCAATGCCATCGCCACCCCCGGTGGCATCAGGTAAACTGTGCCCAGCGGGCACATGCATTCACAATATCCCTCTGGCAGTGAGGTTTTAAAGGGTATGGCGGTTAAAGGGTTAATCCGAATCATCTAGACTTTAAAATCACATTCACAGAACAATATATATATATATATATATATATATATATATATATATATATATATATATATATATATATATATATATTTAGTAACACTTTACAATAAGATTTCATTTATAAACATTATGTTAACATGAACAATATTTATATAGCATTCATTCATGTCATTTAATATTCCAAACTTAAACATTAAAACATTGTTTTATTGTGATTTTTTTTCCAAGCACATTTTACCAATTCCAAGCCATATCAATCTTAATAACTACCATTATTTTTTATTTAATAATTTATGAGTGCTATACAATAGTCCAGGAAAGCTGGAAGAGAAAAACTCCTTATATTCATGTGCAGAATCATTAGGCATGTTTTCTTTTACAGATGAAATGCGCTAAAAAAGAGTTTTAACTCAAACGTTTTTAACTTAAAGTCGAAAATTATGAAATACCCATGAGAAATATCAAACACAAATGCAATACAGAAATGGATAAGTTAAGATTTGACCATTGTACAAAAATGCTGACTGGGTCATGAGGTCAGAAAAGAAGAAGAAGAAAAAAAAACAGGTCAAGAAGAACTGACAAAAATAATTGCAAAATAATTAGGAATTAATGTGAAGATTAATTTTTAGTCAATTCTGCAAGACAGACTTTCAGGAAAGGAGGTGGAATAAAAATGAGCTCCTAAATCTTAACCCCGGATTCAGGAAAATATATTCCTCAAACCATCGGACAAGAGGAGGTGGTGCTGGTCCTTCACGAGTCACTCTAATCTGTTCATAAAGCCTATATATAAAGTCTTAATATGTAGTATTTCACAATACTTCATGGTATTCTAATTAAAACATTTTTTGGAATCTTTGATTTCTCAGAACCTGACAAATTGTAATTCTGAGACTCCAGGAAAGTGGCAGTTCTGTAAAATGTTGGCACTGGAGACTAAATGCTCCCTGATAGTTTCACAACTAATTCACTTAACACACACACACACACACATTACCCACAGTGACAGAGGGACAGAGTGACATCAGATGTATGATAGTTTTTTTAATTTTCTATCATCCATATAGTGTTGTATAGTCATGAAACTATGCATATTTCCTCAGAATGACTTGTCTTCTATGTGTAAATTTTTTTTAAGTGTTTAGAAGCTGCACTTAAAAAAATAAAAGACATTTACTGGTTACTTTTTTACTAATATTTTAAAAAATCACCACGACAAAACCATTCAAGCCATTCAAAATTCATCCGCACCTGTACTGTAAGATACATTCTTTAAACTGGTAAAAGAGGATGTGGTGCTGATCCTTCAAGTCACTCAAAACGTATCTGTCCATAAAGCCTATAAAGAATTATTCTTAATATACAGTTCACAATACTTCAGCTTGTTATTCTAATTAAGTGAATGTCATTTTATCAGTAAAATACATAAAATTCATATTATTTTTCTTTGAAAGATTTCTATAAATGATTTAAATCATACTTGTTTCTACAATAATTATTTAAAAGTAATCCTATAGCTCCATCTGGTGGCCATTATTGGTACTAAGAATTGCAAGCTTGATTTATATGTTATGATAGTTTTAAATTTATGTTGGCTCTTGAAAATGATAAAGCTATGAAACTAACTGTGCTTCCTTCAAATGATGACTTCTACGTATATAAAAAATTATGAAGAGTTGGAATTAAAAATTTTAAAGATATAGTAAAATTACTATTGTATTTTTTTATGTTACTTTAATAAATCGCTATGGCCACACCATTTAAGGTATCCTAAACCCATTCGCAATTTAACATCTTCAGTATATGGCTTCATGTTAAAACAGTTTGGTGTGAACTACTTGTGTCTTCTTGGAGGAGAATGAATTCATTTACAGGCTGAGTTTATCATAAATCCACAATAACATTTATGAGTTCTGTATCAATCAGTGTTGTTGTTTGTTTATTTTTTATTTATTTTTTTCATAGGAAGATAACTGACCCTCTACTCTCCTTTTTAATAAATGTGCTTATAAACCAAGAACAAGCTATTTATAGCTGTATTTATAAACTGCTTACTATTGACTATTAATATTGGGACAAGGCTTTATGAAGCATGAACTGACTATTTACTAATGAGTGCAGTTATTATAAAGTGTTATCAATGCATTTGCTAATCTTAACAAATTAGACATTATTTTACAGTGTTATCAAATCCCTTAAATGATTTGTAAGTGTTTTGTAATGATTTTATTGACCTAAAAGCATTTGTGAAAGTTCTGCTTGCATTAGAGCTTAGTCTTGATCTGTGAGCTGAACAGATTTACTGTTACATCCACGAGATTATGTAAATTCAAATAAATATCATGTCACAGGATATCAGAGGTCAGTATCAAATTAGTTTGAAATTATTATTTGCAGCACAAATAAGGTTTTTTAGGATTTTTAAAAATCCCTAAAACTGTCAGAAAAGGATAAGGCCTAAGATTTCTATGTGAGTGGCTAAATTTGTTTGTTTTTATAACTATAATGCATAAACTATGAAACTATACAAAATGTATAAAAAAGTACAAGTTATTCTTTTCCAATGTTTTTAATTTATTTAATTTTTTTTTTTTTTTTTTGGATTTACATTTTAAAAAATTAGCCTACGGCGATCATTCTAAACATCTTGAATAAAACCTGTCAATATTTATTATAGACCACTATAACTGTGTATAATCTAACAAACAAGTTTATTATGAAAATAAAAGCGTGTACACCAGATAACTTGGACGATAAAGAAATTGCTAACAATAGTATAATAGAGCATGTTTTAGGTTTTTAGGCGTTTAGATTCAGAAATGGACAAATCAAATGTAAAATAAAATGTAATTGATTTAATTAAATATAGATTAAGTCTTGTTAGAGCAAAATAATAAATAAATACGTACACACATTAAAAAAGCAGCCAAGATGAATGAGTTTAATTTTTTTATATAGATTAAAATTGAAGACAGAAGCAGCTGGTATATGCGGTCACTTAATATTAAAATCCAGTTGATCCACTTCAGATTTAATTCTCAACAGTTTATGTTCACGTGGCTGTTTTCGTTTATATTAGCCAAGCTATTATGTATTTTGAAATAATCTTGTCCGTGATGTGTTCGTTCGTACGACGAAAGGCAGAATCCTGCAGCTCGAGAGATATATGTTATTCTGCCAGTCGCGCTTTCAAATAGTTTTGCACACTTAAACGGGTCACAAACACCTGCATTTAGCTCGTGTTGTGTTATAATGGATGTATTGTGTGCATTTATGGCAATAATTTATTTTAAAAAGCTCTTAAACAAGAATAAATTCGTTGTTTTGAGCTCTGAGACACTGTGCGCGCTGATCGGAGGCAGTGATTTCAGTAGGCAGCCGCAAATATTTCATTTTCACACAAACAGTTCAAAAACATCTTAATTTAGCTATTGGTGTGCTCTAATTGGTGAATTGTGTGATATCGCTGCAATACTTTATTTTTAATAGCTATAAAACAAGAATAAACTCGTTTTTTCTGAGCTCATCATTCCACACGCTCATGCTCAGAGCAGTGATTCATCTCTCGTGTTTCTCACGTATCACTGACCACACATCAATTATTAATGAGCCCTGACCTGATAATAATCATATATGTTGGTTTAGCTTGTCACTGTGAATTAAATCCAAGTATTTATTTGTATTTTAACCGATTTAAAATCGAAACCAAAAGACAGTCTCCTCCCTTTTTTAGTCCGGTAACTGAACCTGTAGGGGCGCTATTTCTCTCAGACAATGGTAGTCTAAGCACACTCACTCAAACAGATGGACAGAGTGAGATGAGATGTCTGACAGTTTTTTAATTTTCTGTTATCCATACAGTGTTGTAAAGTCACGAAACTATGCATATTTACTCAGAATAACTTTTTTTTTCTGTATGAAAAAAGGTTTTGAAGTGTTTGGAATTTAAAAATGCAGGAAAATTAATAATTCCATCTTTATTGTCATTAAAAAAAATCACCACGACAAAACCATCCAAGTTATCCAAAACCCATTCACAATTTAAGTTCCTCAATGTTTTTTCAACATGTAGACCAAGTTTGGTGTGTATAGTGTTACTCTCCTCTGAGCAGTATGCATTAATTCACGGCTAAATGTAAAAAATAATCCACATTCAAATCAAAATAGCCGACTTCCTGTTGGTCGTAGCTGATGACTGTGAATTAGAAAGTTGTCCGTCTTGATAAGAACAATTTCTGTACTGAGTTTGGTGTCTGTAGCTAAAACTAACCCCCCCACTTTTGACAAAAGGTGGCGCTATAGAGTGCCTCTTCCACGCCCTCTTATGAAATTTTGCCAGTGTCTAGCTGTCACTAATACTGATATGTGTTCTGAGTTTGATGAAATTCTAAGTATGTTATATGCCTCAAAATCACCTGAGAAGTATTCCAGTTTGACATGTTGCCACGGCAACAATATTTTTAGATATAAATATCCCCCCAGCAGATTTATATCGGCTGTGTTTTAACATTATTCTGATGAAGTTTGAAGCAAATCGAGTAAAAATAAGATGCTGAATTCAAAGCATTTTGAAAATGACACACTTCCTGCTGCCACTTGGTGGCGCTATAAATTTGACTCCTAATAGTCACATATATGCGATCGACATCATACAATGAATAATCTGATGAAGTTTGATTAAAATCAGGAAATGTATGTGGATGGTATTAGACACTTCCTGTTTCTCAATTCTCACCATAATTTCAAAGCCTCGCCACGAGCAAACCGTTTGAGATATCAAAAATCCCCTGGCAATTTTTCATCCCCAATGTCTTGAGATCATGTTGACCGAGTTTGGCAGCAATCGAGTAAAAAACCTATGACAAGTATTTCAAATTCCAGAGCATGCGCTTTTTACATAACTCTAAATAGCTGACTTCCTGTTGGGCGGAGCCTATGATATGCAATACGAAAGTTGTTCGGCACGATGAGATCTATATGTGTACTGAGTTTCATATGAATACGTGCAAGTATGTGTGAGCTATACATCAACATTTATAACTGTGATCCAGGGGGCGCCGTAGAGCCCCTGTGCCACGCCCAGGTCTCAGCCTCTGCAGGCTCCTTCAGGCCACAGATTCCAAAGTGTGCGCAAATTTTCAAGAGTTTTTGAGTATGTTAAGGACCCCAAAAGCCCCCACAACTTTGACGACAAATATGAATAATAAACCCCAAATAGCCAACTTCCTGTTGGGCGGAGCCTATGATATGCAATACGAAAGTTGTTTGTATTGATGAGTTCTATATGTGTACCGAGTTTCGTATGTCTATGTGCAAGTATGTATGATATATGGCCCTCCATATTCCAGGGGGCGCTGTAGAGCCCCTGTGCCACGCCCGTGTATCAGTCTCTGCCCGGCCCTAATGGCCGCAGGTTCCAATGTGTGTGCCAATTTTCAAGACTTTTTAAGCATGTTAAGGGCCCCAAAAGCCCCCGAAACCTTGAAGAAAAATAATAATAATAAATAATAATAATAATAATAATAACAAATAATCCTAAGGAAAACAATAGGGCTCTCGCCCTCCAGGCTTGAGCCCTAATAAACAACACAGAAACAAGAGGGTCCTCACACCATCGGTGCTCGGGCCCTAATAATAATAATAATAATAATAATAATAATAATAATAAACGGAGCAATTCCAAGAGGGTCCTCACACCATCGGTGCTCGGGCCCTAAAAACAAAGCAGATACAAGAGGGTCCTCGCACCTCGGTGCTCGGGCCCTAAAAACAAAGCAGATACAAGAGGGTCCTCGCACCTCGGTGCTCGGGCCCTAATTACATGAGTTGTAAACAAAATGTGAGAGAATGCTTCCAATGAAGACACTGTAAAGAAAGAACAAGTTAGATCGGATTACAGGTTCAGTTAGTGGAGTTGGGGTTGGAGGAGGGAGTTCATTGCAAGCAGCAATGGGATGGAGAGACACTGAATAATGGGAATTTAAATAGACCGCAGGTGATAGATGTCAAAACTGGATTGGTACACGTCAGGAACAACTGTCAGCTGATGCAAGCATGACTAACATGACCTGACTGAACTTATGCAAAGCTCGATTTCAATCCAACCCTTCCGTCAAGTATATTTATGACAATTATAATTGCATACAGTTAGTGTTGGCGGTATAGTTATGTTCTGGGCAACACTCCACACGCCTGTCCATGCAGCCATGAAAAATCATTTTAAGGGGGAAGCATGCACCCCTAGCAGCAGCAGCCTAATACGATGGCAGTTTGTATATCATTGAATTTAAGTCTAACATGCTGAAAAATCACATTAATGTGGGGGGGGGGGAGCGTCACCCAAAGATAAGCAATAGAGGATGTGCAACAAGTATGTTCTTAAAATGCTTAAGCAACTGTGATTGTAAAGGGGGAAGCATACACCCCTAGCAGCAGCAGTCTGATATGATGGCAGGATTATCCAATTTTATGCATCTACCATGCTGTAAAAATCACAAAGGGGGAAGCGTCACCCCAAGTTAAGCAACTGAGGATGTGCAACAAGCATGTTTCTTGAAAACGCTTAAATCTCATGCCAATCCCGAGTACCCACAGAGCAGTACGAATCCCCATCTCCAAAAGTCCCCAGCCTGGTCATATCTGCGAAACAAAAATACAGCTTCTGATTCTCTCTGGAAAAACCAAGCTCCTGTAGGCATGTTGTGGGCGGAGCTATACTACTGATTTGTGTTGTTTCCATAACATATATTCACTTATGTGCTGATTTCCAACAAAAGACAGAATCTGATGCAGTTGTACTTACCTGACTGGGGTCTTCCATCATGTTTTAATAGCAAATGATGTGCAAATCCAGCGTCCACCTGGTCTTGTTTATAAAACATTCATCACTGAAATGATGAAAACAACACTTGCTACATGCCATTACTGCCCCAGAAAAGCAACTGCATCCACGGTCCATGTAACACTAGGTTTTTTGAGAAGCTGAAGGTGGTAAACTTTCCCCTCACATCCAAAACACACTTATTTGGAGACATTCTCAAACAAATCCTATGCACTGCTACCAACGATTTCCTGATGAAGCTTGTTTACGGGCGAGGTCTCGCTCTCCTCTGGTCGAGATGTGCATGGGCGTGCTTTCCCAAGAGAAATGCTCATAAGGAGTTCCACCATCGTCTACGTCATAGAGCCATCGTCGAAAAACTAAAGAAACTAGTACCACCCAGAAATAAGATTTCTCCACTCATCCGAATTGGCCATGTTTAGCATGAAAATCCATCTCTTTAACGTTGAACAACTCTGAATCCATGAAACAACATTGTAGCCCCCCTTTAAGCAAACGTGTGATACATACGACCCCTTGCTGCGGCATGAGGAACACGTAATATGCATTAATGCTGTATATTGCATAATGAAGGGTGGTCCAGCAGGGGAAGCATGCACCCTTCGGAAACTTAGAATGGCGTCCAGTATGAAAATGCTCCATAGAAACACCTCCCTCAGAATAAAAATGCCTAAACCGAAATGGTAATATGTTGAGAGGTAGGATAACCTTCTATAACAGAACTAAATTAAAATCCTGCCATGTAAACATGTTAAACTGATTACTTATACCCAAGTAATCGCATCAATAGTCGGTCATCAGAATGGGAAAGTGATGTCGGCAACGCTGTGCATTCAGTGATTAGTAGACACTGACATTACAGTAGAGACTGGGAAATCGTGGACAAAGATAATAAAACTCCACTTATACAATAACACACATTAGAATGGAATCTGGAATCTCATGACCAGAGCAGAAAGCTGATATAATAAGTGAAGCACAATTAACTGCTTTTCATCTTAGAAACAACACTATGGCTGCATCTGAAAACTTAGGCAGATGACTTGCTGTCTAATCATTCAATGACTTTTCAGGCAGCGTTTTTTTTCCCAAAGGCACCTCATGCAACGGATTTTGGACAGGCTTCTGAGGCGGAGTAATGGTTTAATGATCTACATCAAAATATAGAGAGCTTTGGTTATAACTAAGTGGATATTTCATTACTGCAATATAAATTTCTCGCTAGAAATTTTATAAGTGGAAAACGTTGTTCAGAAACATACATTTAAACACAAACTGACCACCGACCGCAACTTTCAGACGCCATAATTATTTTTTTTGGCTTAACTGTCACAGAATGGAACACACGGGATTGTGGGATATCAAAGGCAGCGAAGGATACATCTATCCTGCCTTCAAAACCGGCCAGATGAAGTCATCTCAGGAGACAGGAAATGAAGCTGACTTTGATTTCGGACATGCCTTGAAGCCTTCCTACCTTGGAATGCGACCTCTAAAGGCAGCATTTTTCAGTTTTTGGATGCAGCCTATGATAGTGAATAGCTCAATGAAAACACTTGACCAAAATTTGCCCGTTATTGTATGAATTACAGTTCTACCAGAAAGACTCGAGAGATAAAATGATGTACGAAGCATACATTTATTGACAGCTCAGCAAGCACAATTATAAATTTCTTTGGCGGAAGGCCCCGTCCAAGGTTCGTAATCCGAGGGTAGTGAATCTGCATTTCCTGCCTGAAGACGAAGGCAGGGGTGCAGCCGACCCCCCTGGAAGGTAAGGACAGGACCATCCTGGTGGTGGTGGGGAGGTTGGAGGTTGTTGTCACGTCGGCATCTGCGAACTCAAACATGTGTAAGTACGATCTTTTATACAGGAGTATAAGGACGTGATTGGATAATGATGAAGGTAATTGGTGACGAAGTGATTGAGTCTTCCTGGCAGAACTTAGGCTAAAGCTTCCATATTCATAAGCCCGTTTGTAAATGTTGATAGCTCATAGCAAGCACTCTGCATTCATAAGCTGCCCCCTCGTGATTCATGTTTTAACAAAACTTGGTGAGAATAATGTATTTTACCATTTAAATTTACCTTGGCGGATGCAGTGCGTAGCGCCGCCTCACACTTTTTTGCAGTTTGGTGTAATTTAGAAACGGTGCCTAAAGTGGGGGAGAACTCCCTCGCTTCGGCGATCAGTGCTCACTCAACCGAACCAGAAATGTCCCGGTGCTCCCGATGGCATTTGAGCGGAGGTCTCTCGCTGCAGCGGACACGCGCACTCAGTATATGATGGGCGGGGAAATGTGAGATGACAGAACTGATAATGCACCAATTACAGCAAAGAATCACTAGTTTCTCAACTGTATGGTACACCATTAAAGGGAACGATTCCTGATGGTAAATTAAAGATTTTGCGAAGCAACAAAACAAGTGGGTATACACTTAATGGCCCCGACCACACCAGTGGTACGATAGAAGACAGCCTTTGTCATGTGAACTGAACACGGTCACTTACACACGGAGCACACGAATGAACACTAGAGTTTCAATATTAGTCTGCTAATTCCAAGCAAGTGCGAGCAGCTATTAAAAATATTAATGGAACCCCGTTTTTATTTTTTTTCTCTCTGCTTTTTCTCTGATAATTTGCATGTCATAGCCACGTATATCCCAAAATCGAAGCATGAGCACATGTAAACCCATCGAATTAAATAACGTCTCATGTGGGCCACCGAATCTTTATAACTGGATGAAGAAATAAAACACATGTAAACATGGCTATTTTGTCACGTTCTTATAACCCTATAGAAGCCATAGAGCGATAAATGTCTGCTTTTGAAGCTGCGAGCGCCTGAAACAAAGTTAATGTGACATCAACCTTAGAAATAAACACCAGTGACATTGATATTTCGCCGCTAAATACAACGAACCACCGTTGAAACGCTTACACGAGAATGCTGGTCTCGTATAACCCTGTTCTCATAGCTTAATCGGCGTGTCCTTAGAGCAATTGCATGCTCTAGCTGCGTATTGCTCCAGGTGTATGAACACAGATGTATAAATGCTGCTGCAAATATGCTTAATATTCGTTCCTGCAACCGATGCAAAACCATGTGAACCACCAGGCAACATACACAGCGATATGGATTAAAAAGCAATCACCTATCTTAGATGCGTATTTCAGATGTTCTGAAACAAACTGCAACAGTTTGATTTGCAAGCAGCAATGTGATCAGTTAATTGCAAGCAGCAATGCGATGGAGAGACACTGAATAATGGAAATTTAAATAGACCTCAGGTGATAGGTGTCAAGACTGGATTGGTACACGTTAGGAACAGCTGACTGTCAGCTGATGCAAGCAGTCAGGTCATGTCAACATGACCTGACTGAACTAACGCAAAGCTCGATTTTATTTACTCAAACAATATGTCTGTTAAGGCTATTGTTTGTGTGTGCTTGAAGACTGGAGAAATAGGTTTTTTGCCATCTAGACAAAAGACTAATGTACATTTTAAATATCCTGGTGTGCATAAGTGCTTAATCGTTTATATCATGAGATTTTGGCTAAGTGTATTAAACAACAACAACAAAAAACTAAGCACCCATAGCAACAATAAACGTTATACCCTAACCTGTAAAAGGTGATGATGGCATTTAATGCGCTGCACTTGCCTCAGATGCGGGCAAAACACAGATCTCCTCATTCACCAGCCAAAGACCTTGTTACTCCACGATGCAGTGTTGTTTAATTATAGATTTTTCTGCCTTTTCTTTCTTTTCCCCTTGTATTTTAGTAGAGTGTGCCATGAAACTGTTTTATTTGTCAAAACCCATCAGACATCATATTGTTTGTATTTGGATGCTTAAACAAAAAAAAAAACTATGAAAAAATAACTCGTATATTATACTCGAGAGGCAACTTTATACGCAAGCTTTGGATGTGACTGTGAGGGCACACACCCTGTGGAGCGCGCGAGTACCAAATGACTTAAAATACTTAAAAGGTGTTCAAATTATACATTTTTGTGACAATGCAACAATTACCTGATTAGTCAAGTGACAGTTCTGTCAGCTGTGCCGATCGAAATGTGAGTCTTGTATCGCAGCGCGCAGCAGGTCGCTTGTAGTGCAGACGAGATGCTTTAATGAGAGGCGCGCTCCGAGAGAGTTCGTGGATTCGAAGACTGGGTGATTTAATCTAATAGTTTGTCTTGACTCATTTTATTATTCAAATCTATGTTGAATAAATGGAGGAATTTCCTTCATTAAAAACTTGAAAGCTGCGAGAATTATTAAAACCATGCAATAAAGCTACACCCAGAAACTTAGGACCTGATAAAATATCTCTATTACACAGAGATTTGAAAAATAAAATTCCACAACTTTTTCAAAACGTTTTTAGTCCTGGAAATTGGTGTTTTAAAATCGCATGGCATTTCCATGTTTTTCATGACCTTACAGACTAAATCCAACTGGTGCACGCTCTTAAAATCACTTAAACTGGTCCAGCAATGTGATTGCAAGAGCGTTCGGTTACCTCTTCCTCCTGTAATCACATGCCAGATCCGTAACCCCGCTTTGTTCCGGGACCTCAAAGATTACAAATTAAGCACCGCACCAATGTGACAATTAATAGAACATACCTCAAGGAAAGGTGACCGCCACACAGATTTTCACCGTTCAGGAAAAAGCTAGTCTAAAGTCTAATCGCGCTGCATTTCCTCCGACCACAATACACAGGCAATTGAAACACTTAGATTACGCACACATCCGGATGGCACACGTTCACCACTTTTATCCCGTTGTTAACAAGGCTTCTCCAATTTGCTAATTAACTACCGTTTATCCCCTTGTGTATTCAATGCATACTGCCACAGTCTACCCCCCCACTAGTCATTGTCGTCCCGACGATGGAACTCAACTCCAAAGTCATTACTAGTCCCAAGGCCTAAACAAAACCAGAACAGCATTAGGCTCCACAAAGGAATCCTCACTACCAGCCCTTCTACCCACTGGTCGTGGTAGATGATACATGTTAGAATGCTGCCCAGCACCAACATGCCTAGTTCGACTAGATCAGTCTGGGACTAAATCAGATGACTCTGAAAAATCAGGATGGGCTGGAGATGCCTGCCCAAAATCCTCATCCCTAACCTCCTTCGACACTCCTACCACTATCAATGAAGGTGGGTGACCTACAGTGCCCCCTGAGGGAACTCCAGCCACCACAACAGCCATCTCACCCTCATCCACCTCTTCCATCCCTTCATCAGTCACCTCTTGCACTGAAAACTCCACACCAGTAGAGGGATTATCCACTACTCCCTCTTTCTGAACCAGAGGCTTTAATGAAGACCGATGTACAACATAACTTACTTGGGTCGCCCACTGGGGCCACTGCATACACTGACCCCCAGCCTTTGGTGCTCGTACTACCTGGTACTCTATGGAACTCCAGATATCCTGTATCTTCCGACAACCTCAAATACCATGCTCCCTCAGATATACTAACTGGCCCTCACTCAAAGACAGCTCCCTCGCACATTGATCATATGCAATTTTAAGGCGACTCACAGCAGCCTGCAAACGTTCCCGGGCACCCTCAAACGCAACCTGTAACCGTGCCTGATGTTCCTCAACCCACCGATGTACCACCCCAGCTACAGGGTCTGTTACCCAGCCAAGCAAAAAGTCTACCCGCAACCTGGGCTCTCTGGGGCGATTCCCCAGTTGCTTGTTGTGGAGTGGTGGTATAGTAGAGCTTTTGTGCCAGACAAGAAGCCCAGTCTCTTTTCTTTCTCACTGGCAACATTCTCAATAAATTGTGCAAGGTACGATTAAACCTTTCACATTGCCCGTTGCCGGTTGGGTGATAGGGGCTCAAAATTGCGTCCCTGGTCCGAGTGAATCCGCCCCGGGAACCCAGATTTATAGAACCATTCCTCCACTAAAATACGGGCCACAGTTTCTGCACATTGATCCCAGGTAGGAACAGCTACTGTAAATTTGCTAAATACATCAGTCATGACCAACACATTCTCCTGTCCAGAATGAGAGCGTTCTGACATGGTAAAATCAAGGGCTACGATCTCATTTGGCCACAAGGCCAACAGTGCCCCATATAGCTACGAGCTACAGGAGCAACATCCTTGGCCAACTGGCACCGCATGCGTTCTTGGACCCAACGAGCAGTATCAGTCAACACACCTGGCCAGTAACACCGCTGGCGAACCAATTCCAGAGTGCGCTCAATACCCTGATGTCCATGTTGTTGATGCAACAGCGTAAGTATTTCAGGCATCAAGGCCATGGGCAATACTAACTGCAAAACTACTTCTCCACCATCTGGGCGGAAAATCTTGCGATACAAGCAGCCCTCCTCTTCTACCAGCCGGTCCCACTGTTGAAGTAGTACCAGGACTGGCTTGGTCAGGTGTTTCCGCTCTCTTGGTCCTGGACGCTGATCTTTCCTCCAGAATTCTAGGACTTGCCCAATAACTGGGTCAGCCTCTTGCATTAGACTTATGTCTACTGCAGAACGGCTCGTCAATGCCTGCATGGCATTTGATGTTGACACCTCACACTCCCTAGTCACTACTCACTTCAAAACCTCGGGAACTGTCACACCTAATGCCCCGCTGTATTTCTGGCCAATGGAATTCTGTCTTGACAGGGCATAGGCATTCTGGTTACACTTGCCAGATCTATACTGAATCTCAAAATCAAATACTGCCAATTCAGTAGCCCAACGTTGCTCAGTAGCCCCTAACTTAGCCGTAGCTAAATGACTAAGGGGATTATTATCAGTCCGCACTAGACACTTATGACCTAACAGATACTCTCTAAACTTTTCGGTCATGGCCCATTTAAGGGCCAAGTACTCAAGTCACATGGAGCTATAGGTAGCAGTATTATGCTCTGTTGGACTAGGGCTACGACTAGC
Organism: Carassius gibelio; assembly: GCF_023724105.1. Lineage (NCBI taxonomy): Eukaryota > Metazoa > Chordata > Actinopteri > Cypriniformes > Cyprinidae > Carassius > Carassius gibelio. The sequence goes on from NC_068374.1 coordinate 11,846,948, forward strand.
ATATGCAACCGGTCGAACCATACCGTCAGCCTCCTGAGATAATACTGCACCTAACCCAGTATTGCTAGCATCCACCTCCAATATAAATGGAAATGAAAAATCTGCGTATGTCAGAATAGGGGCAGTAGTAAGCTTGCACTTAAGAGCTTGAAATCTTCCTCACACTGCTCAGACCATACCTCAATTAACTCCTGTCGACCTCTCTTACTCGACTTACCCCTGGTTAACTCTGCCACTAAATTATGTAAGGGGGCAGCCTGCTTGGCAAACCCCTCCACGAAACGCAAATAATAGCTAACGAACCCAGAAAAAGGTCCGCAGCTCTGACGCAGTTACTGGATGCGGCCACTGAGCCACCGTCTCTATCTTAACCGGGTCCGTTGTTACACCCTGAGCGGATATAACATGCCCCAGGTAACTTCCTCCCTAAAGAACACACATTTCTCCAACTTCACTTTAAGACCCTCTACTTGTAAAAGACTCAACACCACTCTCAGCCTCTGCAGATGGCTTTGCATTGATGAGGAAAACACAATTATATCATTAAGATATAACAACACCGATTGATTTCACTGATCCCCAAACATCCGTTCCATTAGACGATGGAACATACTTGGTGCATTACATAGGCCAAAGGGGCATTCTATTCCATTCAAAAAGCCCCAAGGGCATACAAAAGGCAGTCTTCGGTCTGTCAGATTCAGAGACAGGTGATTATAACAGCTGGCCAGATCTAATGTTGAAACCCAACTGGCCCCTGTCAATGAATCTAATGTCTCCTCAATTCGAGGCAATGGAAAGGCGTCCTTTCAAGTCTTTGCATTAAGTTGACGGTAGTCTATGCACTTGCGCAGACTATCGTTTTTCTTCTTAACCAATACTATTGATGATGCATATGGACTACAACTTTCTCGAATAATACGAGCATCCAGTAACTGATTAATATGGCTCTTTACCAATTCGTACTCTAGAGGGATTCGCCTATAGCGCTGTCGAACCAGAATGTCATCGAGCAAAGGAATCTCATGAGAGAGAAGGTCTGTGCAGCCCAAGTCTCCCTCATGGGCAGAAAACACATTATGAAACTCATAAAGAAGAACTTTAACACACCCTTATTCATCTGATATTAATCCATTTAGGTCAACAGACTCAATTTGTGCAGAGACCGACGTACCTAGGACCTCACAAGAGGCCACCTGAGCAATAGCCGAGAGAACTTCAGTCACACCCTCAGGTAGGTTCACCAAATACACCTCTGTCAACTTACCTACAACTGTGGTAGGGTAAAGCACCACATCCACCGTGCCGACATTAACCAGGGGCACATTACCCAAATATGAGGCTGAGCACGTTGCTGCCACCAACTTCATGGTACCGGAATGCGGCACACTGCACACCCCCGCACCCTTACGTCACCTCCACATGCAGGAACTCCAAATGTCTGTTGGAAGTGTTGAAATGTCTGGGAGATATTGGAATCGTGCGTCACAGCCGGTAATTCGAATAAAGCAGGACCATTTCACCCGAAGAGCTTACTATAGCAACGACTGAGCACGTTCATCCCCAGAATCCTAGGGACATTCATGCACCAACCACCCGGAGGATCTCGGATGACCAGGACCCCACATCCATGAATCAAATCCCAGCAAAAATCAATATCCAGTTCCATATAACCAATGTAAGGAATTCCCAGCCCCATTGACTAGGATTTTGTTTTATATCCTGTACATCCTCCTCCATCGTCTAAACAATGGGAAGAAAAAAAACCTAACCAAACACCAGGCCATCCACTGAACAGCCACCACAGTCCTGAAAAAAAAGACAAGACAAAAAACACCTAGCTTCCAATTTGTGTCTCAACTTATAACAGCACTGATCCTGCCGACTACGCCAAATGTGGCAGATACAAATTACAGGGCAACGAACTTAAAAGCCCAAATAAGACTGACTATGCCACCCCAAGTCTGATTATAGGGGGAATTACTCTAAATGAGAACAAGTTCACAGGTATGAGACAAAAATTATACAAAATTTTTATTTAATACAAAAACAGAGGAACCACACAATACATCACAGACAAAAGAATATGATTCACAAATGACAATACACATTACCAAAAAAACAAAAACACAGATTGGGGTCAGCATCCAGCTCCTCTTAAGCAATAAGTCCCAAAATTCTCCTATCTAGAAAAAGGACACAAAATCCATGTCCACTACACATGCACACCAACTATAACGGTGGTAGGCGCCCTAACTTAAATAACAATTTTAAAGAAAAAAACGTTCGGGCGCCAGACAGGATTAAACCTGTCAAAAATTAACTTTACCCAGGATAGCAGAAAAAATAACCACCTGTTACACAACAAATTATAATAATAATCCCAGACTAAAGGTAATCAGGATATTTATTCTTTCATATGTTCAAAATCATAATAACACAGAAAACGAAATGGACAAAAAAAAATAAAATAAAACAAAATAAGAAATGACCACACGTTCCCACTAGCGGTCTCTCTCCGGAATCCGTGCCCTTGCCAGAAACCGACCGCGTCACGCTAATCCATGTTTGCAGATTCGTGTCCATATTCATTCACAAAAATGTCATTAAAAAATATATAAAGAAAAAGAGAGAACAAAGAAAACATTGGATGAACACCTCATTAAGTTTCATTAAATCACACACATTAAATCAACAGCATCAATAATTTTAACGGGCAACAACAATTATAAACAAAACACTAAGCACACAGAATGTGCGAATATGAAAGCTATGTTAATGGGTGCGTGCGTGTGTTGCAGTGTGTGTAATGGCGGTACTGACCACGTTTGCAGGTATTGAAGGCACCAATGAGTATCGCGGGTCACCAGACATCAAGATAGGTGGAGAAGCAGTTTTCCTTGTCTTCAGGACTGCTCATGAAAGTTGGTCTGGAAGTGCAATGTTTCAGTCACGCAGTGAAGACTACCACCACCGGGAATAATAGGAAACCACTCCTAATCCTTCTGCCTTCTGCTGCCCTAATCCTGGAAGAATACACAAACTAAATCAATAAACACATACTCCATACACTTAGACACAGTCAGGCTGTAAAGTTATAAAAGCAGTCAAGGCTATAAGGGAAACTATGTACCACTTACAAGCTGGGTAATATACCAACTCACAAACGGGCCTGTACTTCAGTATGACACAGACATTTGGACATCACCCTTACCAGATGCCAACAAAAAAAGTCCCAAAAGAACATCAGCACTGCTTACAAGCTGGCAACATGCCTCAATTAAATATATGAAAATACAATCATGTACATACATGCATTTCACATATTATTATAGCCCAGTTTGTGCTGATTACAGTGAGATTAGACTTTACCCATTTAGATATTTATAAGAAACTGAAAAAAGCACAAATGTCAGGGCATGACAAAACTTCTCCAGGCCCCAAAAATACCCTTAGACTCCAGAGGGTTAAGTCATGTAAACCTATTCTAGTTGACCCCCTAAACAAAATCATAATCTGTAAATGAGCATAAAAGTGACCCTTTAACAAAAACAACTATACAATCAAAGCTCATTTTGGCTAGAGAGAAAGAAAAGACTGTTTACTGGACAAGAAGACTTTATTGAAGAGAGTTTTCTCAGAACAGACTAAAGGAAGTGAGCTGGGTTTGTGTTTCTCGATGTGTGATGAAGAAACTGCAGACGTGGTCTGACAAAAACCTGCTGTTGGTGGTTCACTTCACATTTCGTGAGAAAACTCTCTTTTACAGAAGATCCCCTTTTCATCCTCTTCATGTGACTGTCAACATAAAGATAGTTAATCAAACACTTAAATTGTGTAATGTATAAAACTTGCCCTATTCTTCTACTGGAACAAATTCATCAGAAGTCTGTTTCCATCTGAACTGCTGTGGTGATGGAGGAGATGTTACCCATGATTCAGTGACACACCTCAAGAGATTCAGAGCTTTAAATGTGAATTAAAACTGCTGTTAAGAGTCACCAGATCTACATTAAACTGAGCAGCTGAAGCTCCAACAGCTTCAGCAAATGAAACACATCTGACTGCTGAAATAACAGGAATAAATCAAACTCAGTCATTTATTTGTAAAGACACAAGTTTTTAATTACAGCTTCATTAACTCACTCATGACACCAGTAATGCTCTCCATGTTCATTTCTGGAGGTACACTAATATTCTCCACTGTAGTAATGCTGCATGTCAGAGACACTGATTCGCACTCCTTTATTTCATCACATAGATTCACCACTGCATACACCTGCTGTGGAGGATGTACTGGAAAAATATTGTTTATCAATTAACAAAAGTTATCAAAAAATATGACTGAAACATGTGACACTGAGCTAGACAGTAATAGAGACGAGACTGTGTCCCTCTTCTGACTGACTGCAGTAGAGTTCAGCATTGACTAGAGTTAAACCTCTGTTCATTCTCAATATGAATTTTTGTAGAAATGCAAAAGAAATTAAGTCAAACTGTTTAGGATTAAGTGAAGCTGATAAAGCCTTTTGTGGAGTTGTTTCCTCTGCTAAGGTATTACCAGATTTAATATATTGTTAATCTCATCGAAGGATGTACGGCTGGAAGTCAGTCGCAGTTGTGTCTCTTTCATTCAGTGATTCTTTTTGTTAACAGCAGGTGTTCATCACTAATGCTCAATCAGCAATTCATTATGTCATCAACTTCTTTACACTCAAGTACAGACTTCTATAAACAACAAGAATTTTGCAGAGTATGAAGCGACAGTCTTTACACTTCTTCAGCACACTTCCTCTTATCACTTACTGAATACATGACACTTTTCACACATCATGTTTGACCATAGCTAAATTTACAGCATCTAGATACAATCATTAGAGTGCAGGAGGAAGAGTGAACGTAGAATAATACCAATGTTGAGCTATATTCCAAATATTATTGTGTGTAAATATGTCATTTTGTAACCTGTAAAATATGTATATGTGCATATGTTAATATCTATATGATGATACTTTGTAGTGTATATGGGTTCAAATGTAACAAACTTTTCTTTTAATAGCGATAGAAACACCAAACGTCAACTTTTTGATTGATGACTTCCTGTTTGACCTCTTAATATAACTCCAACTGGATTCGTCTGAAAAAATGAAGTCATATACCACTAGCTTGAGGTTGAGAAAATCAACTTCTGTTGAAAAAAGTCAGATCTTAACTGCAAGTCAGCTGTCATTTTTTCAAATATATATATATATATATATATATATATATATATATATATATATATATATATATATATATATATATATATATATTTGAGTCTTTGTGCCCTGTAGTACCCCCGTGCAATGCGATGCAAGGTGCAGCACAAGTGTGTTTGCTAGTTTCAGTTTGGCACCGTTTACATTTTCCAGTCCAGCGCCACATCGTTTAATTTGCAAATTCATTTGTGCCCATTTGCTAAATTGGGGAAATGTTCATTTTTCCAGAGGAAGGTAAAGTATTTGGGTCATGTGGTCTCGTCTGAAGGGGTCGCTACAGACCCAAGTAAGGTTGAGGCAGTGACCCAGTGGGGTTGTCCCACTACTGCTGGCGAGGTACGTTCCTTCCTGGGATTTGCCAGCTACTACCGTCGGTTCGTGGAGGGGTTTGCAAAAGTAGCTTCCCCATTACATGGGCTAGTAGCAAGGCTGACCAATCCAAAACGTCGGAGGTGTTCGGAGCAGGACTTTGCCGATGCCTGGTCTATACAGTGTCAACAGAGCTTTGAGGAGTTGAAGCAGCGACTGTCTGTGGCCCCGGTGCTGGCCTATGCCGATTTCTCCTTGCCTTTTGTCCTGGAGGTTGATGCCAGCTATGGGGGTTTGGGGGCAGTACTGTCCCAGGAGCAGGGAGGTAAGGTACGGCCAATAGCATTTGCTAGTCGTTGTCTTCAGCCCACTGAGCGCCGTATGGACAATTATAGCTCTATTAAACTGGAATTTCTGGCGCTCAAGTGGGCCATGAGAGAAAAATTTAGGGAGTACCTGTTGGGCCATAAATGTCCGGTATTTACAGATAACAACCCTCTCTGTCATGTTCTTACAGCCAAACTGGGTGTCACCGAACAGTGTTGGGCTGCTCAGTTGGCTGCTTTCGATTTTGAGATTAGGTATAGGTCCGGTCGCTGTAATAGAAATGTGGATGCCTTGTCTAGACAGAATTCACTTACAAGGGAGGACATTCAAAGTCTAGTGCCGGGGCAGGCTATCCCCGAAAGGATAGCTCTATTAGCCCATGGGGGACCGGTGGCCCAGGTGAGCCAGGTAACAGTGTTCCCAGGTCCACCCTTTGTAGATATGCGCTCAGGTCAGAGGGCCGATCTACATATTGCAGAACTGTTAAGGTTCTGGCGATGACAGACACTCCCAACACCGGAAGAGCGCAAGCAGTTGCCAAAACCAGTGGTCACGATGCTTCGGTAGTGGGACCGATTGGTGGAGCGGGATGGTTTAATGTACCATCGGGTGAGGTGCCCAGACGGTGGGGAAGAAACACTGCAGGTGTTATTGCCTATGGCTATGAAGGAGGAGCTTTTGACACAGTTACATCAGCAGCACAGACATCAGGGTGTGGAACGGACGACAACGGTGCTATTGGCCAGACTTGTCTTCTGAGATTGCACGTTGGTGCCAGCAATGTGAGAGGTGCCAGCATGCGAAGGGCCTTCCCTCGACACACAGTAGTTTCATGGGGCACTTGATGGCTTTCCGGCTGAATGAAGTTCTGGACATCGATTTTACAGTTCTGGAGCCTTCCCAGTCTGGTATTGAGAACGTTATGGTCATGACTGATGTATTCTCTAAATATACGTGGGGTGTGGCTACCAGAGATCAGCGGGCAGAGACTGTGGCACAGGTTCTGGTATCTGAATGGTTTTGCCGACTCGGTGTTCTGAGTCGTATCCATTCAGATCAGGGTTGGAACTTTGAGGCCACCCTTATCAAACAGCATTGCCGCTTGTACGGTGTTAAGAAATTGCAGTACTCAGTACCATCCGGCTGGTAACGGACAGTGCGAGCGGTTTAATAGGACCTTGCATGATTTGTTGCGTTTTCTGCCTGACTCTCAGAAGGGCGAATGGCCGCTGTGTCTTCCCCAGGTGTTATTTTCATATAATAGAACCCCCCATCAGAGTACTGGAGAATCCCCGCACTTTTTGATGTTTGGCCAGGACCCTGGCTCCCAGTGGATTTTCTGCTTGGGAGAGTCCAGGAGCCGGAGGCCGGCTGTGTGCAGAGGTGGGTATTAGAACACCAGAATAGGCTCAAAGTAGCTTTCGAGGGGGTGAGAGAGAAGCTAAGGACTGCGGCGGACCGCCACAAGGCCTGTCATGATGGACAGGTCTGGGAGGAACCCTTACGGGAGGGTCAGTTGGTGCTCCTTCGAGCTTTTAATGTGAGAGGTAGACATAAGTTACACGATCTCTGGGGCCCATTAGTATATCAGATTGTAAGAGCAGGTGAGCAGGTATATTCTATTGCACCAGTGGACAATCGGGGTAAAGTGAGACAAGTACATCGCTCTGCAATAAAGCCATGGGTTGGTAAAAGTCCTTTGGTTGACCCCCCTAAGTGTAGTATGTTGGAGCCAATAGTACCCACTGACGGAGAAGAGGAGATGGGGGATTGGTTTGTAGTGATGCCTGAGACCCCTCAGGAGGGGCAGAGGTCAGTACCACCAGTTGAGACCCCATCAGGAGTTGCCGGAGGGGACCAAACTTTTACAGATGGTCTTCAAGAGGAGGCAGAGTACACAGAGGTTATAGTACCCGACCCAGGTAATGTGATGGTGGGAGTAGGGTCACCAGAGCTAACTCCTCTCGAGGAAGATACGGGGTAAGGCGTACAAGGAGGTTGATGGCAGGGTACCATTCAAATCCACATCACCTCCCTCGCATAATAGAAGGACCAAGGTACGAAGTGGGTACAGGCAATAGTCCGGTATCTAGTGCTGTGGTTGCCTGGTTTTGACCCTGGCATTAAAATCATAGATGTATAAAAAGTATTCATCGTCGGGCCGACGACGAAAATGTCAGGGGTAGATTGTGACCAGAGGCTTTCCTCCCATGTTTGTATGAATACTAATTATTTAATTAGAATTTGCCACCTACAAATTTCCTTTTAGTTGGGGTGACGCGCCATTTCCAATTAGGCTATAAATAGCGCATTTCCATTCATGTCGAGACGTACGTCACCTCCGATTGACTTGGGGGTTCCCATTTGCTTCCAACGTGTGGGTGATTTGACTGCGGCTGTATGCCAGCTTTTGCGTGCTCCTGAAATCATTTCTTTCGGTAAGCTGTTATTGCAGTAATTTGTGGGAACCAACTGTCTGGTTGGGATTCTGACGAGTGGGTATGGGTTTTTAGTGTATTTCAGGCACATGTAAACCAACTTGTGCGACACTGCAGGATCAAAACAAATCAACGAGCGATCTAGAGTGATTTGTTTCAAGTGGTTGACATGGTTCTATCGGCGGGTGAGTCTTTTCCTGATTGGGTCGAGACCATTGGGCATTCAGGCGGGCATTTAACCATTGTCTTTCCCTTCTAAGGTGTCTGAGATCTTTTCCGCTCTGCCTTTTTATTCGTATTTAATGCGAGGAATCACCATTGTCCTGCAACCTACGGTTTTGTGGCTTTTTTGGCAGGTGACCTTTTTTATGAAGACTGGAGCACAACTGAGCAGAACTGTGGCTCCCCAGAACTGATATTGACCACAAAGCTGTCTTTTTAGTATATGCTTATATGCTCAAATGTTAATGTTAGTGTATTAGAATTTATTTTGCGCTTATGTTTTTGATATACACACCATTGTGTCTAATTTTTAATGCTTTTTATGTTTTTAAATGTGATGCCTACTTAAAATCCATAAAAACTTCTTTGCTCATACTCCCACCGACAAGGTGCAGAATAATGGATAATTTTGTACAGGAGAAGCTGAAAGAATGGAACTAGGAAGTCCTGATACCAAGCTTTAAAGGTAAACTTTATCTAGGTCAAATTAAAATGCACCTCTCTATATGTTCATTATAACCTAGTGTGTTCTGAGTAAGACAGTTTTCTTACGTTCTTCTATTCTCGTCTTTTTTCTTCTCTTTCTCTTTACAGATGAATAAATTGATGAAGAAACCCTCCTGCTGCTAGATGAAAAATCACTAGAAGCTATGATACCAAAAACAGGCCTGCGATTGAAATTTAAAAAGCACCTGAGGGAGCTGCTTGTGAGTGAAGAAATGCACATTTAAGATGGGATATATCTGCTTTAAGTGCAAAGAGACTGTTGGGGCCTATGTTCGTTTTTTGTTTTAGCATCTAAGAAAAATGCACAATGTATATAGTTCATCAAGTTATTTTGAGTGTGGTCAAGCCGGGTGTCATAGGACATTTAATTACAGCAGATCATTTAAGAGGCATCTGCTTCAGCGCCGTGTAGAGTCTGAGGCAGAAGTATCCAGCCAGTCAACACACTTGCCTCAGACAATGACATTGAGGTCTGACAGTAGACTGACGGCTTCTAAGAGTGAGCCTTTAGAGGAGGAAGATAACGCTGCTGAAGATAATGCTGAAGATAACGCTGCTGAAGGTAACGCTGCTGATGATAACGCTGCTGAAGATAACGCTGCTGATGACATGGAATGGGATGAGTTAGAGCACAACACTATCACAGATCAAGTGGACTTGTTTTTATCAAAATTGAGGGCAAAATCATCTCTGACCCTGTCTACTGTCAACTTTGTAGTTCAGGAAACATCTAGTTTGGTCTTTGATATTGTTGGTGCTTTACAAAGACAGACAATGTCATTCTTACAAAGGATTGGCCAAAGTGAGACTCCTGAAGGTCAACAGCTGAATCAGCAATTTGCAAATGCAGCCAAAGCTTTTCAGTGCTTGGATACTGAACACAAGCAGATGAAATACTTTGTTCAAGCTGGGTACCTACACTGTAAAACCAGACAAGTTAACTTAACTCAAACCGTTTGAGTAAACAGATTGCCTTGATTTAAACCATGTAAGTTTTAACACTTTGTATTCAAGTAATTAAGTGATTAACTAAGTGCTGATTGAGAATTAGTGATGAACAGCTGCTGTTAACAAACAGAATCACTGAAGAAAAGAGAAACACAAGAACTACTGCAACTGACTTCAGACACAGCCTTAGATGAAATCAACTGAAATAAAATACATGAAATCTCTCAAGATCTGATTAAACAACCCCACAAACAGCATCAGCAGCTCCACTTATTAATAACCAGACTGACTTTATTTCTGTCAGACGTCTACAGAAGATCTTATTGAGAATGAACTAAGGTTTAGATGTTGATTTATTGTTTCATTTGAAGTAACCATGTTAGAGATCACTGTTTTTATTAGTTGGGCTCTTGACCCTTGATTTCAGTCTTAGTGTTTTCTCTGGCTGTTATCCGTGTGTTTCTAAAACACATTTGTTGTAACTCAATAGCCCAGAAGAAATGCCATCAGGTGTTAACCTGTACCTAGGTGTAGGTTGTTATACTTAAAGGACAGTATGTTAATGCAAGAGATTAACAGCATGGAGAGTCAAGCTGGAGAGCATTTAAGCCGAGAAACTCAACTTGAGAGAGAAATTCTCAAATTAAAAAAAGAAAATGAGAATCTAAGAGCACTTAATATAGCTCTGCAACAAGCTATTCTTTTTTTCTTCATGTATTTCTGTCTATCCATCTATATATGCATTTATCAGTCAGTGTGGTTGTCTGTTAGTAATCATTTATTTTGTATTTTTTAAGAAATTCTTCCAATGCTCAAGTGCAGCATGAACCAGGACACTCTTGTTGCTCAACAACCACAAGATTCAAGTCAGAAGAATCCCCCTGAAAAGGTGAATACAAATATATTAGTTTGTTTATATAGCCTATATTCACATAAAGTGTTTTGCAGAAGTCGTAGAGGCATGTTAACTTCTTCATGTTTCATTTAACTTTCGTAACAAAATACACATTTGGTATGATCACCCCCTTGCCTATAAAACAGCTGGCACACTAAACCAAAATATATCACTTTTTTGTTGAAGAATCTAACAAGCCTAACACTTTTGCACAGTATGTAGTCAAAGTTATATGCTTTTAGATACAGTGTCCCTAACTTTTTTTCTTGACAGACAGGAATAATTTGTCATACACACAACACACTCGCTCATGCTTTCTCTCTCTCTCTCTCTCTCACACACACACGCGCTCATGCTTTCTCTCTCTCTCACACACACACACGCGCGCTCATGCTTTCTCTCTCTCTCTCTCACACGCACGCTCATGCTCTATCTCTCTATCTCACACACATGTTAATTATCTCTCTTTCTCTATCTCACTCACACACACAAACACATACTCATGCTCTCTCTCTCTCTCTCTCTCACACACACGTTAATGATCTCTCTTTCTCTATCTCACTCACACACACACACACACACACACACACACAAACACATACTCATGCTGTTATTTTGTGTTAAAGTGAATTTTGATCATTCAGATGGTCAAAATTCACTTTAACACAAAATAAAGCTGAACTTTTATTTATTGACTTTGTATTTTGGGAGAAACTGAAAGGGAATAAGATTAATACACTGGCATAAAGATTCAGTTTCAGTTACCAAATTAAATAGTTAAAGCTCTCAGCCACAAATTTAATTTTTTTCTACAAAATCTCTGAGTTTGAAATATTCATAAGTTCTTTCCAGTCCTTTATTTTGGAGATAAAGATCAGTTTTGTTTTTTTGGCAGCTCTGCAGTTCATTTAGTTCAATTCACTAATAGGACTTTTATTTTGCTCTAGAGATGTGACGTCATAAATCTGCGCGCGCTACCGCGTCTGTGAGTTGGCTGAAGAAAGGTGTGTGATTTTAATTATTTAGTGTTTAAATCAGAGAATTGTATATAAAACTTGAATTGAAATTAATTGTTACCGACTGTATTACTGTAATGCATGCTCTATTAAGTGTCATTAATGAAGGATATGTTGAGCTTGTAAAGCGCAAGAGTAATGCTGTGTTCACACCAAACGCGAATAGAGCGTCTGGCGCGAATGATTTCAATGTTAAGTGAATGCAAAGGCGCGTTTACGCGCGTCTGGAGGTCTCGCGGAGCGAATGATGGGCCTTTCACACAGGACGCGGTATGCGCTGCGCTATTGAGAATGAGGAGATGCGTCACGGTAGCTTGCTGTCACGTGACTAATTGAGCCCGTCCGCCATTTTGGGAGGATACGCTATCGGTTGCCAGGGGCAACAGCGTAAGAGCGATACAGAGACGGATACAAATTGTAACGGATATACGGATAGAAATTACGAGAAATTATATAAATAAATACATATAATATAGAAATTAAGAAGAAATGGAGAAGAATGCGGCAAAAGAAAAGGGTCCTTACAGGGAGAAACTTACTACCAATGCCAAAAAGAGGTATTTAGAGAAACTGGCTAATATTAAAAACGTCGACCCATACGAGCTGCTTGCAAGTGCATGGAACAAAGACCTAGACTCTTTAACACCATGCACTTACATGGAAATAGTTAATTACTTGGTTTTTGGCATCAGTTATTACACTATGCTAGAATTCAAAAGCCTGAAATCATTGGAAAGTTACGAGACATTCTGCTGCGGCTGGGTGCGCGACTTGGTCATCTACAAGCCCCCAAACTGTGAAAACACCGTTGTACTGGCAAAGGTAAGTTGCTTCACCTTTTGTCAAGTCAAGTCACTTTTAATTATATAGTGCTTTTTAAAATCCAGATTGTATCAAAGCAGATTAATAATATAATAATAATAACAGTAAAATAACAAAGTTTGTTTCTGCTGTAACTTACAGCAGCTCTGGATCAAACAGTGATGGCATTCAGTTCAAATGAAATAGTGTCAATTGGGGGTGTAACAATATCGTGTCACAATATATCGCAATACAAAAATGCAACAATATATATTGTGGATAGTGACAATATGTAGCAGCTAGTGTGTATAGTTCACCCAAAATGAAAATTACTGTGTGAGGGGAAAAAAAATCAAGTTTACAGATTTAGTGTCAGTACTACATTAAACTACTATATAAACGTTGCATATAATGTATAATAATGCAATGAGGGAATATCTGTGGGTCCTGCATGCAGTATGTCTGATGTTACCAGTAAAAAGTGGCCTACTGTACATTATTTTAAATATATTTAGTCAGTGACAGACTGCAAGCATATTCATCTAAAATAATTCTATATTTTCAGCTTCAGAATCTTGAATATTGTTATTATGGTGTCTCTATTGTCCTGTGTGTTGGGTTTCCAGCACCAAGTCCAAGCCTATTCATTTACACAAACAATTTAATACCGAATCAACTTTTATCATATGTCTTGGAGTATCGCAATACTATCATATCGTGAGTTCAGTATCGTGATATGTAGACTATTGAATCGTTTCATGAGAGTATCGTTACACCCCTAGTGTCAATGCAGGCAGATCAAAAAATATTGTTGAATATTAGGTGAATATTATTTTGTATGTTAATGAGTTTTAATGTGGGGTGTGTAATGTTGTAGGTTTGTGTGTGGGGGCTTGAGTGCATTAAGGGCGAGAGTGCAAGGCGTATATGTGATCCAGGCAAGGCTGCAGACAAATGGAAATGTGAAGTGTGTAACTTGAAAAAAAAATGTGACCTTTGTAATATATACCTCTTGTATTTAACAGGTCATGCATTCAAGGCGGCTCAGCGAGCCTCCTCTCACACCATGGGTCATCCTTACACCATCGGGACAAGTGTGTTCAGCCCACTGCACATGCATGGCTGGTGTAGCTGAGTCATGCACCCATGTTGGAGCCCTGCTCTTTATGGTTGATGCCTGTGTCCGGTTGAAGGAAAAGGCCACAGTCACTGATGAACCGGCCTACTGGATCCTGCCAAGCAGCACTGACAAAGTCCATCCAGAGGTTGGCCACAGCATCGACTTCACATCTGCTGCTGCCACACGCAGGTCTCTAAACAGACGCATTGATGGTGAGACCCACACCAGTCCTGCGTTGAGAACACGTGCAGCCAAAACAACAAAAAAAAAACACCCACACCAACACCGGAAGAGCTGGAAACATTCTACAGGGATCTCCATAACACAGGCACAAGATCAGCCATTTTGAGTGTGCTGCCAGAATACTGTGAGGAATTTCGAGGCCCTGTTCTGCCCATCAGAAGCTTACAGTCTCTGGCAAATGTTCGTGGCACTAGCCTTGATAGGAGTGACCTGTCAGTGCTGCAGAAGCACTGCCAGGCCATAAGAAACATCGCTGATGTGTCAGAGGAACAGGCAATGCAGATTGAGAGAAGGACGAGGGGACAGCACACCTCTTCACTTTGGTTTGCAGCACGGGCAGGCAGAATCACGGCCTCCTCAATGCACAGTGTCTATGCAACAGACATCAGCTCACCAGCTCTCTCCACCATAAAGAGGGTTTGTTACCCTACGCGCGGGCCAGGAACAGCCACCACCAGTTGGGGTATCAAACAGGAGGAGACAGCGAGGCAGGCATACACCACCCACACAAAAGAACAGCACAGAAATCAACAAGTGCAAACTTGTGTTTTTTTTGTCAACCCGGCCTTCCCACAAGTAGGAGCATCACCAGATGCCATTGTGAGTTGCACCTGTTGTGGAAAGGGCTGCATTGAAATAAAATGCCCAGCTAAGTACAAGGACTACACAGTCCTTGATGCATGTGCATCAGATGACCGCAATTTCTGCCTGCATGTGGTTGATGGTCAGGTGCACCTCAAGAAGAACCACCAGTACTACAGCCAGGTCCAGACTCCACTTTTTGTAACCAGCAGTGCATACTGTGACTTTGTAGTGTGGACACTGAAGGACTGTGTACTCCAGACACCTTTTTTTGGAAGGCACGGCTTCAGAAGGCACAGGAGTTCTTCCTGAAGGTGACTCTCCCTGAACTCGTGGTGCAATATTTCACACTACCACCTACCTCCCAAGCATCGTTTGGCCCCAGTGTGCTACAGCAACAACAGCCACTGGAAGTGCATGTAAAGACACCAAGAAAGCAGCCTGCCAAAAAAGACAAAGCACCAAAGAGAAATAAGTCAGTGTGGTGTCTCTGTGCTGGACCAGAGAAAGGTCAAATGGTGGCATGTGACAATGAGAACTGTACAGTACAGTGGTATCACTTCCATTGTGTTGGGCTTGTGGACACCCCTTCTGCTGATACTCCTTGGTTTTGCCCTTCTTGTGCTAAATAATGTTTGATGCACATTACATTAATGCACTTTTTATTGTTTACATTAATGCACTTTTTGTTTACATTAATGCACTTTTTATTGTGATTTATTAAGAGCATATTGTGAAAACATTCATACACTGTTCATTGTGAGTTCTCAATAAATACTGTTGTCATATAAAGGTGTTTAAAGAGTTTATTTCAAATTTACAGTAATTTCATAGTAGATTAGATTACACTTTATTTTAAACAAAGTCTGCACTCAGACAACACTTTTGCACCTATTTACCAAGGCACAGCAAACAGTGACAATCTTGTCCAACGCCATTATGTTTTCACCTTCACATTTGAGAAGCATGTTCACAGGTACAGTTGAGTGTAGGAATTTAAATTTATTCCGCACAACACCGATCACCCTCTCCACATGAATCCTGACATGTGCTATGGCCCTAGTCTCCTCCACATCTTTTGCCTCCAGCTGTGCATGACCCCTTGTGAAAGTAGGTACCTTAACCTCAGCACACATCATACCCACACTTTCCCTGATATTAAATCCTCTATTTGCCAGCACAATGTCACCTGGCAACAGTTTGTTGAGGAAACCACTTTGCTCTGTTATGTGTTTGTCACTAGCGCGCCCACCCCACCCTTCGGATATGAAAGAAATTACACCCTGGGTTGTAATCACAATTAGATATTTCATGGTGTATGCATGTTTATACTGAGAAAAAGTCTGTGCCCTTGCAAGTACATTTGAGGGTTTTTCAATAAAAACCTCAAAACAGTCCACAATTGTAGCCACGTTTTCCAAACTATTCCACAAACTGGTGTGGCATACTGGTCAATAAACTTTCTCTGCTTGGCCAGTACACCAATGGAGACAGCTGTGAGTACATCACACTAAGAGTATGGTGAAAGGCATCACTGGCTGTTGTCCTATGCACCCGAAACAGACGGCCGAGGTGCTGTATTGGCAGGTCTAGTCTAAGGCGCATAAGAGTCATCAGGACAAGCTGAAAGGGTGAGAGCTTCTTCAAACTACCTTGAGGCAGATAAGGCGTGAAACTGAGCAGAAGTGTCTGAAACATTAGATAGGTCGGAAGTCCCGTGTAGTACTTCACTCTGTTATCATCACCACTCAGAAAGTTCTCATTCATCTGGTACTCTTCAAGCTCCTCCTTCAGCTTTTTGTTTTCCTCCAAAAGACTGTTGATAACATCCCGTCTAGATGAGCAGAGTGCACATTCCTGTGCCGGGGATGGCGGCTGCTCCTGGTGTTGTCCCGGGGATGGTGGCTGCTCCTGGTGTTGTCCCGGGGATGGTGGCTGCTCCTGGTGTTGTCCCGGGGATGGCGGCTGCTCCTGGTGTTGTCCCGGGGATGGCGGCTGCTCCTGGTGCTGTGACGGGGATGGCGGCTGCTCCTGGTGTTGTCCCGGGGATGATGGCTGCTCCTGGTGTTGTCCCGGGGATGGCGGCTGCTCCTGGTGCTGTGACGGGGATGGCGCCTGCTCCTGGTGTTGTCCCGGGGATGGCGGCTGCTCCTGGTGCTGTGACGGGGATGGCGCCTGCTCCTGGTGTTGTCCCGGGGATGATGGCTGCTCCTGGTGCTGTGCCGGGGATGGCGGTTGCTCCTGGTGTTGTGCCGGGGATGATGGTTGCTCCTGGTGTTGTGCCGGGGATGATGGTTGCTCCTGGTGCTGTGCCGGGGATGGCGGCTGCTCCTGGTGTTGTCCCGGGGATGATGGCTGCACCTTGTGCTGTGCCGGGGATGGCGGCTGCACCTGGTGCTGTCCCGGGGATGGCGGCTGCACCTTGTGCTGTGCCGGGGATGGCAGCTGCACCTGGTGCTGTCCCGGGGATGGCGGCTGCTCCTGGTGCTGGGTCCTGCGATTTACTTGTCGCAGAAATCTCACTTCATCTGTTTGCTTAACTTCACTGTGGCCTAACCGCAAAGATGGTTTCCAGTCAGGGTGGTTCTCCAACATCTCATATGATGGTTTACCTAGAACATAATAATTTGATTAAGAAAACTCATAAAATGAATCAAAGCTTTAAGCTGGATAACTCATTACATTAAAACATCTTGCAGAAAAAAGGCTAAGGACATGAGGGAACAATGCATCTTTGTGATGTCCTCCAGAGTGGGGAAAGTTAGTGTAGAGAACCACTGTGTGGGGCAAACACATCACTGCGAGATCATTTCACCGACAAGCAAGCATAATGTCATGAACAGAATCTCAACTAGTTTTGTTAAAAACAACAACACTGATGGTTGGCCATCAAGTATTTTCAAAGAAACAACAGTTTGGTAGATACAGTGCTAAGCATAAGTTAATAGACCCATGCTAAAGTTTACTAAAAAAAGGAATAAAAAAATTCATCTTTTGGAAATTGATCTAATTGCCTTAATTTAAAAAAATCCAACCTTTAAGGACACCAATTTTTAGAGAACTTACCCGAATGAAAATGCAGAGAACACACTCTCATCGACTCGGAGATGCGGTCGAAAGTAATGTCCTTTCTTCTAATTGCTGCCACCCAAGAAATCCGATGTCTCTTTGTCACATCGGAGACATGCTCTCCCTCATGCTTTTTGCATGTAGGGAAATGAAAAACTGTAAAAGATGGCTCCTACGGTTTCCACGACAATCGTGTGAGACACTGGAGCAGTTTTTTACACAGCAGTGTAACTTTTGCCACTGTGCTCTGTGACAATTACCAGCGCGACCAATAGAATCGGGGGATCCAAACAAGCACGGAAATCAAAATGGATGAACGGCTAGTACTGTGTGTGTCAGAATTTCCTGAGCTGTACGATACAAGTTTGAGGTCGTACCCACAGCCTCTTCTTCCTTGCATCTCTCTTAATTCTCATCAGCAGGACTAGCTCTATCGCTCGCTTCTTAGAACGGGACAGATACATTTTTGCTGCTGACCGAAAGGAGGAACAACAGACTATGATGCTGTGTTCACACCAAACGCGAATAGAGCGTCTGGTGCGAATGATTTCAATGTTAAGTCAATGCAAAGGCGCGTTTACGCGCGTCTGGAGGTCTCGCGGCGCGAATGGGGCGTGAAGCGTGGCACGGAAGATGCAAATTTGCCTCATTCGCGCGTATGACGTTACACATTTACTAACCGAAGACCGATGGACAGGTGCTCCGCAGCTGTTATAGAGCGCCTGTAGTTGGTGTCCCGGAGAGTGATCCTCGTTCCGACGCGGGACAACAGGGCATCAAATTGGGCGTGAGACAGTCGGAAGTACCGCTGAAAGCGGCCGTCATCCAGGCACAGCTCCTGCAGCAAATGATGAAACTCACCAAACTGGGAATGCCTCCGGAGGGTCTGGTGGACCCAAGTACGGTGACGCTGACCCCTACGCCGCTGTTCTGCTCTCCAGAGCAAATATAAAGCGGTAACTTTCTTGATGAATACTTGATCAACATCAGCCATCTTGCAAACAGACAACCGCTAGCACTTGCCCCTCCCACTAGAAGCGGATTTCGCCTCGAACGCGCGTCAATTTCGCTTCAAGCGATTGTTTTTCACGTGAATGCACTCAAAATGGTCAAGCGGCAAACTAAGCGCGGTAGACGCGAATTTGATGCTCTATTCGCGTTTGGTGTGAACACAGCATGAAAGAGCTCCCGCTAAAAGTTTTTAAAACTCCGCCTACGCCATAGCGCAGCACAGCGCAAATCGCGTTGTATCTGAAGGGCAACGCTGAACTCTGTGGGGGCGGTAAGTGCACGCAGAAGACGCGACAAGGAGGAACGACTGATGTTGTCAGTGAGCAGTCAACCGGAGCTATATGACAAAAGTTCATATTTCTATAGAGACAGGAATAAAAAGGACATATATATATATATATATATATATATATATATATATATATTTATGCATTTAGCAGACGCTTTTATCCAAAGCGACTTACAGTGCATTCAGGCTATCAATTTTTTTTTTACATATCATGTGTTCCCGGGGAATCGAACACACAACCTTGTGCTTGCTTGCTTGCGCAGTGCTCTACCAGTTGAGCTACAGGAACATAAAAACATATTAATAGATAAATTGAATAAAGGCCAAAGATAAGAAACGTTTCACTTTATCCCAAATGAATTATATTTTATATTGAACCACTAAAGAGACATCCGAGCCAGCAGCAAATGTCAGAAGGTCTAGCTGAGCTGAGGCTGCTCTCGGCGGATATATGATGACGAAGCTCCCGCTGATTGCATGGAGCTCATCTCAGAGATCGGCGAAACACATTTTTTAAATAGACGCTGTCATTATAAACAAACCGCATATTTGAGTTTAAAACAACTACATTCTTGAAATACTTTTAAAAATACATTTCATGACACAATAACAGTTATATTTTGAAAATAATCCGAATAAAATGGCGGTTGAAAATGCTGCGTGAACTCAGCTGGCAGAAGCCCCCCCCCCCCATGACGCGGATTTGCGTCTGTTGTGAAGTTCATTTCACGCGCGAATGATCTCAAAATAGTCAAGTGGCAAACTAGACGTGGTAGACACGTATTTGATGCTCTATTTAAAATGAACTTCGAATTAACTTTGAATTAAACGGCAAAGTAAAAAATTTTCAACTCTGGCAGCAGGCGCGAATTCGCGTCAAACGCTTAAATGCACAAAGCACCATTCTCGCGTCAATTTGCGTCATTCGCGCGAAATAGACACGCTAAACGCCACATTCCTGCCGCGAGACCTCCAGACGCGCGTAAACACGCCTTTGCATTGATTTAACTTTGAAATCATTCGCGCCAGACGCTCTATTCGCGTTTGGTGTGAACACAGCATAACAGAAAAGTTGTGTCTCATCTTTCTCTCAATCTGAATCAGTTCATCATCGAGTAGTGATGGAGAAACTGAGCTTTTTGAAGATCCGAGTCAATTGAATCAAATGATTCTTAAAATGATTCAGTGATTCGAATCAGCGCACGCTCAAAACAACAAAAAAAAAATTCATTTACATTGTAATCTGTTAAATATAATTTACAAATCAGTAAACACCAAATATAATCTTATTATAAATATGAATATTGTCAGGAAGCCTATTTTAGGAACTAGGTAAGTTCAATAGTAAGGTTTATTAGAAATATTTTATTTTGTGTCCCTAAATTTGCTATTTTGTTTTTGTTTTTTTATTCATCGGGTGATTTAAGTTCTGTAACCGTGACTCTTTGAGTGAATCCCTTACTAGTGCGCTGACTACTGAACTAGGGATCAGATTGAGACGCACCCAGAGATTTAGATTGAGTTTATTCTTCTTTCTGTTCATCTTAAACAGGACAGTATTCAAAGACACAGAAAAACTCCAGCTGAAGAGACTGAGACACACACTGTTATAAAAATGGAGTTTATTAAAGAGGAGAGAGAAGACATGAAGATTGAAGAAAGATTCAGAGTCAAACATGAAGACACAGAGACACACACTGTTATAAAGATGGAGTTTATTAAAGAAGACGTGAAGATTGAAGACACATTCAGAGTCAAACATGAAGACACAGAGACACACACTTTTATAAAGATGGAGTTTATTAAAGAGGAGAGTGAAGACGTGAAGATTGAAGACACATTCAGATTCAAACATGAAGATACTGAGGAACAAACAGGTTGGTTTTCATTCTCTTCATTCTCATTTGATCATTATTAAAATGTCCAGCTCTACAGAAATAGAGAAATGTTAAAATAGGACAAAGGTAGTCTGAACCAAATGGTTATTTTGTGTAACATCAAACCCCCAAATCTACTTCTGAAACAATGAAAACCATACATTTATATCACTTAATAATGCAAATATATCAAACAAACACTTTGTTTTGCATAATGTGAATTAATAGTGATTATATCTGTTGTCTGTCATTAATTTTTTCTACTCATCCTCAAAAGTGCTTTACTAACATTAATATTCCTAAACATAACTGACAACTAAGGAAAATCCCATTGGTTTAGCGCATGGGTCTGTCACGTGATTAAGAAATGACTTAAACCTGAAGACTTAACAGACAAGAGGTGAGGTAATCACAGACTGTAGACCCAGGTAAAGAATGAATTAATCTTTTCTGTTTATTATAGAATTTTTGTTTTGTATTGTTTGTAGTGTGATTGTAGTTTGTTTGGTACGTGCATCTCTTGTTATTATCTTGATGCTCTGAATAATCATTAAAATGTGTACTGTTCAGAACTAGTCAGTAAAGATGTGTGAGCTTTTAAATATATTTGGTTATTTTGTGCATCTCTTCCAAATAACCAACAACTCATGAAAACGATTATCTTGCTATGTTTTATTTTGGGTGAGTGTTTCATACACTTTGATTGTAGCTTTGTTTGGGGAGTAAATGGTCCAAGCATGGGCCCTCTGACTGTTAGAAATATATTTGTACTGTTTTTATACTTAATTGCTACACACAGTAAAAAACATAGTTTTTTTTTTATTTTATTTACCGTATTTTCCAGACTATAAGTTGCACTTTTTTTCATAGTTTAGTTGGTCCTGCGACTTACAGTCAGGTGCGACTTATTTATCAAAATTAATTTGACATGAACCAAGAGAAATAAACTAAGAGAAAACATTCCCGTCTACAGCCACGAGAGGGCGCTCTATGCTGCTCATTGCTCCTGTAGTCCACACTGAAGACATAGAGCGCCCTCTCGTGGCTGTAGACGGTAATGTTTTCTCTTGGTTCTTGGTTCTAAATAAATGTGACTTATAGTCCAGTGCGACTTGTATATGTTTTTTTTTCCTCATCATGACGTATTTTTGGACTGATGTGACTTATACTCAGGTGCGACTTATAGTCCGAAAAATACGGTACCCAACCATTGGGTTACACATATTGGGTAACTGTGTTGAGTTCTCTTAAAATTTGTTGGGTCATTTTTTGTTGTTGTTGGGTTATAACCTAATTGTTGGGTTAAATACGGTTCCCTCTTCACTCCGTAAAATTTTTAACAGACAGCGACTGAACAGGCAGCCTGCATGATTATACACACTCACTCAAGCACACACCCACGGCACACACTAATAAAATGAAAAGCTTTATTTACATTTTTGTTTAATTTGTTATTTGTCGTGTTCTTTTCTCAGATTGAGCTCCCTGACAATCTGACAGAAATGTGTTGTGGCCCAAAAATGGGTTGAAAATAGGGTTGTGCTGACAGACGATATAGTATCTTGTATCGATGATAGTCAGAGATATCGACGTAAGAAGATTTCTCTGTTGATAGTAAAGACAATATTAGGCTCATTCTCCTATTAATGTATTATATCATAATAATAATAACTTATTATATATTTGTTTTTTATTAGGTGGCCTATTATAATGAGGCTATCAAACTGCCCAGCTATTTCACTTCAGCACCGTATTTCACACACAGTGCGCGCAAAAGAGGATTAGAGCCAGTAACGTTAGTCAGTGAAGTTGTAATGCTTTGACTTGGATAACTCGTTAAATCCATGAAATGAAAGTGATAGAAAATGAGGAGTTGGTGTCCCACACATTTAATGGCTGGTACACGGCAACATACTCTTCTCAAACAATGCAATATTTTGTATTATATGAGCAATATTTTAATCAATCCCTCACTAACCGAGTTTAATGACACAGTTATGTTAGATGCATCTCATTCTTGTTTCTGTGGTGGTGTGTTGGTCTCGTCATGAGGCGCTCGGTCCGGAGCGCTTTGTGACTGATGCAGCAGTTCAATTCAACTTTACTCTAAATATATGAACTTACCTGTTTTGAATACTTTATATTTAACGTGTTCGTTTATGCCCAATCTTAGTGTTGAACTTCAAATAAAATATACCATTCATTTTCACCATTGACTGATTTTGCAGAATATTTAGACTATATATGAACCAGCTGTTTTAAATACAGTATTTTTATATTTAACGTTAGTTTATCAGTATGTTTGAAGGTATATTTTTTGATTATTCGTGATTCCATAGACTCTCTCTCGTGCACCTGCATGATTTAAAACACCAAACACTTATGCTTTGATAAGAACAAAAGAGTCTCTCTCTTGCTCCACCCATGCACGATAATATCGTGTATCGTTGATATCACGGACTGACGATATGACGATCTGAAAAATGGCCATCTCGCCCAACACTAGTTGAAAACATGTGGTTCATGTTCAGTCATGGCCAAAAATATTGGCCATAGGTAAATATGATCAAAGAAGGGTGTGAAAATTATCATTATATAATTATGAAATAAATGTTTTTCTCTAATGCACACTGACCACAATTAACAGCCCCCTTTTATTCAATACTTTTTGAAACCTCCATGTGCCAGTTTAACAGGTCTAAATTTTCTCCTATAATGCCTGATGAGGTTAGAGAACAAGAGATCAGAGATCATTCCATCATCCAAAATCACTCCAGACCCTTTAAATTCCCAACTCCATGTTGGTGCTTCTCCACTTCAGTTCACTCCTCTCATTTTCTATAGGGTTCAGGTCAGAGGACTTGAATGGCTTTTGCAGAAGCTTGGTTTTGAGCTCAGTGACCCATTTCTGTGTTGTTTTTGAGGTTTGTGTTTGGACGATTGTACGGTTGGAAGATCCAAACATGGTCCATCATAAGATTTCTGAGTCAGTCACTTACTGATTTTTCATCTGTTGATATTTGATAGAATCAAAGATGCCATGTATCTAAACAAGATGTCCAGGACCTAATATAGGCCCACAACATAAAAATACAGCAGTATATTTCATTGTAAACATGGGGTACCTTTTTTTCCTCCATGTTCACCAAACCCTTCTTGAGTGTTTGCTGTTAAAAAGCTCATTTTTTAGTTTCATCTCACCATAGAAGCCAGTCCCATTTGAAGCTCCAGTATTGTCTGATAACTGAATATGCTTTAGTTTGTTTTTGGATGAGCTAGGATAATTTTTCTTGAAACCCTCCCAAACAACATGTGGTGATGTAGGTTAGGGCTGCGTGATTATGGCCTAAACTCAAAAACTCGATTAATTAAACATTTTACCTCGATTAATGAACGATTATTTTGTTTCTGTTTAGTTTTTTTTGCCCTCATAGTTCACTTACTTGTGCTTTAAACAGGGCCATAGTTGGGGTTTGCGGGGCCCTGGTTCAGGTTGTAGCAGCGGGACCTGTTTGAAAGTGTTTAATTTGTATGTTCATTCTGTTTATTTGTTCATGAACATGCCCGCCACATCCCAGTATACAATGCGGCGCCCAAGCCCTATAAGGTGCGGTCACTTTAAGGGACAATGAATGCATCCAATATAATACACATACGATTTTTTTCTCAACTGTTTACTTTAACTTAAGACATAACTGACAGTTTTTTCGAACATACCATCCAAGATGGGTGTTTTCACATATTTTTTATGTATTTGTTGGAACAAGAGCAAAAACAGACAAATTTGGTGTTCAAGTGTTTTGAGACGTCTCTCTCTGCGTGAGCCTGAACACTAGAACACCGCGGTGCTGAAGTGGGCTCTTACACATTCTTTTCTGTTTGTTTAAACTGCGATTTGTTTTTGTTCGTTGAGGTGCAGGAGGAACTTAAAAAAAAAATTCTCAGCCAGACGGTTGAGATCGACTATTAAAGCTGGGATATTTTTTCCTATTGAAAGAACGATCATAGCTCACTATCAGCAGTTATTTTATCTATATTCGTAACATATTGCTTGGTGTAAGTGATAAATATTAAAGGTAAACAGTACCAGTACAAAGTGATTGCGTGTGTGAATTAGTCATAGCGTCTCTATATTATTGTGAAGCTGGGGTTGTAAATAGCCTAGTTCCTTCAAAAGAAGAAAAATATGCTATAATACGTTTTGAGATTCTAAGACACTTTAGTGATAAATCACAGGACAGCGCTGACAACTGCGTTCCTCTGTGTGCACGATCTTCACAGCTATGAGTTTTCGTGCCACAATGCAGCTGCGCGAACATGGTAGCTCAATATAATAATACACATCCTATGGTCTAATCGCTTGAACATCCAAACCATAAAACAAATAGAACTGACAAAGTTAAGTGAAGACTCGTGCACCATCACTATGTGTTGAATCGCCATTCACGTCCGTGTTTTGCTTTTATGCCACTGACTGGCAGAACCATGTGGCTACACACGCTTTTAAGGTGGAAGTATTAACAGGAAATAACCGAAAAAACCGGCATGGGAAAATTACGTCGGTTAGAGGTTCTAAATTTCGGTTTCGATTACTTTTCGATTAATAATGTAAGTACTGTTTGACCATTTTTTTTTTTAAAGGTTTTCTGACCCCGAGACTTTTTTCTGCAATTCTCCAGCTGTGATCTTTGGAGAGTCTTTAGCTACTCAAACTCTCCTCCTCACCGTGCATTAGGACGATATAGACACATGTCCTCTTCCAGGCAGTTTTATAACTGGTTGGAAATTCTTAATTATTGCCCTGATGTTGGAAATGGGAATTTTCACTGCTCTAGCTCTTTCCTTAAAACTACTTCACTAATTTTTGAAGGCCAATTATATTTTGCTGCACATCATAAATATATTATTTGGTTTTTCTCATTTTGAAAACAGTACAACACATCATTTTAAGAACATGTCTGTTTGTATTTTTTTGTTTCATGGTAAGGATGACCTTTGCCTGGAAGTACCCTATAACAGTGATTAAAAATATAAGTTGTATATTGATCAGGAAGTATGCAGATGTATTTTTGTCAGGAGCTAATAACATGGTGAATCCTAATTTCTGAGCTCCATTGATCATGGCTTTTCAGAGTAGTTGTGCACTCTCTAAACGCGGTCAACCTACTCAGAGTTGATTGAACTAACTCAATTCAGCTGTTCTGAGCCCAAAACTGTTTCCATCTCAGAGTAAGTCAATTCAGACTTTGTTCAGTTGGTTGAAACTACTTAATGAAACAGGTCCCTGCAGTGCCACAATCTTGCAGAGTTTAGCTCCGACTCTAACTGAAAACACCTCAATCTGGGGCTTAATTTCTTGAAAACTAAAGGTAGGAGTGTTGAGCGGGTTGGAGTTGAGTTCTGCAGGACTATGGCTGAGTTTGACACTTTTTTTATGTTAGATTAGGCCATTATTGATTTCTATTTTACTGTTGCTTTTAAATGGGTGTTAACTTGTATTTATATCTTTTCATCCTAGATCTGAAAGAAGAGAGTGAAGAACTGAATGAAATACACAGTAAAAATCAGTGTAAGAAACATGATTTCATAAATGGACAAAACTCATTTAATTGCTCACAGATTGCAAAGACTTTGTCACGAGAAGGAGATAAAAATACTGGAACTAGATGTAATTACACCTGCCATCAATGTGGAAAGAGTTTCGATCAACAAGGAAAACTTCAAGTTCATATGAGAATTCACATCGGAGAAAAGCCTTTCACCTGCCAACAGTGTGGAAAGAGTTTCAATCAAAAAAGATACCTTAAAAACCACATGACAATACACACAGGAGAAAAGTCTTTCATCTGCCATCAGTGTGGACTTAGTTACTCTAAAAAGGGAAACTTTAAAAGGCACATGATAGTTCACACTGGAAAGAAGCCTTACACTTGCTCTCAATGTGGAAATAGTTTTACTCATAAAAGCACTTTGAAGGTTCACATGGCAATTCACACAGGAAAGAAGCCTTACACCTGCAAACTGTGTGGGAATAGTTTCATTGAAAAAGGAAGCCTCGGAAGGCACATGAGGATCCACACCGGAGAGAAGCCTTACACTTGCTCTCAGTGTGGAAAGAGTTTCAATCGAAGTGGAAACTTTAACAGGCACAAGAGAGTTCACACTGGAGAGAAGCAGGGGCGGAGCCAGGGGGTGGCCAAGGGTATTCATTGCCACCACTGATGAAAGCATGGCCAACACACTCAGAACTGCCGTTTTTGTCCCCTTTTTTTTTTTTTTTTTTTACCAAGAAATGCATTTATTAAGATGTGGAGGACCGTATCTCTATGACCACATCAAACGGGAGAATTTTCAGAAGCACACTTCTTCACCTCAGCGTCAGACGCGAGTCAAACGAGCTACAACAGTCAAATCAGCTTAAGTTGAACAACTGTGAACTTTGGTCTGATGAAATGTTGTAAGACAAGCCTATATGTCAGTAAAACACACTTTCCTGTCCCATAAGCTGTTTTACTTTGCTCACGGCGCATACTCTTCAACAGTACACAGATATGTTGTGCACGCTCTATATCACTTCATCATATATAACCCGCACAAGGAATATGAGCGTACATGCCTAGTTCTGTCGTCAGTCATGCAATCTCCAAAAAGATGATTAAAGCTGCAAACTTTGCATGTATACGCAGCACGCAAGAACGTCGCTCAATTGCATGCACTAAAATATATTCTATAATTCACAAACTGATATGTATTTTTATTTGTAATTTAATGCATAGATAAACGTGATCACAGTGCACTTATACTAGTTTAAGTGTACTGTTCACATTTATTTGTGCATTAAATTACAAATTTTACAAATCTAGTAGAACATATATGAAAATGAAAATTGAAATGCATAAAATGACAAATTTTATATCCTGGCATTTATGTCTACTGTAGACTTCCAGCCATTTTCACATCTTTCTGCGTGTCTCATCCATTAGTTTGCAATATTGGAGAGCAAGCATTTGGGAGTTTTGAGAAGTTGAATGAACAATAAAGCTATAGTGAGCCCCTTTATAAAATACCTGGAGGAGAGGAATAATACAAAAATTGTTAGGTTCACTCAGTATTACTTGATCTAATTCACAAATATCTCAATTACAGTTTAGTAGAAATTAATTGTACTTAGTTGTGTTTTTGGAATGAAAACACTCCAGTACATTATAGTCAAACACATTTTTATATTGAAATAATGAAGATTTCTGTGCCACCTCAGACTGGTTGCTGGCCCCTCCCTGGCCACCCCTCTGAAAACGTCCTGGCTCCGCCACTGGAGAGAAGCCGTTCATATGTAAACTGTGTGGAAACAGTTTCACACGACAAACAAGTTTTAACGGGCACATGAGAATTCACACGAGAGAAAACGCTTAAATCTGCAAACTGTGTGGAAGAACATAACAACAAAACTAAACCTTAACTATCACATGAACTGTCAGACTAGTGAGAAGCGGTTTACACGTGATCAATGTGTTAAGAGCTACAGACATAAACAACCGTTGATAATCACATGCGGCTTCACATTGCAGAGAGACATTTCACTTGTCTTCAGTGAGAAATGTGTTTCATATATCAAGAAGACCTCAAACATCATTGTGGCAAACAGTGCAGGGGCTGAGAGCCGTGGGAACAGAGTGAGTCTGAGTGCAAGACTAGAGAGGACAGGCCTGGACTTTATGTTGTGGTTTTATTATGTCTGTGAGGAGCTGCCGCTTTACTTTTTATTTTGTAATTAAAGTTGTGTGAATGTTTACTGGTTCCCGCGGCTCTCAGCCATGCATGCCACATGTATATTGTTAGTATATGATGTAAGATTTCATAACAAATCAGACTTGATCAAAACTGCCAAAACAGCCAAAAAGGCCCCGAGTCTTACACTGGATGACCACAATACTGAGACCTGTCAGTTGACACCAGAAAGCCTGAGTTAACTAGATACTCCTCTACGAATGACTATAAAAATAACTCCTCCAGTGTTGTCAACTTTAGGCAGCGAACCCATGATAAATGAGTCCAGAGTTACATTCTGAATCTCACAGGGAAAATCAAAAGACAAAAGTGGGGTTTCCATCACTCAAGATAAAGAGCTAAAGCCTGATACCCGTTTGACCTCTTCCTTGCATGAATGACTGGAATCCTCTCTAAAACCCACATAATACAGCTTTTAAATATCAAAATGCTTCAGATCATTCCAAAATAAGGCTAAGAGAACTTGATTTTAATAATTTCACATCATAGATGACTTTCTGGAAAACCAGGCAAGCCAGGACAACACATCACAGTCACTGGAAACACCAGAGCCACATTATCACATTATCCCTCTCTCCAGCATCTCCACTTCTGAACTTCTCACAGAAAATGGAGGAACTGGTGTAAGCTGGGACCAAACTCTCCCACTGCAGGCCCCCAGACATCAAGTAAAAATCGTCGGGCCCCTCTGCCCCTGAAGCCAGTGTGTCCAGCTCGTTGTCCTCCAGTGAGAGCTCTCCAGCTGCTGCCACAATGGCAGGGCCCAGATCCTCCTCCATCTACTCTAGATGAACAAAAAACAACTGATAACAGCTCTCAGAGATGTGCTGGGCCCCCGCTATGATAGCAGCAACATTCACAAATCTTTACAGAATAAGTGGGAACCCAGCTTTCTCTATATCTATAGCTTTCTCTATGTCTGTTTTATCACGTGTTTTACCACTATTATCACTAATTTCCAATTAATTTTGTCCATTTCAAGCAGCTGCTTTTCCTGACCTTAGTAATCGTGCAAAAAAAATAAAAAATATATATTTTATATATATATATATATATATATATATGTGTGTGTGTGTATATATATATATATATATATATATATATTTTTTTTTTTTTTCTTTTCTTTTCTTAAATGGGAATGCACTGCAAGCATCAGTAGGCTACTGCCAAACTTCTTTGCCTCTAGAAGTTCCCATATCTGCTTTGTTACAAACATTCTTGAAAATATCTTACTTTGTGTTCAGCAGAAAAAAAAATTATACAGGTTTAGGATAACTTGAGTTTAATAGTTTAATCTCAACATAGAAGCCGACCCATTGTGAAGTTACAGTAGTGTCAGGCAACTGAATATGGAGGAGTTTGCTTTTGGAAAAGGATTTTATAATTTTTTTCCCTTGAAACCCTCCCAAACATTTGATATGAGGAAAGCATTCCGATTTTATAGACATTTCTATTCATTTTTATTGTGGTCAATTTTGTTTTTTCATACTTTTTGTATGTAAAATCAAAATTGACCACAATAAAAATGAATAGAAATGTCATGCCACTAAGACGAAGTGTTTTTAAAATAAATTTCACATCCTAATGTGAGTAGCAAACAAGTAAGTGATGCTCAACCTTATGTAACCTTTATTATACATCCATTAAAAGTGTACTAGAGTTTTCTTTCCTTTTTTTTGGTTCGGTGTGTTCTGACTTTTGACATTTACCATTTAATGTTTAAAATATCTAAAGTAGTACATCTAGGGATGAATATTAAAATGTTTATGACATGATGATTTATAATATTTAAAGATTTGTTATTTTTATAAGGCCTTATATACTCATATTATTGAATACTGTTGAATTTAATATTGAAATCCTTTAAATGGATGAGATGTCATGGGGACTTTTTATCCCCCAGTTGTGTAAAAGTCTCGTCATCTTCATTGTGCAAGGCCTTCTCCAGTACTGATACAAATTATGTTTTGTATAATATCTGAGTTAATATTTGTTCATAACAAACACTAAAAGCAAAATCTGTACCTTATCTATTATTTTCATTATGATAATTTGATTAAAATTTCTTCAATAAACACAATTTCATTGAAATGCAGGCACAGAGGCAAATTTAGTATTTCTTTTACAAATGTATTGTATAAATATATAAAATAAATAAATTACTACATTTTTCATCACACAGTCAATTTTTTGTATATTTTATTTTATTTGAGTGACTAACAACAAATCGAAATATGAACAAACAGTAATAAAGAGAAATGACAAACGGTTTGATTTTATAATTATAGCCTATTGTTGTTGTTTTTTCGTTTTGTTTGAAAAAATGGAAATATGAAATGAAGCTATGAATTAACTGTATATGCTCTCCCCCTACACTAACCCTATCCCTAAACCTACACATCACACAAATCATTCTGCATTTTTACATCTTCCAAAAAATATTTGTTGTGTTTATTGATCCATTTCCCCAGGGGACTGATCCACACAATGAAGGTGATCTCAGGTTTTACTATCCTTGAGGGGGCTATTTTAAACAATGTAGTATAAAAACAACACACAGTCATTCCTATAATTATTGGACCATTTCATAAACGGTGTAATGGTTGTTATACTGTACAAACCATATTATGCTGTCTCTCTGTCAACTACCCAACCCCTAAATTTACATTTTCAGAAATCATTTTGTATGATTTATAAGCTTGTGTCCTCATAAAGACCTAAAAGAAGGTCCCTACAAGGCCAAAGTTTACTGTTATTTCTGTACCTGTAGGGACATTTGGTCCCCAGAATGTCTGGAATACAAGTACACACATACGTTTACATTCATAGATGTTAAACTTGATGTTTATAGAGATGTACTTAGTCACGTAACTCTGTCTTTAGAAATGTACATGATGAAGAATAATTCTAGAAGATATACTTTAATCATCAAACATAAAAGAACAAGGAATAATGCAGGAGAAAACCAGATAATCAATGAGAACTGACAGAGACTGACAGAAAACAGGGAATTTATACAAGAGCAAACAAAGGGAACTTAACAAAGAGCATCTAAAATAAAACTCAAATTAATCTGTTATTAAGACAAATAAAGAGTATCGGGAGAAACTGAACAAAGGAAGACCAAAGGAAGCAATGAGAATCCAACAGAGAATCCAAAACAAACAGACAAGTGACGGTAATGAACATTGTTCTAACATGAATGAACAGTACTCTAAACAAGTACAAATAAAAAAAGAATAGCAATTCACCACATATTAAAAGTGATAAGGTCTGGGAGTTTTTTAAGCTACCCCAAACTTTGGAGATTGCACGATACCAGATATCATAAAATGATAAAACTGTCTATTTTCCTGAACAATGGGCAACTTCAATGTGATGGTGCATGTGTTTGCTTCTGGTAACATCCGCCAGTTTCCATTTGTGAAGAAATGTGATATTTGACTCCAAACACAGGTAAAGCAGATGTCCCAGAAGCAAACACAAGGACATCCTCGAGGGTAACTTTAATTTTGTCCCCACCATCCACTTTCTCTGCTGCATCTCCATCTGCAATAAAAAAAAATCCACAGTCGCACATGTACGAGTCTACAGTCTGCCCCGACCAGGGGTGTGATGTTGACAAAAATGATTATCTCTAGATTTTCTGGGATTTTATATGTATTTATATTTTACTGAGTGTGTTTTGTGTGTGTGTGTATATTAATTATCAATTAATTTAAACTTATTTTTACATTTTATGAGCATTTTTACCTTTGTAAAGCATTTTATTTTTTTTAAAAGTGTTCATTATCTTTTGTCAAATTCTTAAATTTAATCAGTGAATTATGAAATTGGTATAAGCAAAATTAATCTTTGCAATGCAGGGGAAAACAAAAAAACTGCATCTGAAGTTGCATCTGATGTATCTACACACTGTTTTGTGCAGGATGTGAATAGTTTAACCTGCAATTACAAATCGATAAACAGTGTTTTGATATATTAAACATAAAGCGCTGAATACTGATATTTGAAAATGTAAATAAAAAGATACTTTAAATGTGAAATTAAAACTGCCACTAGGTGGCAGTAAGTCACTGTTAATTAGTGATTTAATGTGATTGAACCGAATCATTTAAATGGTTCATTCATTCAGGAACAAAACACCTTCGTGTTGCTCAGAGACTCAAAACAGTGATGTGGCTGTGTTTGAAATTATTATTATCTTATGTAAAAATGCAACATAAAAAAGAAATATGTTGTCTAAAACACCACTTCACACTCTTAACTTCTTGTTTATTGAACTATTGTAAACAGTAAAACGGCACTCTTTATTTCTCGAGTGAAGAACCGGTTGCATCGGTTTTCAGATCACCAGTAGTTCTTTCAGACAGTTCGATTCAATAAACCGGATGAAGAAACCGGTTCACTGGTTCTTTTGCACTCAACGTAATGCCGTCATTGGCGATGATTGCCCTTGATTCAAGCTTTGGGTTTACCCGCACTCATAACACTAGCACAGAATCAGTTCAGAATCAATCACCAAAAGAATCAGTTCAGTTCAGACACTCTGTGTGTCGGTTTGCTTCACGCTAAATCACACATGCACAGTATCATCAGCTCATCGGTTCACGAATCAGACGCGTCTGACAGAAACGGTTCTTGACTCGTGAACGAGTCAATGTTTTGTTCGTTATCTGGCTCGGTTCATCACAGCAGTTCAGTCAGTGTACTGTTTGAGTACATGAATTACTCCGGGATATTGGTTTGTTTGAACTCTGAGAGAGTGTCAGCCACATTAAAAAAAGTGAACAGCATAAAGCTGCAGTCGGTAACTTTTGACACGGTTAATAAACAGAACTGCTTGCGTCTTGCGGAAGAACATCGTAGCCGGAACTACTTCTCTCTTTTTATGTCTATGAAGAATCACCGCCGCGGTACCCCCGAAGCAATCTAAAATAGTCCGAATATAAACACTTATTATAGGTGCACCCTAATGATTCAGGACAAGCTAAAAACACGGTTTGGAAAATTGATTCATGGTGTACTCACTTATTATATACATTTTGTAAATTTTGAACACAAACAAAGTTACGGACCGCAGCTCTGATTGGTTGTTTTTTACCGGGAGCGATGGAGTTTCTGCAAATGGCAATAGGACCACTGGGAGGAGCTTGATTTTTCTCACAGAATATCTGTCTCATATTCTACTGTCAGGACATAATGACAGGTTTAACAAATATGTAAAAAATACATTTTTAGAAAAGTTACCTGCAGCTTTAAGTCATTTGTGGATTAATGCGAACCGGATATCACAAACTGCTTTGTTTTGAACTCTCTCACAACAGACCAGGAAGAGAAGACTGATGAATCAAGTCGTAGTTTTTGCTATTTTTGGACCAAAATGTATTTTCGATGCTTCAAAAAATTCTAACTGACCCTCTGATGTTACATGGACTACTTTGATTAGGAAAACCTTGATTTTTCCAATGTCTTCATGTACAAGTTGCAGATGGATCTTAGCTGGACAATCTCTTTGCATTCAATCACATTCCTAAGAATGTAATCCTTTACCACACAATATGACTTGTTATGTGCTGCTATCTTCTGGGCCTGCAGGCTGTCAGTGTTGTCTGCTGCCTTTTCTACTCTCTCCCTTCCACGCTCATGGGTTTGGTACTCTGTGTTGAAGTTGTTTCTGTATGATGGATGATACTTAGCTTCCATTTACATATTATTTGCAATAAAGAGCCTCTTTCTTTAATTCCTGTGCCCTAGGTTCAATAACTTTCCAGCCTGGTTCCTTGTGTTTCCAACTCTGAAACTGTGTAAGCTCTTCAGTTTTGCCCTTGAACTTGAAGTTTGCTTTGTCAAAGAAAATTCAC
The DNA here is from genome assembly GCF_023724105.1 of Carassius gibelio. Taxonomy (NCBI): domain Eukaryota; kingdom Metazoa; phylum Chordata; class Actinopteri; order Cypriniformes; family Cyprinidae; genus Carassius; species Carassius gibelio. The sequence continues at coordinate 11,881,512 of NC_068374.1, forward strand.
TGATTGGGAAACAAGAAGGAACACCTTCTTAGAGCTCCTTCAGATTGAACTGACAGTGATTTGACATGGCGCAGAGAGTCCCTTTTCAATGATTATGATTCACCAGATAAAGAAGCCTTTGACACTTGTAAACGATCTACACTCACCTAAAGGATTATTAGGAACACCTGTTCAATTTCTCATTAATGCAATTATCTAATCAACCAATCACAAGGGTGTTGCTTCAATGTATTTAGGGATGTGGTCCTGGTCAAGACAATCTCCTGAACTCCAAACTGAATGTCAGAATGGGAAAGAAAGGTGATTTAAGCAATTTTGACCGTGGCATGGTTGTTGGTGCCAGACGGGCCGGTCCGAGTATTTGAAAATCTGCCCAGTTACTTGGATTTTCATGGGCAACCATTTCTAGGGTTTACAAAGACTGGTGTGAAAAGGGAAAAACATCCAGAATGCAACAGTCCTGTGGGTGAAAATGCCTTGTTGATGCTAGAGGTCAGAGGAGAATGGATCAACTGATTCAAGCTGATAGAAGAGCAACTTTGACTGAAATAACCACTCGTTACAACCAAGGTACAACCTTGAGGCGGATGGGCTACAACAGCAGAAGACCCCACCGGGTACCACTCATCTCCACTGCAAATAGGAAAAAGAGGCTTCAATTTGCACGAGCTCACCAAAATTGGACAGCTGAAGAATGGAAAAATGTTGCCTGGTCTGATGAGTCTCGATTTCTGTTGAGACATTCAGATGGTAGAGTCAGAATTGCCGTAAACAGAATGAGAACATGGATCCAGCATGCCTTGTTACCACTGTGCAGACTGGTGGTGTAATGGTGTGGGAGATGATTTTATGTTTTCAAGTGATATATAACTTCTGATGATTTCTAAAATGTGATAGAGAAAAAGGCAACGAGGAAGGCTTTTTTTTTAAACCAAGGTCAAAGCTCCTTTTGTAATGTAGATTTCTGAGGGTGCACTCTTGTCATAAATTCATCTATTACTTTTCCTACATAATTTTTAACAAAAAATATTGGTAAAATATATATTTGGGAGTCTTGGACCTTTCCAACGATATATAATTTGTCAAGATTAGATTAGATTTGATTGTAATATAGTATAGTCAACGTAGGCGTCCTGTATACGGGACGGGGTGACATTTAACAGGTTAACATGAAAAGGACATGCTCCAAGTTTTTTATTTGTGATCACAGAGGCCTGCTTAGTTCTTTTTGCTAGTCATGTATTGCTAGTCATCTCATTCCCATGTGTGCCATATTTGTAGGCGATTGAGAGGAAAATAATTATACTGTACTATTAAAATATCTACATTGAAAGAATGAAATTGATCACATAATTTTTTTGTTGTTGTCTAAAACAATAGTTCTCAACCTGGGTAATGTTTAGAGGTCACATCTAGGAATGCAATGTACAATTGGCCATTTATGGCAAAACTGAACCAGGAGAACAACCATACAAGTGGCTAGTATTGTCCTATGAAATTAAAGGGAATGTAATAATTATGGTTAAAATAATTAAATATAAAATATTTAGATGTGGATATAAATTGATTGATAAAAACAATTAAATTAAAGTTATTTAAAAAGATGGCAAACTCTGGCATAAAAGCACTCACTTTCCATGATCTAACAAAATTGAACATTTTGGTCAGCTTTATGGACACAAATTTTTAGTTTACAATTTTCATGGTTTGGTCCATCTTTGTGAAGATGTAAAAATCCATGGTAATTTGGATTTATTTTAATCTTTTCCATATGAGAATTTCTTGGGTCATCTTAAAAAACTGGTTAGAGGCCCATGAAATCCTTTGACACAAGTGATCCGCAGGTTGTCTGAAATTGATGAAGCCAGCGCCAACTGTAATCTTAATGCAAAGACATCCAAAGATTATAAATCGGAACATACCGAAGGTCCAGTACCACAATTTTTCACAGGACAAGTAAAACAGTTTAAAGTGTTGTCCATGGATGGTGCAGTTATAAAAACTACAAATAGAGATTCCTGCATCAAAATAAAGAACAAGTTTGTTTTGGTTGAAAATATTATTGTTGATAGGGGAGTGTAATATTTTGTCGGTAGGGACTACAGATGCAAGGAATCATTCTTTGAATACCCTTTTGACTCTACAGAGTTGGACATCTTCGTGGTTTCTAACTTGTCTTTTACACTGAAACATTTTCAGAGAGTGGAGAGTGTGCAAAAATATGTCAGACTGCCATTTCATGACAAGTTTGTTGTGATACCTTTGCTGCATTTAAACAAACCACACGGCAGCTATTGATTTACATTATACTTAAACATTTTTTTGGTAGCATGCAGTTGTTTATGGGTCCAGTAAATCTGCAGTTTATATTTTGTTGCTTTCTTTGTATCTGCGGTACATGTTGTGTGCAATTACAGTTCCCAAAAATAGTCTCTCTTCTCACATTATCCACTCAAAAGTGTTCCTACAGATTATTTTGAAAAGGCATATAAATGACTAAATTACAATTTTATTTTGTTTAGACAATGTATCACATTGTGATTTTTGAAAAAACGAATGAAGTAGAAGTGGTGCCTTCCAATTGGGTCAAAGAAAATGAATGTATGTGGCCACCAAATAAAGTGGATGTTGTAAAAGCCACAAAAAATAAGGAGCAACCTGGGGAAGGATGGACTGCACACAGGGTCAGAATTATATTTACATCGAGTAAGTATTACTTTATAGATTGTGTGTTGAAATGTTTCAGATACGTTGGCCATATATATATATATATATATATATATAAATATATAATTATTGTAATCTTTTGTAGACAGTTACAGTGAGGCAAGATTAAAACTACCTGAAGCTGCCGAACACACAGACCTTGCAACAGATAGGGAGGATTCCCCAATTAAACCCAAACGAAGAAGAATGTGAGTTGTCTTTATTTGTAATCTATGATTATATTTAGTCAATGTATTGAAAAATGTGGCAGATATGTATGTATATGATATGTAAGTAACAAAGTGATTCTTTAGGCCAAAGAACCTACTTTTTCCTGGAGAAGATGAGGATGAAGAAATCAGTGTTGATCAGTCAAAAGATAATGCAAAGAAAAGGTAAGTTTCCATTAATTTTCTTTTTTTTTTTGTCTACTTATTTCTTACATGACATATAGCTTCTTTCTCTTTCTCTGAACAGAAAAGAAGAACTGCCTAGAGCTCCGAAGATCTTTCACTCATTTTCTTCTGACTCCCAAAGGATGCAGAAGACTGGATCTACTCTGAAGTCTGTGTTGGCCAAATCTAAGCCAACAAAATTGTAAGCAGTATAAGTTGTTATTTTGAGTAAGGTAATTGATTAATTTAACTTGTGAAAATGCCTAAAATGATCTGTTCTAACTTTCTTCAAATCCCCACATAGTTTACCAAATATCCCTCCTAATTCCCAAAGTCATCATACTTCTAATGTACCTAAGAGAACCCACACACATTCAGTTTCAGAGAAGCTGTATTTCTCCTGACTTGTTTGAGATAGATTATACTCTCCCTGACCCTTTTCAAAGAAGTCACTCTCCCCCTGACCCACTGCAAAGAAGCTGCATTTCCCCTGATCGGCGTCAGAGAGGGATTGTTTATCACCAGCCACAAGGACTATTAAGACATCAAGCTGTTCTTGAAACTTGTAAGTATTTGTTTATTGGGAAATGTGATACTATCGTGTACTACTTTTACATATTGTGTACCATATGGACTTAGGGGGTTTATTTCAGTTTCTTGCTTTTGTTTCAGCCCTCCTGCGTAACATTCTCACAAATCAAGAGATCATGATGGACCAAATGAAGATAATCTATAGGACAGTTCAGGGTCTAAAATCTGTCAGTGAAGAAGACATAGGCCTTGAAGCAAACCTACTGCCAGTAGCTGATCTTCAGTCTCTGCAAAACTTGGAGGAGCGATTGAGAAAATTTCCTGACTTTCAAAAGCAATTGGTAAGTCAGTTATATTCAAGACATATGTTTTGTTTAGGCTTACTAAAGGCATGTGTGTGTGTGTGTGTGTGTGTGTGTGTATGTGTATATATATATATATATATATATATATATATATATATATATATATATATATATATATATATATATATATATATATATATATACATACATATATATATATATATATATATATATATATAAATATATATATATATAATATTTGTTTGTTTTTTTTGTATGTTTTGAAAATGTAAAACTTAAGCTTGGATGAGTTGGTTTCTTTTGATGAACACAAAGAAGACATTTTGAGGAATTTTGGTAACCAGACAGTCAAAGGTAACATTGGTAAAAAAAAAAAAAAAAAAATATGGAAGCCAGTGGTTACCATCTACTGTCTGGTTAACATTTAAAACAAATTCTGCTGTGTTCAACAGAAGAAAGAAACTCATACAAGTGGAGGTGAGGAAATGATAGCAGAATTTATATTTTTGGTTGAACTATCCCTTTAGTGGATAATTGGCATTTTATTTTAACAATTAATAAAATAAATGTTAATTCACAGATAAGCATGTTGGCAATGAAAGGTGGGACAGACACCAGAGATGGAGTTTGGAGAATAATGACAGCAACAATCACAAACTCCCTGGCCAAGAATATAAATATGCGTGGTGTTAATGGGAAGATCAGCTTTAAAAGCTTGCAGTTACGAAACATTGTTCTTGGTAAGTCTGTTGTGAGCATGACCACTTTTAAAAAAAAAAATCGAATTAATTTAAAATTGTACAGTCTAAAACATTTTTTTTTGTATGCCCAGTACTTCAATTTCTACAACTGTTATTTTAAAACTGTATCATAATTTAAAGTTTAAATTGACCAATGCAATAAGTAAACAACTGTTTAAGATTATTAAATGCATTTTTTTGGGGTGAAAATAAGATGTTATGCTTTGAATGCGTTACATTATCAGTACTTCAACGGTTCATTGGTTACTGTTTACACCACAGTTTCCATATATAAATATTTTTAAGGTTTTTGTTTGCTAAAATGGTCTTATTTGTTATAATACTGTTCTCAAAGTCTGACAAGCCAGTTAGTCAATCAATTATGCCACATAAGCAATCATTTCCTGTATAAAATGTAACCAAATCAACCTTATTTTAATTTGTTACCTAAATTTATGTACAGTAGGTGGATGAATGTTTCTATATGTATGTTAATTTTGTATTATTCATTTAGTATTTTGTCTTTTAGCTGCTGTGAGAAAAAATCGCCTCACACAACATGCCACCGATCAGGAGATTGAATCAACCATTCAAAGATGGCTTCAGCTTGCTCCTGATCGAGATGGAGGAAGGAGAGAGCGCTTAAGGAAAAAAGAGGCCCAAATAGGATCACTTTCTCCCACACACGCACATTCTGATGTGTAAATTTTTTTAATTTGCTCTATGTTTGTTTAGAGTAAATAAGATTATAATGTTCAAATTTCAGTACTAGATTTATTTTAGATTCATTTAGTTAGGTAGCTCATATAGCGTTCACACAGTTGCACAACTCTAGCTATCCTTTCTTTTCTTTTTTTGGCTTGTGCATTACTAAAGCTTTTTGAAATTATATGCTCTTTTACGGGTTGTAATAAGATGTTACACTTCGAATGTACAAAATAAAATAGCATTCACACTGTTACACAATTCTAGGTGTAATATATATATATTCTTGGCTGGTATTATTGTTAAAATTTAAATTGAATAAAATATAGAATTTTTCTGTAACTTATTTGTTCACATGGTTTGGGTAAGATAAGTCTGGGTTATGGCTCAGCTTTGGGGTTTCTGGTTAAAGGGTGGTGTTGATATGGTTAACTTATGGGTGAGAATTGGTACCAATAATAAAACCTGTTTTGGCCCAGTTCAGGGCAAGTTAAGGGTGACTTACTGGCTGAGATTCGGGCCAGTTATGGCCCATGTGTGACCCTTGTCTTTAATCCAGTTCTGGGCCACTTCAGGGCCGTCATTCTTTGCGGTACTTGGACCGAGGGTTATTGGTTTGTGTCTGAACTATTTTTGAGAATTGAATTTTCTTGTGCCTTTTTTGTTCACATGGTTTGGGTAAGATTAGTCTGGGTTATGGCTCAGTTTTGGGGTTTCTGGTTAAAGGGTGGTGTTGATATGGTTAACTTATGGCTGAGAATTGGTACCAATAATAAAACCTGTTTTGGCCCAGTTCAGGGCCAGTTAAGGGTGACTTACTGGCTGAGATTCAGGCCAGTTATGGCCCATGTGTGACCCTTGTCTTTAACCCAGTTCTGGGCCACTTCAGGGCCGTCATTCTTTGCGGTACTTGGGCCGAGGGAAAAGTGATTGTGTGGCCCGGAGCTGGGCCAGAAAAAAATTGCTATGTGGGTATTTGCTATTAAGTACTTTGCAACTGACAAAATCGCAACTGGAAATACCTGGAAATTCATATTATAATAAAAAAACACAGCATAAATCAGTGATGATCCTAACATAAATACATGGAAAGAGTTTGTGGTGAAGATTAATTTTCATTTATATACTTACTGAATTATGCTTTCCAGTGAGTAGGGTTTCATCAGTGGATGAGAACAAGATTGTGTTTATCAGTCTCTGTAACATCAGAACAGGATTCACACATTACTGATGATTTTTGATCAAACTGAGGCACCTATTAACGATAGTTTGCCATGTAAGTTATCCAACAATTTTTTTGTCAAAATATCAACACTAGTAAAATGTAAATTAACTCTATTCAATTACTTAAAATGTTGTAACTTTATATAATTAAATTACTTAACGAGCCGTCTGTAGAAAGCAGCCTTAACAAGCTGAGCACAAGCTTAAGCACAGCCTCTGATCGATAATGATTATTAAACATATTTTTAAACTCAATTTACAAAATAGTCTCATCAGTTTACAATGTGTAAAACTTTAACAAGTCAGTCGTTTACTTGGATTATGTTAAACAAGTACACTTTAACCACAATGAACAGCGTTAATCCATAAGGTACTTACACTTCAAAACAGCGGCGTCACAATTTTCCGTTATTTTCGAATAAGAGTATGACGAGTCCTCTCCCGTGGCCTCATGGGATAGAGTAGTGTCCATCCTATGCATACTACCAAATTGGGGCGGAAGTAGTAGGTAATCCGGGAACATCTCGCCTACTCTTTTTCGAATACTAGGAATTGGGACATACTACTTGCTTCGCATACTGTTTTTCGCCTACTATATAGTATGGAAGTATGCGATTTCGGACGCGGCTCTAGTCTCAATGTATTAAATTTCACTTGAACACAAACAGAATAAATCACTATAAATTGAATAACAATAGGATAAATTGTAAATTATGTTAGATAAACAAATCAATACTATCGATATTAATAAATAAACAATCTAAAGAGCAATTTTAAATGTGTGTGTGTATATATATATATATATATATATATATATATATATATATATATATGCAAAACAATTAAATAAATCTATATAATAAAATGGAACAACAAACAATTACAGGTAAAATAACTATTTCACACAACTAAAAAACTTACATTTAATCAACATAATGAATTTTTTTAATTTTTCTATGGTCTTGTATTACTTCCAAATGAAGTGGAAGCTGGCACAGCAGATCTTCAACACTCCCTTCAAGAAGCTCCCTTGTTCCCAGAAGGGCCTACCTGCTGACTGAATTCATCAATAAGGGAGTGATCCAATATGTCCCTAGCAGGTACCCAACTCCTCTCCTCTGGACCGTAACCTTCCCAGTCCACCAGATACTGGAATCCTCGTCCCCTCCGTCTAGAGTCCAGAATGCGATTAACCGAATAAGTCGGTTCCCCATCTACGAGACGCGGCGGCGGGGGAACCGGAGTAGGATTAATACATGCATAAAACACAGGTTTAATTTTGGACACATGAAAGGCGGGGTGTATCCTCTTGTACGAAGGAGGTAGTTTGAGGCGGACTGACACCGGACTAATGATCTTGGTGATAGTGAACGGGCCGATAATTTTGGGAGCAAGTTTATTCGAAACGGATCGCAATGGAATGTTACTGGTAGAAAGCCACACTTTTTGACCCACGACGTAGACGGGAGGCTTTGACCGGTGGCGATCGGCCTTGGCCTTAGTGCGCTCCCTCACCCGGAGCAGAGTCTCACGGGCTCTTGGCCATGGGGGGTGGCACCTCTGGACAAACGCGTGAGCGGAGGGGACCGTGACTTCAGATTCCGGACTGGGAAACGCTGGTGGCTGGTACCCTACACTACACTGAAACGGAGAGAGGCCCGTAGCTGACACTGGCAACGAATTGTGGGCGTACTCCACCATAGAGAGTTGTTGACTCCAGGAAGAAGGATTCTTGGAGACCAAACATCTCAAAGTCCTCTCTAAATCTTGGTTGGCTCGCTCAGATTGTCCGTAGCTTTGGGGATGATAACCCGACGACAAGCTAACTGACGCTCCTAATAATTTGCAAAACTCTTTCCAAAATTTGGATATAAACTGAGATCCCCTGTCTGAAACCACGTCTGCCGGGAGGCCATGAAGCCGAAAGACGTGATCTAAAACAGTAACCGCTGTCTCCTTGGCTGTAGGTAATTTGGGCAAGGGAATGAAATGTGCCACCTTTGAGAACCGGTCAACTACAGTCAAAATGCCATTAGAGGGCGGGAGGGCGACAAAATCTAGAGCGATATGTGACCATGGTCTCGAAGGGACAGACAGCGGTTAAAGAAGCTTATCAGGAGGTCGGTTAGATGACTTACCACTGGCGCAAACTGAACAAGCCAAAACAAAATCGCGGACATCGCGAGCCATACGTGGCCACCAGAATCGTTGTCTAACCAACCCATTAGTTCTACTTATCCCTGGATGACAAGCCATGTTGGAACAATGACCCCACTGGACAACTTCGGACCTTAACTCTTCCGGCACAAATAAGCGGTTCCGTGGGCGACTGGATGGAGGCATTACTCCTTCTAAGGCCGTCTTGACCTTCGACTCGACCTCCCATACGTGTGCTTAGACTACTAATCTCTCAGGCAAAATACACTCGGGAGTAGCAGGGTTGGGCGGAGGGATCAAAAAGACGTGACAAAGAATTGGGTTTAACATTTTTGGAACCCGGGCGGTACGATAGGGTAAATTCAAAAAGGCCGAAAAAAAGTGCCCACCGAGCCTGCCTGGAATTGAGTCTTTTGGCAGTTCTGATGTACTCTAAATTCTTGTGATCGGTCCAAACAATAAAGGGAACACCTGAACCCTCTAACCAGTGGCGCCACTCCTCCAACGCTAATTTGACCGCCAACAACTCTTTATTGCCAATGTCATAATTACGTTCGGCAGGAGATAATCGATGAGAGAAAAACGCACAAGGGTGTACCATTCATCTGAAGCAGCACGTTGGGACAACACTGCTCCTACCCCCACCTCTGATGCGTCGACCTCCACCACGAACTGCCGTGTGGGATCAGGGGCGACAAGGATGGGAGCCGAAACAAAGCGGTTCTTGAGGTTCGAGAACGCAGCCTCAGCTGCGTCAGACCACCTGAACGGAGTACTGTGGGAGGTCAAGGCTGTCAGAGGTGAGGCTAGTTGGCTGTAATTACGAATAAAACGCCGATAGAAATTGGCGAACCCCAGAAACCGCTGTAGGGCCTTACGGGAATCTGGGGATGGCCAATCTATCACAGCCTTTACCTTGTCAGGGTCCATTCGTATTCCCTCAGACGACACGATATATCCTAGGAAGAGGACCGACTGTGCATGGAATACGCACTTCTCCGCCTTGACAAAAGGCCCATTCTCTAATAACCTCTGGAGCACTCGTCTGACGTGTTGAACATGTTCCTGGAGAGATGAAGAAAAAATCAGTATGTCATCCAGATAAACATATATAAACTGATCTACCATATCTCTCAACATGTCATTCACGTGTGCTTGAAAAACCCCGGGCAAGTTGGAGAGTCCGAACGGCATCACCAAATGTTCAAAGTGCCCTCTAGGGGTATTAAAGGCAGTTTTCCATTCATCCCCCTTTCTGATGCGGACCAAATAATAAGCGTTACGTAAATCCAATTTTGTGAATACAGATGCTCCCTGCAACCTCTCGAAAGCTGAAGACATGAGTGGTAACGGATAAGTATTCTTAATAGTAATGTTGTTCAGCTCTCGGTAATCAATGCAAGGTCGCAGAGAACCATCCTTCTTACCCACAAAAAAGAAGAAGAGCTGGAGAAGAGAAAGGACGGATGAACCCAGAGGCTAAGGAATCAGAAATATATTTCTCCATGGCCTCCCTCTCAGGAATAGAAAGAGAGTATAACTTGCCTTTAGGCGGAGATTTACCTGACACTAACTCTATGGCACAGTCGTAGGGACGATGTGGAGGAAGAGAAGCAGCCTGGGACTTACTGAACACTTCCTTCAGGTCCAGATACTCAACGGGCACGTTTGGCAAAGACATGGTCTCCTTCTGAAAGACAGAAACAGGAACAACAGGACAAGCAGAAACCAGACAAGACTCATGACATCTTTCACTCCACAATGTGACAGTGTTAGAATTATTATGTTTAGGTTACCAGGGGTGACCTAATACAATGGGAGCAACAGGGGAGTCCATAAGGAAAAAGGATATGGTTTTTTGATGGTTGCCAGATGTGATGAGTGTGATGTGTTCAGTATGGTGGGTGACGTGAGGCAGTTCCTGGTCGTTGAGTGCGGTGACATGGATGGGGAGAGACACAGGAAGGACAGGAATGTTCAAGTAATGTGCCAGTGACGAATCCATGAAGTTACCTTCGGCTCCGGAGTCCAGAAGGCCGTGACACTCGTGATGTTGATTTCTCCACCGCAGTTTCACCGGAAAGAGGGTCGATGATGTAGGTGAGGACTTCTCAGCGGAGATCCCACCCGATAGTAGCCTCAGGTTTACTACCGGGCATGAGTAGATGTTATGGTCAGAGCCTCCACAGTATAAACATAGTCCTTGGGACCTCCGCCGTTCCCTATCCCTCCGGGACAGCCGAGCTCGACCCACCTGCATGGGCTCGTGATCGTTGACAGAACCGACCGTGTTCTCTCGACTCAAGTGTCCCCTAATAGAAGAGAATGGAGGTCTTGGAAGGACTGTGTTGGCGGCCCAGGCGATTAAACCTGGCCTCCACCCGCAACCCCAGGTCTATGAGTTTGTTGAGAGTAGGGGGCAACTCGAGGAGATAGATCTCCTGCTGAACACGGTCGGATAACCCATGCAGGAATCTATCCCACTGCGCCGCCTCGTTCCACTGGCACGCGGCCGCCAGGGTACGGAACTCGATGGAATACTCGGTGACAGATGAATGTCCTTGCCGGAGTTCCGAGAGGCGATGGGCGGCCTCCCTGCCGGTTCGAGGCCCGGTCGAAGACTCTCTTCATTTCGGCAGATAGGAGGTGGAACGAGGCACAACACGGATGTTGATTCTCCCACACCGCCGTTCCCCATAAGGCTGCCTTGCCAGAGAGAAGTGTGAGCGTGAACGCTACTTTGGATCCCTCCATAGTGCGGGGCTGCAGAGCAAAATGCATCGAGCATTTGTTAAGGAATGTTCTACAAAAAGTAGGCTCACCAGCGTAATTCTCCGGCGCCGGAAGTCGCAGCTCTGGCCGGAAGTGATCCTGGGGAATCCCCGGGGTAACAGAATCCTCATTTCTATTCATTTTCCACGGATTTACGCGATCTGATGATAAACAGCCTCTCCCAGCGATCTGTGTATGTGTTTGCTGTGTTGTCAGCTCGTGCTGTGTGTCACTCAGACTCCGATAGGGCCTTCCCAATGTCAATCTTAGAGTGTCATATCTGGACACCGCCACATCGTGTCACATGCTTCCTGCACACTTCCTGGTAGTTATCTGGTCAAAACAACACCGAAACACCTCTGTACACACGAAATATCTGAATAATAAACCCGCGATTACGATAGTAAAACTTGGTATGAGAATTTCTTGAGATCTGGGGCGTTTTTATAAAAAAAAATTAAAATGTACATTGGAAATGCTAACTTGTGCAGCGATGAAAAAGGCTACAAATAACATATTTTTACAACAGTAAACGACCAAATTCCACCCCTGATCGCTAAAGGAAGTTATTACAAACACTCGATCCGGGTTTAAAGTGAGTTTTGAGTAAAAGTGTACTAATAATTTCATAAATTGTCTGATGTAGCTTGATTCAAATGTTAGCTCCAATGCTACTAATAGCAGGTGCTTTTCTTCTTCATAATGCATTTTTGTCTCAATAATTCACGTAAGGTCGTAAGAAAATTTTTTGTTGTATTTTTATAGTAAGACTTTTGATAAATAAGGGCTAAATGCAAAGAGAGACTGAAGTGAGATCGCTGCTTTGTTGCTTTGTTGCTTTGTAAAGCCTGAAAAACCACAATCAAGGCTAATAAAGGTGGAATAAAAACAAAAGAATAATGATAAAAGAATAATGCGGATAATGTGTCATACCTGGCGAAGGTGTGAAAGACTTGTTTGGTGAGAACAATACAACAATGAATCGGGGAGTTTTGCAAAGCCAACACACATATAAAATACACAGGAGAGTTTACATGTGAGATCTTACAGAGATGACAAGGGCCATAAATCAATCTGATTAGCCTTCTCTAAAAACACACATGACATGGCCTTAGAAAATATTTCATAAAATTCACAGTTTTACAGATTCGATTATGAAATTTTTTTATGAAGTTTAGGAAGACTTGTGGCCTTAGCTACACTGTGTTTTCAAACTCATTTCCTACATCAGCATTTTTTTAAATACATTTAAAACATATGTTTTTAATATTTTTATTTTTGTTTTTATGTTTGAGCTTATATATCTCTATTATCATAACAGTCTGAGTGATTCTGATTCCTGAACGGTAAACTTTAAAGTGTCAGCTTTGTGAACAAAGGTTGATTATGTATCTAGTCAGAAAGAATCATAAGCAGAAACCTTTTTATTTTGGGTATGTCATTTTGGTCTCCATGCCAAAAAAGGGGGGTTACTAGTAAGGGTTTAATGAGATGATGAGATATTGTACAAAGACACACAAAGACGATGACACGGGAACACTCCAGAGGGATGATTAAGGCGGTGAGAAGTCCAGACGGTAATGGAGTGCAGGTGAAGAGTCCGGGTGTTGACGGCGTGAGGCAGCAGGAGAGAGTGGCACAGGAACTGCGGGGAACAGAGCCGAAGGTAAGTGTTCGTGGCTGAGTGATCGTGATCGTACCCCCAGACGGGGGTAAACACAACGACATGAAACAACGATCTCACAAACACAGGACGTGAGACAAGCCATTATATAGTGGATGGGTAATGAGTGGCAGCTGTTGCTGAAACAATTAACGGAGACGCCCACAACTAATCAGTGCAGACGCAGAATTCACCACAAAGTGTAAACAACCCGAGATCACGGTTTACCAACCGTGACAAGTCCTCAGCGAGCAAGGAGACCTCACCATTGGCTTCGGACAAGCCAATCACCACTATGTCCTCCACCACTGGTCCTTGATACTAAACCTTGGAAATTGCAAAAAAAGGTAATCAAAAAAAAAAAAAATGATATAATGATAATTAATCTCTAATGATTTTCCTTTATTTTTTTTATCAGGATAGTTATGTTTACACACAATTTACGAAGGGCAGTATTATATTGTGAATATTGCCATGGCGGAAGGTTGGTTCTAGGCACAATGCAGTCTTGGGTGTGTTATTGATTTTAATGAAATAGTAACCACACGATAATTTAGGAGTAACAATGTTTAAATGCAACAAAACAAACAATCAAACACAACTGAAAAATCTTTCCAAAGTCTAACGTATTTTTTTAAACTAACAGACAGACGTGTTTGATTATGCTTCAGTTGTTCTGCTCTAATGTGTATGTTACATACCTCATCAGTTGTGTGGACAGTTGAGTTAAACTTTGTGGTCTTGGCGCTCGCTCGAAGGTGAGAAATGATAACTGTATCATTCATTTTAAATTTGGACAAGGCCTGGTCCCGCTTTCTATCCCCACGTCCAAGATGGGTACTTCTGTGTCCCTCACAGTCGTAATCCTTGGGACCTGCATCTATAAAGTTATGCTAAATTAAAATATCAGTTGTTAAATATTAGTAATGTTTAGGACAATTTTTGGTAAGGGGCTGTTCACATATTGCGTCTTAAACTGAAGAAGGAAAAGTATGTGTTATGTTTGGGGGACACTGCTGTATTCATATATCAAATAATACTGCTCCAGAAGGAGCATTTAATGAAGTAATGAACAAATTGTGAATGGTAGATAAAGCAAATGCCGGAAGAGACCAACAAATTTGGGATTGGATTGATGGGAAATTTGGAGCATCAGGAGCATGGTTTGCTAAACTGGGAATGTTTTAGGAGCTAGATATTAATAGGAGGATTATTATTTTGCTGTGTATTACCTTTATTAAGAACATTAATCGTTAATGCTACTGTTAAGCAAATGGAAGTGATAAAAGTCCCACATAATCCTAAAATAATGATGTAATTAAAACAGTATGTATATGTAGTTAATATTAATAACGCGTCTGGTTTGTTTTCAGCAGATTTATAAACGTCTCAACACAAATGTATGTAGATGGTTGAAGTGTGTTGTGTGCATGTTATGTGTGTTATAAGAGACTCAAACTCTGTTCAAGCATCAAATAAATCCATCTGCATGTTTTTAACAATAAACTGTGAAGGTGTTTTGGTGTAAATCAGCAGAGCGTCTGTGACGGTGAGATTTGTATTTGTAGAGATAACAAGATTTAAATTATAATAAATACATACAAAAATTTACAATTGCTGTAAAATGAAAAGTCAGTATATTTATTCTACTACTAAAAATATTAATAACAAATATATAATTTTATTTTATATTATAATAGTATAATTTAAATTATAACAGTTAAGTTATTGTCTTATAATAATAATAAAATTATTCCATATTTTGGTTAATCTTATTAATTGTAATAACATTTCTTATGGATTTTTTAATTGTCATTCAAATAATATTTAACAATTAAACAAATGAAGAAAAAATATTGCAATATGAATCATATTTTTTAATAATTCAATTTTATGCAATTAGTATTTAGGTTATTATTAATAAAGACTCCATTTTTACTTTACAGTACAATTGGATTATTGCAATCATAATATATTTATTTTATCATTGGTTATAATTAAGTATTATTAATAATAATTATAATTAATACAAAATATGACAATATACAATGTTTTGGTTAAGAGTATAATAATAATAATAATATTCATATTATTATGAATAAATACTGACTTTATTTTAGAGTGCAATATGAATACTGCAATAGCTTTAATTGTAAAATAAAGTATTAAATTAAAGTAAGCATAATATTTTGATAATAATATTAATACATACTTTTTATTGAATAAAAATTGCAATAATATATTTAAAGGATTTTTAATTGTAATTTGAATAATAAAATTATAATTAATAAAATATATTTTTTGCACTCTTAAAATATCAGTGTTGTACTACTAATAATAACCAAAATAATAACTTAATTGTACTTTATTATTATAACAATAATGTTATAAATGCAGTAATCCTTTCATATTGTTAAATAAAGTATTTAATATAAACCAAAAATATTAATTATGTATTTGTTATTATTTAAATAAGTTACTACTATATTAATCCTGTTCCATTGTAAAAATAAGAAGTTAGTATTTATTATTATTATTATCATCATTATTACATACAGACTTAAATGTTCAATATGATTAATGCAATAGTAAGATTTTATTGATCTGTTTGTTATAATTAACAGTAAAGTAAAAATGTATATTTTGTTGTTATTATTTTTAACAAACTATTATTTTACTTTATTTTAAATATATTAATAAACAAATCAATAAAAACTCTTACTATTGTAGTAATCATACTGCACTGTAAAATAAAATGTCAGTATTTAATAATAGTGATAATTACTATCATTATTGTATTTTTATAACAAAAAATCAAATAAAACAAAACATTTAATATTTAATGCTAACCAAAATATTAATTATATATTTTTATTTAAATTATAACGATATATATATATATATATATATATATATATATATATATATATATATATATATATATATATATATATACTACAATAATTCTGTTACACTGTAAAATAAAAAATCTTTATTTAAAATAATAAAATACAGAATTACTGAATTATTAAGATTTTATTAATTTGTTTAACAATAAAGTAAAATGTATATTTTATTATTAGTATTTACAAAATATTTTTATTTTATTTTAAATATACTAATTGAACAGATAAATAAAAACTCTTATTGTTGCAGTATATGAAGGACTAAACCTGCAAAAACAATAAATAAATACGCAAACAAATAAATAAATGTGTGTTTAAATGCATGTATAAATAATTAAATATGTGATGAAAATAGGCAAATAAATTAAATAAATTGGTAAGTAAATGGGAATGTTTAAGGAATGGTTAAACTCATCTCAACTCTTTTCTTTTAATCCCTCATTTATTTCTGAATGTAGTTTCACATGTATCATGGACTCGGCCGCTCGTGTCATATCTGGGGGCGTGGCTTTCCCTCTGACAGGAAATGAATATAAATCCAGTAGAGCTGCTGGATTTACTCCGTCAGTTAAGCCAGTCTGTCTGCTTCCTGACCTGGGCCCCAGTTAGTCAAGTATAAACAAGACTATTTGCCATATTTCTAGAGAGAAGAGTGGCGCCACCCCAGGAGGGATGAAGACCATCTCTTTTAAACAGGTCAGGTCTGCCCCAAAAGCTCGTCCAATTGTCTATGAAACCTATGTTATTCTGTGGGCACCACTTAGACATCCAGCCATTGAGTGATGACAATCTGCTAAGTGCTAAGCATCTCGTCTTCTGCTTCGAAGTTTCCTGCAGGTACTGTGGATTGCTTTCTTCATTTTACTGACATCCAAACGTGGTCTGGGAGGGCCATTGTCCTGTAGACTTTTGCTCCAAACTGTCTCAACACAATTCTCTAGAAGTTTCTACTAGTGTGCCCAGTAAGACATTGATTATTTGGTTCAGATGTGTTTAATTCTGTTTTGAACTAAGCTCTGCAGGACAACAGCCTTTCAGGAGTGGGATTGAACAGCCTTACTTTATCATGTTTAGCGACATTGTCTCAATGTCTAATACCTCATTTTGTCTCTTTAGTCACACACTGCGGTTGAAAGAGTCTGTAAAGCTCTTTCAGTATCCACTGGAATGGTTTACCCAAGCAGTAAAACAGTGCTTTCTGCTTATCTGCACTTTGAAGCATTAACTGATCACGATTATCAGTTTTCCTGCTTAAAGTGTGGATTCCATCCATCTGTTGTTGTCTTGGATGCTCATCGAAAGGGAGCTTTTAATATGCAAGGTAGGATACAGATCTAATTACTTTGAAAATCCTTGACCTGCATATATTAGGATTCAAGATCAATTGAAGTTTTGAATGTATTTCAAACTCAGGTGCCGCAGCAAATTAGTCCTAAATTAATCTGTTAGGTGTATATATTTGTAACTTTATTGTTTAGTAAGTGAAATTGAAGAACCCCCAGAAAACTTTGATGGACAGGTGGATGTAGAGGCCTTTTGGAATTCCCTGAGATTGGAAATCATTGCTAGAGGTCTTGTACAGAGTAAGTTTGTATTCATTCACTCACCGCACTCATTCATTCACCTTATTTACCCGCCTCATGCTAATTTCTCCAAGAGAGATAACACAGACAAAAGAGAATAAAAAATACATATCCCCAGGAACACCTGCCGTGAGGGTCTCCTTTCTTCTCACCTTACGACATCGTCTATTATTGCTTTTTAATTAAATTGAGTTCTCTGTCGTTATTATTGCTGTTGGGTTTTGTTGTTTTTTTTGTTGCTGGAAACCACAATCCTTTTGCTGTCAAACCAAGTTACAATCTTTGGGCACCCTGGATTGGACAAAATACTAGGAAATCTGGCTCTGTCCTAAACACAGAATGGGAAAAAGTACATTCATCAAATCAAAAAAGGCTTATTGATGAGATGACACTGAAGGTGTAGTGTTGTCTTGTTTACTTTCTTCTCAAAGTATTTTTGTCAATTTTTTTCTAATGTATTCTAAGTGGTTCTTTTTCCTTTTTTTAATGTAGGTGTCTGCTGTCCATTGGTTATGTGGATCTTGTAGATTAAATACCAAGGGATCAAAGATGGACCTCATAATGAGACTGAGGAGTGAGATGATAAACAGGTCATCATATGACAAAATTTTTCGGAACGTTTGGGGTGCATCAGGTTTGTGTAGACTGATATATGTAATTTATGATTCACAACATGTGCAGTAGATTTCCTATTTAATTAGGGCTGTGCAATTAATCGAAATCAAAATAAAATCGCGATTTGAGTGTGCGCGATTTCTAAATTGCCTTATAGCACGATTTTCTGCAGCCCTGACCTCCTGCAGTATGTTAACTGAACCAATCAGGATGCAGCGCACTGAGAGCAGGTTCAACTCCAGGTTCACACACTCTGTCTGGGATACGTAGCCTTTTTTTTTTCAAGCCCATGTTAAAGGAACAGAACATTCACACTGCACACAGAAAAAAGACGAGAACAGAAAAGTTTATAAATAGAAAGGTGCGAAAAGATTTAATATCTTGCGCATGAGCACAGAGAGAGTTGTGAGTGCACAGGACACAGGTTGAGCGAGAGGAGACACATTGTAAGGCAGCATATATCTGATCCTTATACAGTCTATGATCTGAGCACGCGCATCTGGTTTTGTTAACAGAGCAAATGAAATCTGCGTGCGAGTCAGTGTTGCGCGGGTTGATCCAAAATGAGCGGGTTCCTGCAGTTATGAGTCATTCAAAAATATTTTTCATGATATTCGTGTCGCGGTCGCATTTTTGAAATATACAGGCCTACACTTTATTGGCTGAATAACTGGCATGAAGATGACGCACAAACTCAGTCTGCACGTAGAGATGGAGGCGGCAAAGAAGACTGTATGGAGAGCAACGCTGCTGTTTTTGGTAAAACATGATTTTGACGACTTCGTTAAGTGTTGTTTTATAGAAAAGTCATTTAAAAAAAATTCATTTTGTATAAATTGTATCTTAATTTTGATCAATGTTTTATCAATCAATTGCCCATATTTAATAAATAAGAAGAAAATATATAGCCTAGCAGACAATGTAATAAGGCTCTGACACGATCACTTGCATTGCATGTGAATTAAACTCAGCGTGTGCCTCACAGTTTTGAGAAATATAGGCTATATATTACGGACAGTTTGAAATGTCTACTTTTAAACCAAAATATTAAAACCAAAATAAATGGGCTACTCTCTGATGGCGTAATCCATATGAAATGTGCATTTCTCTCTGGCGTTCATGGCGAGTCTGCATCGTCAACTTCATCTTTGCAGCAACACAGAAAACACCAGTTTATTACTACTCAATAAAATGACTCCTTGCATATTTTCGAACCAGCAGGCCATTCTGTGTTGAGCGAGACCCCATGGAATGAGCGAGAGGATTGGGATATTCAGAAATGCGCTCTCCGCTCACAAGCTCTGATCGGAACAAACCCGAGCCTCAATGTCTGCTGACCTTGCAGAAACATACAAATAGACATAGCCAGACTAGACTATTTTAGTACAAATTAAGAGCTTACTAAAATTATAATATATTAAGTTTTGTTGGGGTTTTTTTTTTTAGTTAGTTTTGCCCACGGGGACTCATTTAATGGCAAGTACAGTAGGTTAACACAATGTAACAAAAAGCGTGTGTATTTTATTTGTATATATAAATATAAACTGTTATTTTTAATGTTATAAAGATAAATGTATGTTTTTCTTTTTCAACCATGCTAAAAATAAGCCTTATTTCTCAAGTGAAAGTAAACAGTTGAGGAAAAAAAATGGGATGTGTATTATATTGGATGCGTTCATCGTCTCTTAAAGTGACCGCGCCTAATTTAGCAACTGGCTGCTGTAATGTTAATCCAAGAAAATGAAACTGAAAATCACTCACTGCTCTTGAATACTTTGTAGTTTTAACAGTCAAACCAAAAATGATTCAGACACCAGATATATTTTTGATATATATAGCAAAACTGTAATAATGTGAGAAATGTTGAAGGTGTCTGAATAAATGTAGGTTTCATTGTATATTTCATTTTTACATTGAAGACTATCCGGTGCTTTTTTACATTTAATTATTTAGTTTCTGTACCTTGACACCTACAAACTTGAAAAAAACGTAAACATTGTGTAAGTAGCACAAATAAATAAAAATAAATGAACATACAAATTAAACAATTTCAAACAGGGTCCACTGGTACAACCTTCACCGGGTCCCCGCTGACCCCAGCTACGGCCCTGCTCACGCCTGTTTCACACATACTCCATCTGCAATGAGTATGCAGTCTGTGTGTGTTACGTATGTGGTGCAGCACGGACTCGATGTGCTTTCACACAGGACGCGTTTGCAGTTCGCTACTCGGTACGTAAACGATCGCTGCACTGCTGCAGACGCAACGCTCCTGGAACACAACTGGAATCCGTTAACATGGGTGCGTAAGAAAATATGCAACGCATACGCACTGCAGACGGAGTATGTGTGAAATAGGCGTACAGTTGTTTGCACCTTGTGCAATGGTTAAATAGTTTACAGCTTTTTCAAGCACTTTGTGATGCATTTTGGAAACAGGAGATGTACATTTCTAATGCACCATCTAGCTTAATAAACCCCTTCTCAAAGACTTACTGTTGTCAATTTTATTTGGGTAACACACATTCTGAATGCCGTCGGCAGAATTCGAATACGAATACGGAATGGAGATGAGCTCACCAGGTGTGCTTGCTGTGAATACATCTACAAAAACACCTTTGGATACAGTGGCAATGGAAAGAAGGGAGTCTTCACAGCATTCTACTCAGAGAAAGAGTTTGCTGGGTTCTGTTCAATGGACTGCTACTACAAAATGAGTGAATGAATGTTTTTGTTTTCATTATTTTTTTCGTGAATAAAGCTGTGTCTGTTTCCTAAATTGGTTGTCATTTAGCAGAAAGTTACTAGACACTTGACTAATTTTTCAATTCTGTGGTGTTTTTATTAACTAGTTTTCTCTATGAAGCAAAACATTGTTTTCAGGGTAAGGTATAACAATAGGTTTTGTTTCTTAAAATGAATGTATTAACTAAGGTTAACTATGAGCAATGCATTTGTTACAGTATTTGTTTTAAGCTTTTTTAGTATTAGTTAATAAAAAAAACAGCTGTTCATTTTTTGTTCACTTCAAAGTGCTTGAATGTTAACGAATACAACTTTTAAATTAATTTTTTCTAAAAACAGATAGTGTGATTGTTAAGAGGCTTTTGAACCCTAAAAATAGTTTGTTTTTGATTGCTATATTTACTATTTATTAAGTTTTGTTAACTTTTTTCTTTAATCATAAAAGACTACAATATGTAAAAATGAGAACATACAATGAAATGTTGAAACAAAATAATAGTAATGAAAGAGAGAAAAAAAGAGAACGGGAAATATATAATTTATATTTACTGTTTACAGGTTTTGCAAACTTTACCCTAAACTTGCCGTGGTGATTACGTCAGTGACCCGCGCCATGGTGGTAATTTTCGCAAAACCTTTTGGCACGCCCATACTTGTGATCAAGACCAATGAAAAACCTTTCGCCACACCCTCACCTTTTGGCACGCCCATACTTGTGATCAAGACCAATGAAAAACCTTTCGCCACACCCTCACCTTTTGGCACGCCCATACTTATCGGCGGGACCAATGAGAAACCTTTTGACACGCCCCATACCTTTTGCCACACCCATTGCTCCAGGCTGCAGTTATCCCTACTTGAATCTTCTTTGAAAACAATAGTCACTTTGGTGTTTGACAATACTTTTCTAAAAATATTCTTTGGTTAGGGAAAGTTAGTAAAAAAGAAGTTATTTTTCTATGCATAGATAATTACTTTTTACTTACATAAATTATAATTACATTTACATTTTTGTCAATTGCTAACACACAATTCATGAAATAATTAATTGTCACTACTATAAGCACAATACTTAACACAAACTTGTGCAAACCTAAAATTACCTGTCACAATCAAATATTTCAGTCAAAAACATTCCCTTTTGTCATAATCAAACTTTAACCCTTTATACAAAACCTGACAAATACAAATTATTCACTGTCTGGAGAATTAGACAATAATAATTGGTTAAAAAAAATAAAAATAAAAATAATAATAATAAAAAACAAACACCCAAAAATAAACAAACAAACAAAAAATACATTTTAGTTTGTAAAGCAAAACCCAACTCATATTCGTTGATGTTTCTTCTTTTTCTCCTCTTTGTCAAAAGCAGCTCAATAAACACCAAAGGCTCTTATACAAGCCATCCAAACACAGACCATCTTATATTTGTAAGTATATTTTTACTGATTAATACTAAAAGATTTATTAATATGACAAGCTAATCAACAGAAATGTTTTGATAAAGACAGTATTGGCATATATGAAAACTATCATCCTGCATCTTTGAAAGACCCATGTTGTTGTCAGTCTTTAACACAACTGCATTTTACAGTAAAAGGCCATTTCCCTATTTACTGATAAACAAGTGCCAAGCTGGTCCATGGAGGTCATTTTCATAATTAATTTTCAGTCACTAAACCCATTAAAAGTTTTAAATTAAGACAAATGTCCCAGAAAGGTAATGATAAAAACAAACAATTAGTTTCACCAATGGAAAGATTATACATCAATTCCATGCAAAATTGGACAGTACCATGTAATGTTCTATTGTGGAACACAAAATGAAAAAAATCTTCATTTATTAATTCCTAAACATTTCCAATTAGCAGTAAAGCCACTTTATTACTATTTAATTTTTTTAGGTTAACTATTCCTTTAAGAAGCTTCCAAATAAAGTTGCATGTTGTTAGCAAACTAATTAAGTAGGCAGATTTAAAATCAACAAAATTTGGATTTTTGTCTGTGTGTTTGCTTTATTGTCCTGATTTACTGTTCTTATTTTTGTCTTTCAGGAACACTTCCAAAGAAAAAATATCCAAGATATGCAAGTTATAATTACAAACACTACACTTAACAACACATCAACTTAACATTAACACTTGCTAGCTTTTATAGAAATAATATCACTGTAAATATAGATCTGTATATAGCACGATACACGTACAAAATACTGACAATAACACACATATATGCACAATCACAATGTCTTACTGGACTAAAAGGAGAAAGACTTTAGCCAGTGTACAACAGATAGAAAAGGAGATTTTGGATGAATACCAAACACAAACTGAAAACACTGATGAATCTAGTGTTCCTGGTCACAAGAGACAAAACTCTGGAACTAGGGATCCCTCATCTTTTTGTAGTATAGTTTCCTTTCTTGCGCCCACACATGAGAACTCGTGTGATCTGGAAAAAAACACTAATGTTGATTTTTCATTTGATTCGGAAGCTCCCTCTGATCCTGGTAGTATCACTGATTCAGACCAACCAAATGCAAAATCTGACACTAGTAGCAACAATTCACGTAATCAGTTGCAAATAAACCTGCAAACATGGGCAGTATCTTTTTTGCATTCCTCTAGTAGCTCTAACAGCACTACTTTCAATCTTAAGATCTGAATTTCCTGATTTGACCAAACATGCAAGGACCCTTCTTGGTACACAGACAAAGGTACCCGTAGCAAACATTTGCAATGGTGAATATTATCACTTTGGCCTGATAAATGGCTTGCAAAACATATTAGGCCGCATCTCCGGTATCCCTAAAAATTTAACAACTCTGGCTTTGCAGTTCAACATTGATGGCATTCCCCTGTTTAAAAGCTCCAGAACACAATTTTGGCCAATTCTTGCAACAGTTGACTGTGATTAAACACGATCTCCATTTATAACTGGTTTGTTTTGTGGCAACAGTAAACCAAGCTCAGTCTGGGAGTATTTGAGAGATTTCATTGCAGAACTGAAAGTGGTTCTGCATCAAGGTACTCGGTTTAAAGTTGCTGTCTCCTCCTTTATTTGTGATGCCCCTGCACGAGCATTTGTTAAACAAGTGAAGTCTCATAATGGCTACTTTGGTTGTGACAAATGATCACAGACTGGAGTATGGTCAAATAAAATGACATACCCTGAAACGGATGATCCTCTACGTTAGGGCTGGGCGATTTGGGGCAAAAAATATATCTCGATATATTTTGCTATATCTCGATATACGATATATATCTCGATATCTTTACAGGAAAAATAACCCCCCAAAAACTACTGCAAAAACAAATTATGCCAAATACAAGTCTTTTTTTATTAAAGTGCAAAGAGGTTCATGTAAGAACAAAGTGCTTCTGCAACATAAAAAAATAAATCTCTGCATACAAAATAATAATTTAACTGTAAAATAAAGGAAGAAATATAACTTATTGCCTTTTCATTCAAAAATATAACAACTCAACTTGAGGTAGGCAGCGCATACAGGAACAAAGTGCAGGGATTTAAAAAAAATCCCTGGTAACATAAATAATAATAATTTAAATATAAAATAAAATAAATACATATTGCCTTTTTGTTCAAAAATAAAACAACTCAACTCAACCTCATCTTTGCATTAACTGTTGTAGCTATCAACAAATAGCCAAAAATCAAGTTTGTGTCTACTGTGTCAGGATTCAGTGCAGCCCATTGACAAGTAACTATATTTCCACTTGCAGCTGAAGATCCTTTCAGACGGACTGCTAGTGGCAGGCACACAGAGGTACTTTTTTGCAAGGGTGCTCAGTACTGGATAGGCAACCTCATGTTCCTGCCACCATTGTAGTGGATCTGCCTCATTCTCCAAACATACAGACTGTAAATAGCTTGACAGCTCATTTTCAATGGACTCGCGAGGTGTGAATGAAGAGTAAAGGGGTTGCATCTTGGACAAAGAAGCTGGCTAGTGTTTTTTTCTTTTTAGCAATGGGGGGCACAGGATCTGCTATGGCACTCTCTTGTGCGGACTGAGGCACAGCTTTGTCAACACCTGCAGAGCTCCCCTGATCACCCAGCAAACTCTGTGCTTCGCAGATGACCCTCTCTTTTAATGCAACCAGTTTTCCACTACTGACATATTTCCCCCGAAACCGTGGGTCTATAAAGGAAACAATGTCGCCTTTTAAAGCCAAATGAAGACAATATTGCAGCAGCAGTAGAGGGAAGACTTGCAGTTTCCTTGGAATGGCTTAAGGCGGGCGTACACGGTGCAAATTCGGATGGTCGGAAGATCGTATGTCCACGCACACGACATGAGTGAGTTTATCTGAAAAATGTACGGATGAGATGATATACGACACGGTTTTACAACCTGCGAATTCCAGAAGCAATCGCACAAAGTTGATAGACACGTTTGACTTGAAGCACCGCTGCACGCACAGAAGGATCACTTTATGACATTAAAGTACCGCAAGAGCGATAGAGAGCACACATATCCAATGCATTCGAATCGCTCTTGCGGTACTTTGATGTCATACAGGTGATCATTCTGTGCAGCGCTGCTTCAAGTCGAACGGGCCTGTAATAATAAAATCTCCATACTCATCGGGAACCGGCTCACAACCAAAATGAACTTTAATGAAACAAAATAAACACAAAACAGCGCACCAGCCCCTCATGGACGACTGCTGCACACAAAATAAAAAGCAAATATAAAATAATGTCCCAGGCCTGGTCCTCTCTCCTCCTTCACTATAGTCGCTCCAGTTTTATATCCTTCCATCTCCTACGTGGGACTCGATACCGGCGGTGGGGCTCAGGTGTAGCTCATCTCCAATCACTACACCCGGCCTCACTCCTCGTTCCACGCCTCTCGGCCCCGCCCCACTCACCACATACCCCCCTCGCAGGCCGGGGGGTACCCTCGAGTCTGCGCTCTATTCCCCCACCGCTCACGGGGACCTGCGTGAACCTGAGGGTAGGACAGACGAGGCGAGAGAAAAGGAGATGGAAGGAGGAGCAACAGAGACGAGAGAGGGGAGAGAGGAAAAAAAAAATTCCGATTCCCAGACGCACTGCTGCTCGGCCCTCCACCAGCTGGGTGATCTCCTCAATAAAATGACTCCTTGCATATTTTCGAACCAGCAGGCCATTCTGTGTTGAGCGAGACCCCACGGAATGAGCGAGAGGATTGGGATATTCAGAAATGCGCTCTCCGCTCACAAGCTCTGATCGGAACAAACCCGAGCCTCAATGTCTGCTGACCTTGCAGAAACATACAAATAGACATAGCCAGACTAGACTATTTTAGTACAAATTAAGAGCTTACTAAAATTATAATATATTAAGTTTTGTTGGGGTTTTTTTTTTTAGTTAGTTTTGCCCACGGGGACTCATTTAATGGCAAGTACAGTAGGTTAACACAATGTAACAAAAAGCGTGTGTATTTTATTTGTATATATAAATATAAACTGTTATTTTTAATGTTATAAAGATAAATGTATGTTTTTCTTTTTCAACCATGCTAAAAATAAGCCTTATTTCTCAAGTGAAAGTAAACAGTTGAGGAAAAAAATTGGGATGTGTATTATATTGGATGCGTTCATCGTCTCTTAAAGTGACCGCGCCTAATTTAGCTACTGGCTGCTGTAATGTTAATCCAAGAAAATTAAACTGAAAATCACTCACTGCTCTTGAATACTTTGTAGTTTTAACAGTCAAACCAAAAATGATTCAGACACCAGATATATTTTTGATATATATAGCAAAACTGTAATAATGTGAGAAATGTTGAAGGTGTCTGAATAAATGTAGGTTTCATTGTATATTTCATTTTTACATTGAAGACTATCCGGTGCTTTTTTACATTTAATTATTTAGTTTCTGTACCTTGACACCTACAAACTTGAAAAAAACGTAAACATTGTGTAAGTAGCACAAATAAATAAAAATAAATGAACATACAAATTAAACAATTTCAAACAGGGTCCACTGGTACAACCTTCACCGGGTCCCCGCTGACCCCAGCTACGGCCCTGCTCACGCCTGTTTCACACATACTCCATCTGCAATGAGTATGCAGTCTGTGTGTGTTACGTATGTGGTGCAGCACGGACTCGATGTGCTTTCACACAGGACGCGTTTGCAGTTCGCTACTCGGTACGTAAACGATCGCTGCACTGCTGCAGACGCAACGCTCCTGGAACACAACTGGAATCCGTTAACATGGGTGCGTAAGAAAATATGCAACGCATACGCACTGCAGACGGAGTATGTGTGAAATAGGCGTACAGTTGTTTGCACCTTGTGCAATGGTTAAATAGTTTACAGCTTTTTTAAGCACTTTGTGATGCATTTTGGAAACAGGAGATGTACATTTCTAATGCACCATCTAGCTTGATAAACCCCTTCTCAAAGACTTACTGTTGTCAATTTTATTTGGGTAACACACATTCTGAATGCCGTCGGCAGAATTCGAATACGAATACGGAATGGAGATGAGCTCACCAGGTGTGCTTGCTGTGAATACATCTACAAAAACACCTTTGGATACAGTGGCAATGGAAAGAAGGGAGTCTTCACAGCATTCTACTCAGAGAAAGAGTTTGCTGGGTTCTGTTCAATGGACTGCTACTACAAAATGAGTGAATGAATGTTTTTGTTTTCATTATTTTTTTCGTGAATAAAGCTGTGTCTGTTTCCTAAATTGGTTGTCATTTAGCAGAAAGTTACTAGACACTTGACTAATTTTTCAATTCTGTTGTGTTTTTATTAACTAGTTTTCTCTATGAAGCAAAACATTGTTTTCAGGGTAAGGTATAACAATAGGTTTTGTTTCTTAAAATGAATGTATTAACTAAGGTTAACTATGAGCAATGCATTTGTTACAGTATTTGTTTTAAGCTTTTTTAGTATTAGTTAATAAAAAATACAGCTGTTCATTTTTTGTTCACTTCAAAGTGCTTGAATGTTAACGAATACAACTTTTAAATTACTTTTTTCTAAAAACAGATAGTGTGATTGTTAAGAGGCTTTTGAACCCTAAAAATAGTATTTTTTGATTGATATATTTACTATTTATTAAGTTTTGTTAACTTTTTTTAATCATAA
Organism: Carassius gibelio; assembly: GCF_023724105.1. Lineage (NCBI taxonomy): Eukaryota > Metazoa > Chordata > Actinopteri > Cypriniformes > Cyprinidae > Carassius > Carassius gibelio. The sequence goes on from NC_068374.1 coordinate 11,909,696, forward strand.
AAGACTACAATATCTAAAAATGAGAATATACAATGAAATGTTGAAACAAAATAATAGTAATGAAAGAGAGAAAAAAAGAGAACGGGAAATATATAATTTATATTTACTATTTACAGGTTTTGCAAACTTTACCCTAAACTTGCCGTGGTGATTACGTCAGTGACCCGCGCCATGGTGGTAATTTTCGCAAAACCTTTTGGCACGCCCATACTTGTGATCAAGACCAATGAAAAACCTTTCGCCACACCCTCACCTTTTGGCACGCCCATACTTGTGATCAAGACCAATGAAAAACCTTTCGCCACACCCTCAGCTTTTGGCACGCCCATACTTATGATCAAGACCAATGAAAAACCTTTCGCCACACCCTCAGCTTTTGGCACGCCCATACTTATGATCAAGACCAATGAAAAACCTTTCGCCACACCCTCACCTTTTGGCACGCCAATACTTATGATCAAGACCAATGAAAAACCTTTCGCCACACCCTCACCTTTTGGCACGCCAATACTTATGATCAAGACCAATGAAAAACCTTTCGCCACACCCTCAGCTTTTGGCACGCCCATACTTATGATCAAGACCAATGAAAAACCTTTCGCCACACCCTCAGCTTTTGGCACGCCCATACTTATGATCAAGACCAATGAAAAACCTTTCGCCACACCCTCACCTTTTGGCACGCCAATACTTATGATCAAGACCAATGAAAAACCTTTCGCCACACCCTCAGCTTTTGGCACGCCCATACTTATGATCAAGACCAATGAAAAACCTTTCGCCACACCCTCACCTTTTGGCACGCCCATACTTATGATCAAGACCAATGAAAAACCTTTCGCCACACCCTCAGCTTTTGGCACGCCCATACTTATCGGCGGGACCAATGAGAAACCTTTTGACACGCCCCATCCCTTTTGCAACACCCATTGCTCCAGGCTGCAGTTATCCCTACTTGAATCTTCTTTGAAAACAATAGTAACTTTGGTGTTTGACAATACTTTTCTAAAAATATTCTTTGGTTAGGGAAAGTTAGTAAAAAAGAAGTTATTTTTCTATGCATAGATAATTACTTTTTACTTACATAAATTATAATTACATTTACATTTTTGTCAATTGCTAGCACAATTTATGAAATAATTAATTTTCACTACTATAAGCACAATACTTCACACAAACTTGTGCAAACCTAAAATTACCTGTCACAATCAAATATTTCAGTCAAAAACATTCCCTTTTGTCATAATCAAACTTTAACCCTTTATACAAAACCTGACAAATACAAATTATTCACTGTCTGGAGAATTAGACAATAATAATTGGTAAAAAAAAAAAAATAAATAAATAATAATAATAAAAACAAACGCCCAAAAATAAATAAACACACAAAAAATACATTTTAGTTTGTAAAGCAAAACCCAACTCATATTCGTTGATGTTTCTTCTTTTTCTCCTCTTTGTCGAAAGCAGCTGAATAAACCCCAAAGGCTCTTATACAAGCCATCCAAACACAGACCATCTTATATTTGTAAGTATATTTTTACTGATTAATACTAAAAGATTTATTAATATGGCAAGCTAATCAACAGAAATGTTTTGATAAAGACAGTATTGGCATATATGAAAACTATCATCCTGCATCTTTGAAAGACCCATGTTGTTGTCAGTCTTTAACACAACTGCATTTTACAGTAAAAGGCCATTTCCCTATTTACTGATAAACAAGTGCCAAGCTGGTCCATGGAAGTCATTTTCATAATTAATTTTCAGTCACTAAATCCATTAAAAGTTTTAAATTAAGACAAATGTCCCAGAAAGGTAATGATAAAAACAAACAATTAGTTTCACCAATGGAAAGATTATACATCAATGCCATGCAAAATTGGACAGTACCATGTAATGTTCTATTGTGGAACACAAAATGAAAAAAATTTATTATTTATTAATTCCTAAACATTTCCAATTATCAGTGAAGCCACTTTATTACTATTTAATTTTTTTAGGTTAACTATTCCTTTAAGAAGCTTCCAAATGAAGTTGCATGTTGTTAGCAAACTAATTAAGTAGGCAGATTTAAAATCAACAAAATTTGGATTTTTGTCTGTGTGTTTGCTTTATTGTCCTGATTTACTGTTCTTATTTTTGTCTTTCAGGAACACTTCCAAAGAAAATATATCCAAGATATGCAAGTTATAATTACAAACACTACACTTAACAACACATCAACTTAACATTAACACTTGCTAGCTTTTATAGAAATAATATCACTGTAAATATACAGTATTGTTCAAAATAATAGCAGTACAATGTGACTAACCAGAATAATCAAGGTTTTTCGTATATTTTTTTTATTGCTACGTGGCAAACAAGTTACCAGTAGGTTCAGTAGATTCTCAGAAAACAAATGAGACCCAGCATTCATGATATGCACGCTCTTAAGGCTGTGCAATTGGGCAATTAGTTGAATTAGTTGAAAGGGGTGTGTTCAAAAAAATAGCAGTGTGGCATTCATCACTGAGGTCATCAATTTTGTGAAGAAACAGGTGTGAATCAGGTGGCCCCTATTTAAGGATGAAGCCAACACTTGTTGAACATGCATTTGAAAGCTGAGGAAAATGGGTCGTTCAAGACATTGTTCAGAAGAACAGCGTACTTTGATTAAAAAGTTGATTAGAGAGGGGAAAACCTATAAAGAGGTGCAAAAAATGATAGGCTGTTCAGCTAAAATGATCTCCAATGCCTTAAAATGGAGAGCAAAACCAGAGAGACGTGGAAGAAAACGGAAGACAACCATCAAAATGGACAGAAGAATAACCAGAATGGCAAAGGCTCAGCCAATGATCACCTCCAGGATGATCAAAGACAGTCTGGAGTTACCTGTAAGTACTGTGACAGTTAGAAGACGTCTGTGTGAAGCTAATCTATTTTCAAGAATCCCCCGCAAAGTCCCTCTGTTAAAAAAAAGGCATGTGCAGAAGAGGTTACAATTTGCCAAAGAACACATCAACTGGCCTAAAGAGAAATGGAGGAACATTTTGTGGACTGATGAGAGTAAAATTGTTCTTTTTGGGTCCAAGGGCCACAGGCAGTTTGTGAGACGACCCCCAAACTCTGAATTCAAGCCACAGTACACAGTGAAGACAGTGAAGCATGGAGGTGCAAGCATCATGATATGGGCATGTTTCTCCTACTATGGTGTTGGGCCTATTTATCGCATACCAGGGATCATGGATCAGTTTGCATATGTTAAAATACTTGAAGAGGTCATGTTGCCCTATGCTGAAGAGGACATGCCCTTGAAATGGTTGTTTCAACAAGACAATGACCCAAAACACACTAGTAAACGGGCAAAGTCTTGGTTCCAAACCAACAAAATTAATGTTATGGAGTGGCCAGCCCAATCTCCAGACCTTAATCCAATTGAGAACTTGTGGGGTGATATCAAAAATGCTGTTTCTGAAGCAAAACCAAGAAATGTGAATGAATTGTGGAATGTTGTTAAAGAATCATGGAGTGGAATAACAGCTGAGAGGTGCCACAAGTTGGTTGACTCCATGCCACACAGATGTCAAGCAGTTTTAAAAAACTGTGGTCATACAACTAAATATTAGTTTAGTGATTCACAGGATTGCTAAATCCCAGAAAAAAAAATGTTTGTACAAAATAGTTTTGAGTTTGTACAGTCAAAGGTAGACACTGCTATTTTTTTGAACACACCCCTTTCAACTAATTGCCCAATTGCACAGCCTTAAGAGCGTGCATATCATGAATGCTGGGTCTTGTTTGTTTTCTGACAATCTACTGAACCTACTGGTAACTTGTTTGCCACGTAGCAATAAAAAATATACTAAAAACCTAGATTATTCTGGTTAGTCACATTGTACTGCTATTATTTTGAACAATACTGTAGATCTGTATATAGCATGATACACGTACAAAATACTGACAATAACACATATATATGCACAATCACAATGTCTTACTGGACTAAAAGGAGAAAGACTTTAGCCAGTGTACAACAGATAGAAAAGGAGATTTTGGATGAATACCAAACACAAACTGAAAACACTGATGAATCTAGTGTTCTTGGTCACAAGAGACAAAACTCTGACAAAAGTACAGAGGTACTTTTTTTGCAAGGGTGCTCAGTGCTGGATAGGCAACCTCATGTTCCTGCCACCATTGTAGTGGATCTGCCTCACTCTCCAAACATACAGACTGTAAAGAGTAAGGGGTTGCATCTTGGACAAAGAAGCTGGCTAGTGTTTTTTTCTTTTTAGCAATGTGGGGCACAGGATCTGCTATGGCACTCACTTGTGCGGACTGAGGCACAGCTTTGTCAACACCTGCAGAGCTCTCCTGATCACCCAGCAAACTCTGTGCTTCGCAGATGACCCTCTCTTTCAATGCAACCAGTTTCCCACTGCTGACATATTTCCCCCGAAACCGTGGGTCTATAAAGGAAGCAATGTCCAGCAAGTCACTGGTAGAGGGCTCTGAATACTTCTCATTTAAGTAAGTCAGGATGGTGTGTTTGATGGACTTTGTTAGCTCACTGTCACCTTCCTCAGGAGCAAGGAGGCTGCTGTTAAAGAGCTGGAGCATAGGTCTTACATAGGAGAGTGTCACATACTCCTCGCCTGACAAAGCGTCAGTGAAGTCATGCAGGGGCTTCAGTGCTCTTTGGATGGCCTCTAGCACCTCTATGTCTTGCCAGGTAAGAACCAGAGGTCTTGTTTTCTTGTCAGCAGACAGGACTTTGGCAAGAGCCCTTTTCCTGCTCAAGGACGCGTTCTATCATTTGTAGACGTGATCCCCACCGTGTGGTGGACTCCGTACTGAGCTGATGAGCTGGTAAATTCATCTGTGCCTGCACTTCGGCCAGCTCCCTCCGGTTTTTCCAGCTGTAGGAGAATGCGCTCACAGTTTTCTTGCAGAGAGAAATGGCCCGTGTGATACGAGGGTCTTGCATTCCATGACCTGTAACACAGTAAAAGCAAAAATGAAATATTGTTTTAAAATGTAGTTTAATAGCTCAAGACATGAATTATCTCTTAATTTTGTGACTGTATAAGTATAGTTTCTTTTTAATTTGTAATAAAGTTATTATTTTGACATTTACCTTTTTAATTATTCTGCAATACACTGTTTTTTTTTAAAGACCAGATTATTTGCCACAGTCCCTTCAACCCAACCAAACATTTCACACCGAAAACACTGAAAAAAATTATTCATTGAATTTAATAAAAACATTATGGTAAGTGATTGCACACAAATGATTTAACTTAATTTAAACAAATGTTATAAGTTGAACTGTTAAACGTTAACGTAATGCATTTGTTAAAATGTAGCTTAAATCAATTGTGCAACCACTTACCATAAAGAAATTGATTACAAAAACATTTTCAGTGTACATTTGTACTGTGCGCGCACACACACACACAGACACACGCACGCCCGACCATGTAAGACCAGGTATATTCCACTCACCAATCGCCAAATGTAGTCTGTGACCAAAACATTGCATCCTCTGCCAGTTGTTGTTTTGGACTGCGCAGACGATATTCGCTCCGTTGTCAGTGGTGATGTCCACGGGTTCATTTGGATTTAACATCCAGGTTGTTGTTACGTCTCTGAGGGCCTCTGCGATATTTTCCCCCGTGTGATCTTGTGGGAAATGTGTGGTTTGAAGGCATGCACTTTTAATCTTCCAGTCCAAAATATAATGTATGGTGACGCACATGTAAGGCTCGCATGTCCTGCTGCTCCACATGTCTATAGTCAGGGCATAGTCAGTAACCTTCTCTAATTCGGAAGCAAGGCGCTCTCTCTCCGTAGTGTACAGTCGCGGGAGTTCTTGTCTCGCAAAGTAATGCCGACTAGGTAAACTGTATCTCGGATCAAGTGTTTTTAGCATGCTTATAAAGCCACGTTGTTCAACGATGGAAATGGGTGCCATGTCCACCGCTATATGAAATGCCACGGACTTTGTGATGCTACACCACCTTGCGCTCTTTCTTTCATATTCTACACTCCACGTTAAAGCATTGTGTAGTGTTATCTGTGTAGTGTGTGGAGTGTTGCCAGTGGGTTTAGTGGCCGGGATCCTTAATCTGTTGCACTCCTCGTAAGCGAGTTTGTGTCTTGTCTGCAAATGGTGGAACAGGTTTGTGGTGCTAGAAGCTTTGGTTGGAACCAACTTGCGGCAATCACGGCAGTATACCTCTGTTTGCTGTTCGTCCGACGCCTTAAACCCGAAGTATCTCCATATAATGGAGCCAGTTGTCCCTTTTTTTGAGACGAGTTCTGGATCTGTAGCCTGCGGGCTGGTTGTGGGCGCCGCCATGTTAAATCAAATGAGATAACACGCGAGGGGAGGGAGAACAAAAGCAAGGGAGCGGGGGGCGAGCGGGAGCGAGCGAGCGAGCACAGCACAGAAAATGCAAACAAGCGTAACAAGTGGCGTAATCAAAATTAAATATAAACAATATATCGATATATACGATATGTCAAAATCCATATCGAGTTAAAAAAATATCTTGATATATCGTGAATATAGAGATATCGCCCACTGCTACTCTACGTACAGACTTTGATTATGAAATGATGAAAAATGAAGAACACCATTTGAGTAACAACTTAAGCCCCTTGACCGGACCAGTAAAAATGGTAACCCAGTTCCCAGTAGATTACATGCACACCTGCTGCCTCGGAGTGACAAGGAGATTAATACAAATGTGGATGAACGGAAAAAACCTTAGAACAAGGTTTCCATCACAGCGTATCCTAGGGATTACGGACAGACTTGTTGCTCTCCGTTCTTTTATGCCCCAAGAATTTGGCAGGAAGCCTCGTTCTTTGACAGAGGTGGATAGATGGAAGGCCTCAGAGTTCCGCCAGTTCATGCTATTCACTGGTCCCGTTGTTTTAAAAGGATTTGTTGAAAGAGAAATCTATGACAATTTGCTTCTCTTTTCTGATGGCATGTTTCTGCTGCTCAGCCCTGGCCTCTCTGATTCAATGACTGAATTTGCCAACAAGGCTCTTTTGTCATTTGTTAGACATTACAGCAGACTGTATGGCACAGACAAATTTGTTTTCAATGTCCACCAGGTTATTCATCTTGGAGAGGAGTATAAAGCATTCGTCACTCTTGATAACATATCTGCATTTCCATATGAGAATTACCTTGGAGGACTGAAACGATTGGTTAGAAAACCAGATCGTCCTTTACAGCAGGTTGTCAAAAGACTTTCAGAAATGATTCCAAAGGAAACTTACCAATCAAATGATGAATCCCATCTCTCATTAAGCTCAAAAGAGCTTAAGAAGGCACATATTTCTGATTGTGTTTTGTCACCTAAACAAGGAGACAACTGCATTAAAATTGACACAGACATTGCTATAATTAAGGACATAATCAAACAGAATGAAAGTGTCCTTTTAGTGTGTCAGAGGTTCCGAAAAACTGAATCGCTTTACACTTACACGTGCGACTCCTCTGCAATCAGATGTCACAGAGTCTCCGTCTTGAAAGAAAACACTGAATTGGTAGCTTTGTCCAGTGTGAAACAAAAATATGTCCTTCTTCCTGAAAATGAGAATTTGTTTTTTTCGCAATACCCATTCTCCAAATGCATAAAACTTTTGTTCACCTTAGAAACATGTCTTAAGATATTTTAAATGACAACTGATAGATTTGAGCCACTCTAGCAAAAGCCTTCTTTGTCTAAAAATGTAATCTTAATGCTGGAAAATGAATCCATATGGATCAAAAGGTTTTAGCCCAAGTCTTCTGAAGAGACACAATCACTTGAAATGGTGGAAAGATTTTATGCTTTGATTCAATTCTTTGTAAATTTTGGTTAAACACACAGAAAGTGGTTTTAAAAAAGGTAAGTTCAAAGGGAGAATTTTCAGAAGCACACTTCAGCTTCACCTCATCGTCAGGCGCGAGTCAAACGAGCACGGAAAAGCTACAGCAGCCAAATGAGCTTCAGTAGAACAACTGTGAACTGGGGTCTGATGAGATGTTGTTAGACTATTTGTCAGTAAAACTCACGGCGCACACTCTTCAACAGATGTACGCTGATATGTGGAGCACGCTCTAAATCACTTCATCATAAATAACCCGCACAAAAACTTTGAGCATAGGCTACATACCTCGTTCTGTCATCAGCAGGTGATAAATTCACCAAAAAGGTAATTAAAACTAAAAATGCATGTACGCAGCACACAAGAAGTCTCTCAAATGCATGTACTAAAATATATTCTGCAATTCGAGATGACCATATAAGGCACAAGATGATATGTATTTTTTATTTGTAATTTAATGCACAAATAAATGTGAACACACTTCACTTGTACTAGAAAATTTGCTAAAATTAAACCATTTAAATGCATAAAATAATTAATTTTATATTATGGCATTTATGACTGTTGACTTGGGCCTTTTTCAAATTTGTGTCACTATGTATGCCTCATCCAGGGGTATAAAATGTTGGAGAGCAAGCATTTGGAAGTTTCTAGGAGCTGAATAAACAATAAAGCTACAGTATAGTGCGCCCCTTTACTAAAAATACCTGGAGGTGAGGAATAATACAAAAATTGTCATATTCACCCAGTATTACTTGATCTAATTTGAAAAATATCTCAATTACAGTTAAGTAGAAATTAATTGTATTCAGTTGTGTTATAGGCACTAAACCAGTCCAGTATATTGTAATCAAACATATTTTTATATTGAAAAGCCCCTATGAAAACGTCCTGGCTCCGCCACTGTGTATTAAACATCATAACATCATCTTTTTCTGGCAAGAACCAGATATGGGTGTCATGTAAGGTAAATAATTTTTTTAAGGTAAATAAATCATTTGTATTTAATGGAATTACAATTTGACACTGTCTATTCATATTCACTTTGTTAGCAACAGACGTAATATATTTTATTTGTTTGTGCAGGGGTATTGTCCCCATACATGGCCAGGGGAAGGCACGCTCCGCCTATGGATTTAGATGTATTTAAACTTTTACAGGCATGTGATCAGCTAGAGAGAATAAAATCAGGAAAATCTGACCACGCAAACAAGCCATGCCCCAGCTATAAGAAAAATAAAAACATATTTTAGCACAATAAATTATATTTTTATTCTTATATAAAGATCTTATATTAATATTGCCTTAAAAAAAAGCAGCATTTAATAATCATGATAACAATATTATAATAATATTACGTTTTCATCACTTTTTTTATCAATTTAAAGCATCCATGCTATTATTTTCTAACCCTATAGTAATAATAACATAATCTATAATAATAATTATTTCCTAAATTATTATTATTATTATTATTATTGGCCTACTCAATCGTTTAAAAAAAAATTGTGATTACAATACTGACCAAAATAATTGTTATTATTACTTTTGCCATAATCAAGCAGCATATTTGAAAAAGCATGTCAAAACCTTATTCATAAACCTTTGCTTTGTTAGTAAGATTACTTATAATTGTTTTAGTGTAAAGCACTTTGAATTACCATTGTGTACGAAATGTGCTATATAAATAAACTTGCCTTGCCTTTAGTACCCTTATTAATGATTAATTAAATTTACTCTCACCTCACTTACCTTAAAATTACTCGAACAAGCTTCATGTAACAATCTACCCTGCCTGTCTAAAGAAACCCAGGACAATCAAAATTAATGTTACATGTCAGCAAGTATTGAAGCAACAATGCATGATCAGTTATTGTAAATGACTATAACATTTTTAAGAAATCTACATATTTAACATCACATAGGATATCACATGTACATTATCAAGCTGATAATTGTTAAATATGGTCTGAAAATCTACTAAGAGGTTTGGAAATTTGACTCTTAAAAATTATAGAACTTGAAAATGGAAAATGTGTAGGTACCCTGCTCATAATTTCACTGGTTCATATTTATCACAGAAAGTCGCATGAATTTTGACTCCATTCCAGCTGTCTCAAGTAACATTTCACTTGATATATGTTTCAATATTGTTGTTAAAAAATATCTTGCCTCTTTTACAGTTTTTCAAAGTAAGCTGAATTATACCACTGTCAGTGGTTTTCATGATAAAAATAAAATGTGGTACAATTTATATAAAATGTCAATCTTAGTCTCGCAGTTTTTCAAATTAGCTACCTGCACAGGCTATGGAGCACAGCAGGGAGCACACCAGGATACACACTACAGAGCACACCAGGATACATACTACGGAGCACACCAGGACGTTCGTTACAGAGCACACCGGATCACACACTACAGAGCACTCCAGGACGTTCGTTACGGAGCAAACCGGTTCACACACTACAGAGCACACCAGGACGTTCGTTACGGAGCACACCGGATCACACACTACAGAGCACTCCAGGACGTTCGTTACGGAGCACACCGGATCACACACTACAGAGCACACCAGGACGTTCGTTACGGAGCACACCGGATCACACACTACAGAGCACACCAGGACGTTCGTTACGGAGCACACCGGATCACACACTACAGAGCACTCCAGGACGTTCGTTACGGAGCACACCGGATCACACACTACAGAGCACTCCAGGACGTTTGTTACGGAGCACACCGGATCACACACTACAGAGCACTCCAGGACGTTCGTTACGGAGCACACCGGATCACACACTACAGAGCACTCCAGGACGTTCGTTACGGAGCACACCGGATCACACACTACAGAGCACACCAGGACGTTCGTTACGGAGCACACCGGATCACACACTACAGAGCACTCCAGGACGTTCGTTACGGAGCACACCGGGGAGCACACCGGATCTATGGCGTTTATTCAGTCTCAAAACTCGCGCACATAAAATCTAGGCGCGTGCACAGGATACGAGGGCAAAGAACAGCATCCGCGCGCAAAATGCCATCCTCGCGCAGGCGCGTTTCTGCTCCGCGAGCGCTCAGAAAGTATCCGCGCGCGTTTCTGCTCCACGCGCACGCACAAATACTGTCTCGCGAGCACGGGGCTGTGACGCACTCTCGCTCGTTCGGCTATCAAGATGAAATTTGAGACTTTGGAGGCGGGGCCAGTGGCTGATGTCTCGATGTCTCCGTTCTCCACTCATTTGATTGGTCACTTTCAACACCGATCAGGTGCAGTCAAGAGAAGATGAGAGGTTGAGAGAAGAAAGATTTTCATGGACCATCATGTCGGAAAATCAATTCACAAATCATCTTTCAGAGATCGCATTGTAATATTATTAGATGATTTTGATTTTGTTTCCTGTATGCACTGTAATTTTGCAAGTTAGCTATATTTTTGTCGTTAGTAAAACTAATAGCAGAAGTTTTCTGCCCTCCAGAAATTTGCTAAAGCTAGCTACCCTTTAGCTAAAACTGTTATATTTAAATAACTGGAAATTTACATTTAGCGGTTTTACCAAAGGGGTAGCTAGCTTTAGAAATGCAGTAATTTGTTGATTGGTAAAATTATTAGCGTACAAACCTGCGAATGCTAATTGGGAAAAATACATACATTATTTTCGTGATAAATTTTTTTTTCGACAAGTTTTAAACGGTGGTTTGTGTGTGTGAGACCATGAGACATTATTAACTATACTTTTTTCTGTCTTGCAACAGCTAAGACATCACATTTATCAAAGGCTTTTGCATAAAATAGAACTGGGATTCAACACAACACCACTGAATTTGGATTACTTCGAATTTGTTTGTCGTCAGGAGCTGTATCTTCTGCATGCCCTATCCAATCATGTAGAAGTACATCCTGCTATCACCCAGGCTTTGCAAGATCTCTTTGACCTTGTGAAGGCACAACTGGAACATCCAGACACATGTTTCACGGTGGAAGTTGCTGCTGGTACCACAGGGCGACCCAAAATTTTGATTGGAGAACAATGCTTGAAAGAAATGCTCCATACTCGACTTCCTGTGTCTTGCATAGCTAAACTGATGGGTGTTTCAAGAAGCACAGTCTTCAGACGAATGGAAGAGTACGAGCTCTCTGTCAGGAACATGTATAGTTCCATCAGTGATGATGAACTTGACGGTTTGGTTGCTTCAATCAAGAATCATTTACCAAACGCTGGCTACAGGATGGTCAGAGGGAGACTGGAGTCAATAGGCCATAGGGTTCATTGGAGAAGAATTGCAGCCTCCATGCATAGGGTTGATTCTGTGGGCATCATCTCTAGGCTGTCAAGTCTTGGCTGTGTTGTACGCAGAGTTTACTCTGTACCAGGACCCTTGTCTCTGGTACATGTGGACACAAACCACAAGTTAATCAGGTTTGTATTAAAGTCAAGTTTATTTGAAGTTAATTAATCTAAAGTACTGGATGGCTACTTCATTTTGGATTTCATAATACACATTGACATTGTTTTAATATGATATTTTATGCCCAATTGCTTTCTAGATACAACATTGTGATATTTGGAGGAGTGGATGGTTTCTCCAGGAAGGTAACTAGCTGCTGCTGGTTTTTAACATTTTAGTAATACCACATGTTGAACACGGGCTATACCAGCATAGACTTTGTGCCTTTGGTAAACATTCTTAAGAATAAAGATTTTTACATAACTTTTTAAATATAACGCTTGTAATGCTCAGACCTTAAATTCATTGAAAGTCTATAGACATAAACAGAGAGAAGTAGCTCCGGCTACAATCATGTTCCCGCAAGATGCATTGGCACTCAACCGGTTAATAAACAAAACTGCATACAAAGTTTACATAATTTACCTTTAAGTAAAGGGCACACAACAAACAAATTTCATAATAGAACTTGGTCAGTGTGCTTTGCTTGCTGAGCATACTCATGCTTCCTGAGAAGGAACCCTATCAGTTTTAACTTTGATGCCCTATAATTGTTTAAAATGTTTCTTTTGTAGATAATGTACTTGAATGCAGCCACAAATAACTGTGCATCAACGGCATTTCACTTCTTCCTTGAGGCAACTCACCTGCATGGTTTACCTTCAAGGTAGTTTATTTTAGAAAGTTAAAAAGCTACAGTGTTATCTATGTACTGTAGGTAAATAGGCTGGGAAAATTCAAATTGTTTAATATGAGCTTCATCTTACATGGAAAAATTTAGATTAATCTGACACTTTACTTGAGCGTAGTTTCCTAAAAGCAAAATGTCATTACAAAATAATTATTCTGTTTACACACTCATCCCACTGTACACACTCATCGTCCTTGGTTGTGGGTTTATATTGGATGACATTTATCAATTTATCAATATTGACTACTTCTTGAGGGTTGTGTTTATTAAACTAAGAAGTTACAGAACCATCATCAAAAATATAAATAAGTAGTTCAGTTAGGCCTAATTGGTACCATAATTACTGTGATTTCAGGGTAAGAGCTGACCAGGGAGTGGAGAACGTGGACATTGCCCGGTTTATGTTCACTGTCCGTGGCACTGATCGGGGAAGCTTCATCTCGGGAAAAAGTGTGCACAACCAAAGGTACAATTCATTTCTTAACTTGCATAGTTTTTTCCTGATATTCATACTCGTCCTCATATTTTATAACAGCGTACCTTTATGGTCAGGTATGTTATACACATGACAAACAAAAAAGAGTTGAAAGACTTCAGTCTTTGTTGCATTAATTTCCTGTTATCACTGTAAAGCTGTTTTGAAACAATCTGTAAAAAGCACTATATAAATAAAGGTGACTTGGCTTGACTTTAAGTACTGCTTCCCTTAAAGTAATAGTTCACCCAAAAATTTAAATTCTGTCATTTACTCACCCTCAAGTTGTTTCAAACCTGTATGAATTTCTTTCTTCTGCTGAACACAAAAGAAGATATTTTGAAGAATGTGGGCAACCAAACGGTTGATGTACCCCATTGACTTGCATAGTTTTTTTTAAATTTTGCTTTCTTGTTCAGCAGAATTAATAAATTCATACAGGTTTGAAACAACTTGAGGGTGAGTAAATGACAGAATTAAAATTTTTGGGTGAACTATCCCTTGAAATAATGCGTCTTCACCTGTCTTGTTCTCCATAAAATAAGTGTTAATACAACAGATTTGTTTACTGCAATCTTGTATTAGTAGTGGAATAAATAAACCTAATATCAATTATGTATTTGATGCTCTAAGACTAAGTAGTATAAAATACTCATAACCATTTAACGCATCTTGGCACATGACTAAGAAATTGCATAATAGAACTTGAGAAATCTGGCCAATGTCCTATGCATTGTCTTTTTTGTTAACCAGAAACTGTAACATTTTACCTGTTTGTCACCCAGATATTTACTTTAAACTACTATTATTAATGCCACATTTTCATAATCTCACTAAGTTCTTTAAACACAGTATATATGGTTTTACCACTTCCAAGATTGGGTGCTAGCCAGGTATGACATGGCACAACACAATTACACCATGTGATGCACCAACATAGTTTTCCAATTAGAAATGTATTGCCTGCTTGACTTTGGCACAATGTTGTTTTCTTACACTGTACTCAAGATAATTTTGTTTTAATCCTCTGTAGGATAGAACGATTATGGCGAGATGTGTGGATCTCAGTATCATCGAAGTACTACAATCTTCTGCACTCCCTTGAAGAAGATGACCTCTTGGACATTTCATGTACAGATGACATATTCTGTGTGCATTATGCAATTCTTCCAAGACTCAAAAGAGACTTGGAGATATTCACTGAAGGCTGGAACCACCATCCACTACGTACTGAGGGAAACCGGAGTCCGACACAGATTTGGGAAATTGCTCGGATGCTAAACACCAATGTGCATTCAGAGAACTTTGCAGTAAGTGGTTTTTTTTTTTTTCTAAAGAAAATTTATAAGACTTGGGACCAGATTTACTAACAGCTTGCCTTGATGCATTCATAGGACCTTCAAGAGCCAGACATTGACTGGGACACCGCTGTTGACTTTGATGGCCCTGACTCAGAAACTGGTGTTATAGTGCCTGAATACGAGTGCCCTCTGACTGAAGAGGAGATGACGGAACTCCAATCTTTGGTTGATCAAGCTGATCCAAACATTACTGATGAAGAGCTATACATTCTCTGCTATCAACACATAAAACGGCTGCGGACACACAGTTAACCTCTTCAGGTCTGATGTTCCAATCATTGCAAACACGTTGCCTCGTTTAGGTCCTCTAGTTAACGATCACATACATGCTAAGGAATTTTGCCTTAGCATTCTTTTAGTTTGTCTGTGTTTGAACAACAGTTTTGTAATGTATATTTGAAATATTGCAAACACTTTTTTTTTTCTTTTAACATTTTTTTAATTGCACAATTTCAATACATTTAACAGGTAACGATTTGTAATTCATGTATTTGAAATGCTTCTGAATTTCAAAAATGTGCATGGAAAGTATCAGAAATGTAAGAAAGCATTGATACTGCATACTTGATACAACACTCCTTAACGCTAATAAAGTACTACTAAAAACTACAAGGTTTTATGAATGCATACTCAAACATGAAAATTCTGTCGTTAATTATTCACCCTCATGTCGCTCCAAACCCGTAAGACTTTCACATTAATTATCACGGCCTGCGATAATTAATGTGATATGGCTCAGCTTGTCAGTGAACTACGGTTCTGTGTAGGAAATGCCGCTCCATCTGAAAGCAGGTGATGGCGATTTACTACTCATCAAGGAACCGGCTTTACTGACGAGATGCGCATAACAATGTCATGCGATATATCGCCCAGCCCTAGTTGACACAAAAATAGACTTATTGCGTGTTGGAGATATTTTGCAAATGAAGTGGTAAATAGTTTCAGAGTTCAGCTCCAACCCTAATCAAACACACCTGAACAAGATAATCAAGGTCTGAAAGGTTGCTAGAAAGCTACAGGCAGGTGAGTTTTTATGAGGGTTGGAGCTAAACTCTGCAGGACTGAAGCTCTCCAGGACCAGGGTTGGCCACCCCTGGTCTATAGAGTGACAGAAATCTCTCAGATCTCATCAAAAAGGTCTTCCATTTGTGTTCCGAAGATGAATAAAGTCTTACAGGTTTGGAACAACATGAGGGTGAGTAATGAATGACAGAATTTTTGGGTGAATTAACCCTTTAAAATTGTTCTGGAACTTTGCAGACATCAATTTTATCATTTTATACCTTCTGTACCTGACAAGTGTCTTTAGAATAAACCTGAACAATGAGAAGGTGAATTCTCCAACTCACTTCCTTTCTAACAGCGGCCAAATTCATACCCATGGACAATGGCCTGAGAGATAACACTTTTGAACTCTGCATAAGTCGTCAGGTGTGTAACTGGGAATGTCACTGAGCGGGAACAAGAATTAACCACAGGATAGCATATACTATGTGTACCATAGCGCACATGACAGTCATGGTCAAATTCCATGACAATTTTGAAATTTTCACGGTCTGCATGAATTAGTGGAACATGACCCTGTCCTGTCAGCCACTGGCAGAACCTGCCAACATTAACGTTCATGTCATTGATACGTGTTTCTGCCTTAACATCTTCATCTTCACCCTTCTCTTCAGGCATGTCTCCTCTGTTGCCCTCTTCTGAAAAAGTTATATAAAATCATTGTGAACAAAGTTCATTTAAAGGATGATTAAAAGCATCATAACTTGCCAATATAAGGTAATCAAGTTATAGCTCCTTGTTTGCTATGAAACAGGAAAACATTATTTCTATTACAAAGTAAAATTAGAAACTAATTTACTTTTAACACAAGTGTTTACTACAACTATTGATATAACCACTAATCCTACTAAGTTTCTACTGTATAGCTCGGGGGTGTCAAACAAATTTTTCAGTGAGGGCCACTTCAGCATTATGGCTGCCCTCAAAGGGCCGGTTATAACTGTAAGACTGTAAAATGTTGCTACTCCTTAACATTGTGTTGATTGACGTGGCGATTATGTAATAGGTAGGTGTGTTCGGAGGTATATCGCTGCTTGTGTATTTCGAACTTCGTTTTACCTCTAAACGAATAACGGGAAAAAACGTTGTCGTGAGTATATTGGTGCCTTTAGTGTTCTCTAATTTAGTATGGTAACATTAATTTGTACAAATTATTCACCTTCATCCTCCATGTCCTGTAAAAAGTCCTGCAAAAAGTTGACCACTCTGGACTCTCTCTGACGCCTCATTGTACCCTTTTCACTGAAGATTGGTGAAAGTGACTTTACTAGAAAATCGGCATCCACCTGAAGATTTGCAAAAGAGAAGAAAGTCATCCAGTGTTAAAAAAATAATAATAAAAAAGTTTTGGTAAAAATTATTCAATGCAGATTTTATAATGGACGGTATTTTAATTGCTTGCCTTGCAAAAAGATCCTGGAACAAACAGCTGTCTGCAGATCTCCGCTTCTTGCTGGACCAAGCTGAGGAGCCCATACAGTTTCATTCCAGAGCAGATTTGTTGCAGCATGGGAAGTAACCTCACTGTAGCGTGCAGAACTACAGAGCTGTAACAAAATTTAAAAATAAATAAATAAATAAATAAATAAAAGGCCAATTCTAGAATTTGAATTAAAATTAAAGGAAATGTCCTACCGCACAATGTCTTCCCTTCTTTGTATGGACACTGCCCCTGTGTATCCACATGACAAAATCCTGTCTGTGCACACCATCAGGGTTGCATTGTCAGCTGCATTAATCTTTAAAACACACAAAACCACACCTAAACTTCCACCTGAAATAAGAGACTTTAAATTAAGTTTACAAGAAAAAGGGTCCTTTTTGTTATTTTGAAACTACGTATCATTATGGACCGAAAGTATGGAATTAATAATGATGATATTTTAACATTTGCCACCTAAACATTAAATTATGATTCGCAATGCAATTTTTTCACATTTTAATTAATTACCTCTTTTATTAGTTCCACGAGTTCAGGGTCTGTAATGTCATTTTCAGTTATCGCTTCCTGATCGATTTCTCCAGTGGATATATAGTTGTAACACCACTGCATAAAAAAATTTGGGGGTGGTCCATCCTGTGCGATGCTGACAGCAAACAATTCTCCAATAGTCCTACAATCCAACAAATATATTACTGCAACATTGGGTAGCAATATCAGAATGAGTGAGTAGGGAGGTTACTTTTGAGAGATAAGTACAATAATCTGAAACATGTTTTGTAATGTAGGGGTGTAAAAATATATTGTCACAATATATCACACAAAAAATTGCAACTATGTATTGTGTATAGTTCACCAAAATGAAAATTATTGTGTAAGAATTGTTTTTACAGAGTTTACAGAGTTTTAGGGTAATTAGATTGCTCCCCCGTCCCCCTGCCCCCGCTGGACTGTGTTTAGATTATATTACTTCGGGTATCGCAATAGCATCATATCATGAGTTCAGTATTGATATGTATCGAATCGTGGCATGAGGGTATCGTTACACCCCTACTTGTATGTAAAACTCATTACATATAGTCCATCTAATGTTAATCTTTTTAAAACAACACACTTCTTGTAATGCAAGTATCTGTATGCATGTGAACAGTCAGTGTGAAATGCTTGGCTAACATGGATTCGGTATATAGAAAAGTGTCACTATGTAATTTCTATTTACAATTTTTATAACCTACTTGAAGTTTGTCCATGTCCGTCATTGAATACTTGGGGTTTTTGCCGTTATCCCCTCCCTCAAAGAACTGCTTCTCTATTCCTGCCATCATTTCTTTTCAGAATATGGAAATAGAGAACATAAAAAAAATAAACTTCATAATTCTGCTCTTGGTAGATAACAAACAAAAAAAGCCATACCGGTTAAAAATTCCTTCCTCAGAGCCCCATTGTCAATGCCAGCCTCTCCAATAAAAGAAACTCTAAGGGGATTTTTTGGTGAAGATTTTTTCTGTCGCTGCCACTGTTTTAAGCCTCTTCCAAGCATCTGATCCCTTGTAACACAAATGCTGAAGATGCTGGTTTCATCCATCCTTTCAGTAAGGATTTTGATGACATCAGCAATGCTTAATATTGGGAAGGAAAAAAAATAGGAGTTAGGGAAATTTCATATCATTACTGTCAAATTAATAAAACTTTCTGAAGAAAGCTTTATTTTGAAAGTACCTTTTAATCTCTTGATGTG
The DNA here is from genome assembly GCF_023724105.1 of Carassius gibelio. NCBI lineage: Eukaryota > Metazoa > Chordata > Actinopteri > Cypriniformes > Cyprinidae > Carassius > Carassius gibelio. Next base: position 11,928,794 of record NC_068374.1, read on the forward strand.
CCTTAAATCGTTTTTGGGGCCATTTCTCTGTTCCATCAGTTTCTTTATCTAAGTTGATGGTCTCTGTTTCATCATAAGATCTGTTGGAATACATGCTTTAGTCATACTAAAAGATTGAGATAGTCTGTATTTCAGCATAACAGGATAAAACAACTGTTTGATACTTGAAATTATGCTTCAGAAGATGATAATGCATGAGAAAATTGAGAAATACCTTTCATCACAGATGCTTGCATGGATTTCAACAAAGTCACTGGGGTAAAACCGCTCACAAATTGGACAAGCCGTCTAAAATGTAGCCCAGTATTAATAAAATTTTTTATATTGTACACACCAAATATTTTGCCTGAGGGAAGTCCTAAACTAAAGATCATGGCACAGACGTGAAGAAATTATTATAAAGTCGTTATTTTTGTCAGCCGTTTCCTTCATCAGTCTAACTACTTGGTCCAGAAGATGTTACTGGGCCTTTTAGACTCTTTTTATTGCTTTTAATATCACATTCACAAGTAAAATAGTTAATGTTAACATAATTTTGTTATAACTAATTAACAAAGGCATTGAAAAGGTGGCCAAAGTTTATTTTTAGTTTAAACTAAACTACAATTTAGTTTATTGTAAGGAAAATTGTATTCATTGCATGCCTTGGACATGGACCATTTTTTTTCTTACTTGGACGTCAGGAACCTTGACACATGAAGGAAGATCTAAATCTGTGGAGTCCTTTAAAAGTAAGATGAGTGATAAAACAAATTAGAGTGTAACAATTATGAACAATAAACTTTTAACAGTAAATATGATCTAATTTGGAACATATATCAGACTTTATATTTCAGTTTCTAACAACTTACTGTCACAGACAGGCCAATATTGGGAGTGCCATCTGGAGAGTTGTCAATGGATGGCATAATGTCAATGGCAAGACTGGTTGATGGCAGGTCTTCATTATCTGGTGACCCCGGGAAATGTTCAGTCTGCAAGAAAACAAACAAATAAACAAAACAAACATATTAGCCAAAGGACAAATAAAATCTGATTAATTCATTTATTTAGAGCAATTGTTCTGGTTAAAATATTCCTGCCTGTTCATCGGAGTCAGTTGAGACCTTCACTGTCTCACAAGATGCCACATGTGCGGCTAATAACTGGACTGGCATGTTTTCTAAGCACGAATGGCATGTTGCTTTTGGCATTTTTTCGAACTCCTTTGAAGAGTAAGGAAGTGGTGTCAAATCAAGTGCTCCTTGCACTGGTACTATGTACAGAGTTGACTTCCCACGTGCAACTGAATTTAGGTAAATACCCGAATAACCTTCTGCCTCAGGGGGCACAATACACAATTTTCTTTGTCCACATCCCCCTACAAGAAAAAATAAACAAACATTTAATATTGTACAATTTTAAGTAAAGTAAATTTGCTGATAGACAATGTACATAAAGATAGGAAAATTAATTATCTTACCAACAGCCTTGTACAAAATCCATGCCCCTTTCAAATCAGCCATTTTAGTGTATGTCTCCTCAAGTTTTCTGGACAGCTGTGTATAATTAATATAAGTTTTCTGTTAAAGAAAAGCCTGTGTATAATGTCCAGTTGTCCACCCACCACAGATAACACAAAACTTATGTGGGAAACACTGGATTCCAAACATCAAGTTCTTGGAAATAGATTATATTACATTAAAATACCTGTAATCAGACTACAGTTACTTTTTTGATTACAGGATTACATATTCACACAAAGACAATAAATTATTCATAATTATTCATAATCACCCTAATTTTTCTTTTTAATCTTTTTAAATTTTAAAAAGCAGTCACAATTTAGATTAGGGTCCAATTCTCACTATTAACTAACCATTAACTACAACTTTTGCCTCAATAAACTCCTAATTACTGCTTAATTAATAGTTAGTAAGGTAGATGTTAAGTTTAGATATTATCGTCCCCCATCTTCAAGAAATGGCTAAAGACACATCTTTTTCGTTAACACTTGACCCATTAATACTAACACTTACTAGTCTATATGTCTATTTCAAAAAAACAAAATAAAAGTTTTGCTACATGTACTGTGCTGGACTAGCTGTGGCTGGACACGACTCACGGTACTTGCATATTTCTGCCCTATTGCTGGTTTGATTGCTTTTATTGTTCTCATTTGTAAGTTTCTTTGGATAAAAACGTATGCTAATTTATTAAATGTTAAATGTGCATAGTGTTAAAGAAAACCTACCCATGAATGGTCAGCATCTTCCATTACAGCAATTGTTCTCCGGCCCATCCCTGCCTGAAGAAGGTTTAATTCTTCAATGTTTGTGGGTGTCTTCTCCACATATTTGTTCACTAAGTAGAACTGAATCGGGAAGCATTTGATGGTACTACTGAGGCTTTTTATGTTAAGAGCAGAATTTGTTCTCTTTTTCCCCGCTGATTTTCTTTTGGTAAAAGTCTTCCCAAACAGCCCTGGGAAGGATCTATAGAAGAGTAAAATAAGAGATGAGACAGGGTAAGATGCATTAAGAGACAAACAATGTTAAGCGCACAACATTAAAAAAAAATGATTTTGTAATGATGAAAAAAAAAAACAGCACTGTCAAGCTCTATTGCCTGAATATGACAAACCTTGTCATGTTCTGCTCAATGGCATTACCAGTATGCCTCTGGTTTGCAGATTCTGCAGAAACTCCTTATGAGAAACCAGCAAAACCACAAATTTGCCATTCAAACAAAGACAATAAATGAATAACAGAGTATATAAAATATTGCCCATCATAAGAATATTAAAAATAACTGCTTGTAAACAATATTAAGGTGACAATAACAACAATCCTCACTTTCTCTAGGTGCTGGCTGAGACAGGGCATTCTGCAGCAGGGACACCACCCGCCGTGCAGCATCCTGCAACTCTTCCTATCATATACACATAACATTATTTTATAAATTAACCTAACATAAGTTGATCATTTTGTGGAATAGGTAAACCTAGAAACATAAATTCTGTTTTCTATCTAATACCTAATCTGTACATACCCACATTTATCTTAATTATTCTTAAAAATTCTTATTCTTAAAAATACTGATAAACTGTGTATAATTTAAGTTGTTAAACTAAGTATAAGCATTAATAGGCAGATAGTTTACTCATATGTCAGATATCACATATGACACATCAATATGCGAGATCCCAAACATACACATGCGCTCTACCTAGTGCAAACACAACGCGAGGCGCTTGACCCAGTTTATTCGTAGATCATAGAAGTGTGATCTATACTAAGCCTCAGCAAAAGTCATGTAGTGTATTGCAGCCTTTAAGGTAAACAAACTAAGTTAATTGTGTCGATTTTCCATTAGGCCTCAATGGTGCACCTGACGTCAGTTCAACAGTAGGCCTACTTCGATGCGCAAAAGGATGCTGGATCAAAATCGCTTCTGTGTTGATTTTACGTCGGTTTGCTATCTGGGTATGCATTAGGTCTATATTTTTATATAGATTTTAAACTATAGCGATTATTCCTCATTTTACCTCTTTTTTCTCAGACATCTTGGCTGATTCCTTCCCCTCAAAAACGGCGGGTAAAAGAGAGAGGTGGGAGACTCAAGGTGACTGTATGTTGAAAGTGACCAATCAAATGAGCGGAGACATCAGCCACTGGCCCCGCCTCCAAAGTCTAAAATTTCATCTTGATAGCCGAACGAGCGAGAGTGCGTCACAGCCCCGTGCTCGCAAGACAGTATTTGTGCGCGTGGAGCAGAAACGCGCGCGGATACTTTCTGTGCGCTCGCGGTGCAGAAATGCGCCCGCGCGAGGATGGCATTTTGCGCGCGGATGCTGTTCTTTGCCCTCGTATCCTGTGCATGCGCCTAGATTTTATGTGCGCGAGTTTTGAGACTGAATAAACGCCATACGGATCACACACTACGGAGCACACCAGGACGTTCCTTACGGAGCACACACTACAGAGCACTCCAGGAAGTTCGTTACCGAGCACACCAGGACGTTCGTTACGGAGCACACCGTATCACACACTACAAAGCACACCAGGACGTTTTTTACAGAGCACACCGGATCACACACAACGGAGCACACCAGGACGTTCGTAACCGAGCACACCAGGATGTTCGTTAGGGAGCACACCGTATCACACACTACGGAGCACACCAGGACGTTCGTTACCAAGCACACCAGGGAGCACACCGGATCACACACTACGGAGCACACCAGGACGTTCGTAACCGAGCACACCAGGATGTTCGTTAGGGAGCACACCGTATCACACACTACGGAGCACACCAGGACGTTCGTTACCAAGCACACCAGGGAGCACACCAGGACGTTCGTTACGGAGCACACAGTGCTTTAATTGATCAACTTTGATTATTTATAAAAACATAACTATGCAGTTTTTAAACTTGTACCTGAAATTTTGTTTAGTTGTATTTATGATATTGCTAATTGATTTGTTTGTTCCCATCTTATTACGCACTGTTTACTTGTCTGTACCACTTTAATATTTGAAATATATATATTAACCTAGTTGTTTGTGCTCTGGTATTTTCTTTTTAAAGCACAGGCAAAATTAATCTTGCAGTGTTTTATAGGCTTCTGATTTTTCTCGTGTTATTCAGCTGCAACAGAATGCTTTGTAAAAAGACAGAATACATGTTTGACATCTAAATGCTCAACTTATTTTTATTTATATATATATATATATATATATACACACATATATACACAGTACAGACCAAAAGTTTGGACACGTTCTCATTCAAAGAGTTGTCTTTATTTTCATGACTATGAAAATTGTAGATTCACACTGAAGGCATCAAAACTATGAATTAACACATGTGGAATTATATACATAACAAAAAAAGTGTGAAACAACTGAAAAATGTCATTCTAGGTTCTTCAAAGTAGCCACTTTTAGCTTTGATCACTGCCTTGCACACTCTTGGCATTCTCTTGATGAGCTTCAAGAGGTCGTCACCTGAAATGGTCTTCCAACAGTCTTGGAGTTCCCCGAGAGATGCTTAGCACTTGTTGGGCCTTTTGCCTTCTGTCTGTGGTCCAGCTCACCCCTAAACCATCTCGATTGGGTTCGGGTCCGGTGACTGTGGAGGCGCAGCACCCCATCACTCTCCTTCTTGGTCAAATAGCACTTACACATTACGACCCTGTCTAGGCTAAGGCTGCAACATAAACTGAAATCAGCAATCAAAGATCCTTTGTACATTTATTTACAGTACCACAGAGTAAAAGCATAACTTCAGGGATGAGCAAAGGCCAAAACAACAATCAAACGCCAGGTAAGCTCCTAACAGAAAATACAAAATTTCTTAAAAAAAAAAAAAAAAAACACCTACCCTAACTCCCCATCTAATGAAAAACCGGAGAAAACAATATTTGTAAAAGAAAAATGGCACTCACCCCCTACAGCTTCAAAGTGTAGAAAAGGGTATTTACAAAACTATACAAAATGGAAAATGAGATTGACAACACCTTATCACCTCAATCCACACTGCACACAATAGGCAGAGCACCAGGCAAACTAAGAGTGTACTCACACTAGGCACGGTTGCCATGAACCGGGCCCGAATACGATTGTCCCCCCTCCCCACTCCCCCTCTGGCCTGCACTCACATATAGGGTTTCAGGATTCGTGCCGGAGCACGTTTACGTCATTATGGTGCGACGGTTTAGGAATAAACAGGAAGAGCGGCGCTCTCTGAACACAATGGAGTGCATCGCTCTGTTTTCTTTGTGGATAATTTTGTGTTGTTTGGTCCACAGCCTGTTGTTAAACAGATGTCGCCTTAGTGGTGCGAAAATTTTCACGTAATCGCACTGCTCGTATGAGGATGTTTGCAAGGTACCAGCTGAAGTGCAGCAAGGACTTTGCGGTTTAGTTTTTATGCGTTTTGCACCTCTGCCGTAGACCAAAGCGACCCTTTCCCTGCCATGTTGGTTTTGGAGCGTCGCAAAACCGTGATGCAAAGCGTCCTTTTCTGTGCTACGGCACGGTTAGCGCTCACACTGCATGCGAACCGCGCCCGAGTCCAACTGAACCGTGCCCTGGCTCACCTCTTCCAAGCGGGCCAGGGCCGGCTAATCGAGCCGTGCCCGGGCACAATTCGGAGCACTCACACTAGTCAAACGAACCGCGCTTTGGTGGTCAAACGCACTCGGGCACGGTTCAAACTGGCAGTGTGAGTACACCCTAAGAGCATCAACACTCTGTAGCAAACACACAACAGCACATGTACAATGGAACAAAAAGGAAAATCACAAGATGAGCAGAGCTCCCCCCTCGGGCACAGCAGATCCTTTTATTGCTGCTCCTTGGTCCCATTTTCACCAATCAGATCTGGAGATCACGTTGGTAGGATCCAATCCTGTGAAAGAGAGAACGATGGGACCAGCAAAGCAAGACACACTATATGTCTCAAGATGTAACACCCCACCCATAAATGTCAAACCACGCTTTGACAAAGTTAAACCACATCAAATTACAGGTTTTAAGGGGTTGACACAGTAGCACATCACCCAGGATTTGCTTACGGCTTTTGGGAATACACCTTATGCCCAGCCAAAACGTTACCTAGGGTAAGGTCAACACCATCAACAGGAAGTTTGGAGCATACATCACTTTGCACTTGTCCTGTAACCAGTCTAGATTTCATAAAGACATTATGCAATGGAATCTCAAAATGCTCAAGTCCAACACCACGAACAAGAATTTTAGCCCATATACATGACTTGATTACAAATGGTAAGACTATACACTATGAGAGACTGGCCTGCTCCCATGTCCCTCAATATGGTGATCTGCCTACTGTAGTTTTTGATTTCCTTAATGAGTTCTCCTGAAAAAAAAAAAAAAAAAAAAAAAAAGGCATGTAGAGAGCATTACGATTTGAGAAAGAATCTACGACGGTCTACAGATGCAACATCAACATCTGAATTGAGCAAACGGATTTCTCTTGTTCCAGACCTCACAGTTAGCTATATGATCTGGCTCAAGCCAATAGCAACGAACAGACTTTTAACCACTGTTGTTGTGGACAGACTTGTTTTTTCTTTGGATGGGATTCATTAGAGAAAACGTGGATATTTTCTTCTTTCAAAACCCCATCTAAACAGATGTACTCCTACTAACTCTCAAAGGGTGAAACGGTCTTGTGTGTCAGATAAAACTAATCCGCAAACTCGGTGGCTTTAGAGAGAGAAGAGACTTTTAAAATGACACACAACTTGGTCTCATCTAATAACTAACAGTTGTACAAAATCAGACACTTTGCTTGCTACACACCACTTCTAAAACAAAACCTGCGTCACGTGGACCAACTCCACAAAAGGTTTGATTAGATGATTTCACGTAGGCTCTACATTTCTGCCTGTCAGATACCAATTCATAAGCCCTAAACATGGCAGTCTTCACAACTTAATGCAACCTTGGTTCAATTTGTAAAATGGAAAACACTTCTTCGGCCTTACCTACCAACCTGCACCGCAGTAATGATACCCCCCTCTCTTTGGGCCATCTCAAGGTAGATGCCACTAGCGCGAAGCCAATGAAGTATGTATCCACCTCAGATTCCGTGAAAGGAGTCGCCAACGTAACATCCTTGCTAGCAACAAATACTGATGAAGTAAGGTGTTGAAACTTTAGAGAGGGTAGAAGTAACATCTTCTGTGGGCTGAGCGGAGATAAAAGAGCCAGGTCTATCATGACTATGTAATCTTGGAATCTTCAGCTCTAATCACCAGCAAACACAACAGCCAATGCTCATGCGCTTGCATCTAGATCAAACACGATGACTCAGGCCTAATCAAATGATCTAGTTTTACAGGATCCGGGACGAGCCGCCAATTGTTAAGGCCGCAACAAACTGAAATCAGCAATCAAAAGATCCTTTGTACATTTATTTACAGAGCCACAGAGTAAAAGCACAACTTCAGGGGTGAGCAAAAAAAAAAAAAAAAAAAACCCAAACAAAACCAATATTTGTAAAAGAAAAATGGCACTCACCCCCTACAGCTTCAAAGTGTAGAAAAGGGTATTTACAAAACTTTACAAAATGGAAAATGAGATCCTTTTATTGCTGCTCCTTGGTCCCATTTGCACCAATCAGATCTGGAGATCACTTTGGTAGGATCCAATCCTGTGAAAGAGAGAGAACGAGGGGACCAGCAAAGCAAGACACACACACTATATGTCTCAAGACGTAACACACAGCTTGGAGGTGTGTTTGGGGTCATTATCCTGTTGAAAAATAAATGGTCCAACTAAACGCAAACCGGATGGAATAGCATGCCACTGCAAGATGCTGTGGTAGCCATGCTGGTTCAGTATGCCTTCAATTTTGAATAAATCCCCAACAGTGTCACCAGTAAAGCACCCCCACACCATCACGGTGGGAACCAGGCATGTAGAGTCCGTCTGTTCACCTTTTCTGCCTCGCACAAAGACACAGTGGTTGGAACCAAAGATCTCAAATTTGGACTCATCAGACCAAAGCACAGATTTCCACTGGTCTAATGTCCATTCCTTGTGTTCTTTAGCCCAAACAAGTCTCTTCTGCTTGTGGCCTTTCTTTAGCAGTGGTTTAGCTTAGCTGCTTTTATCTTGCCATAATACAAATTCTAACAGTGTATTCAGTAGGACTATCAGCTGTGTGTCCACCTGACTTCTGCACAACACAACTTCTAGGTTTTTAAATAAGCTTGATATGTGTTTGGGAAGATGTTTTGTTGACATGTCGAGTGTTTTCGATATCATATTTAGTTTTTTAGACTTATGCTAATTGCTATTATTGGGATATTGTTCAGCAGCTAGCTAAATTCAGTTATGTAACGTTATGTGGCATGCAATGTATAACATAACAGTGATGAAGAAGGCAGGGAATTGACGAGGAGGGGGGACAAACTGCCATTGTTAAGCAGTGTATTTATGGGTTCATTGCCAGTGCAACTGATTTTGATATTTTGAGCATGTTTGTTGATTAGCTGAATACTTTTGTAGATACTTACCTGTTGTGTTTGATTGTAACGTTACCTGTTGAGGAGAAAAAAGTGAGAAATGCTGACATTGTTTGCATACCTGTTGAAGAACTATGAAAGAAAAGTTTATATTATTTTAATGTTTAAAAACAGTAAATTGTTAAATTATTTATACAACAAGACAAAAAGCTTTTTGTGGGCTTTTTTTTTTCCTCTCCCCTTTTCAGGGCGCAAGTAAGCAAAATTTAGCAGTCTCAGTCACAGTCCTGTCAGACCCATGTCACTATCAAGCTTACCACTGTCTTTTTGTCACGCAGTATCATTAAAATGCAAAAAAGAAAGAGGCAGGAGAAGATTGACACCTTTTTCAAGAGAAATCATATAAGTGAAGTTGAAAAATTTTGACATTAAACAACAGTAGCCCATTAGATATTGTTTGCGTTTATTTCATGATATTACTTTTCAATATTCACTGAGGTTTTTTTCAGTGCCACAGCTGTAACTGTTTGTCCCTATTCCTTTACCGCTGCCCATTATTACCACTTTAGGAGAGGAAGTTGCTGGAGGCATCAGTTTCAGAAAGAGGTCTATGAAGGAAGAGAGGCCATGTGTGTGTGTGTTGTGTCGTGGGTGGTGCTTATTTCCATGTGTGTCTGGTGTGTTTTCTTTTAAAATGTTTTGATTAGGGTGTATGTGAGGATGTGGCCATGCTTTTTTATATTTTTTAAAATGTAGGATTATTTTTTTTCCCAGCCAAACGCTGCAAGCCGGAAATCCGGAACGGTGCCGGAGAACTTTAAGCCCTGCATTTTGTACCCCTCCGTCAATGTATTCATTGTTTTTATTGTTTATAAACAAACCACATCCATCCCCCGCACTTTTGAAAAGCTTGCTACGCCCCTGGTGTCAACAGTCACACACATTGTGCGGGAGGAGATTGGGACAATAGGATGTTTTCCTTCCTGGGGAGCACACTGAGGAGACCCAGTTTGGCATCGACAACCATCAGTCTGATATGTTGTCACTGGTTGTGTCTGTGTTTCTAAAGATTAGGCTCCATCATGTTGCCAAACTCTCCTCTCTTGAACTACAGAAAGGGAGCACGAGAAAGAAGCTCTGCAAAACAGTCCTCTTTCAGGGGTTTTAGTGTGTGTGTGGGATTGTATGAGAGAGAGAGAGAGAAAAGAGTGTGTGTGTGTGTGTGTGTGTGTGTGTGAGAGAGAGAGGAAGGGAGAAGAGTGTGTGTGTGTGTGTGTGTGTGTGTGTGCGTGTGAGAGGGAGGGAGGGAGAAGAGTGTGTGTGTGTGTGTGTGAGATGGAGAGGGAGGGAGGGAGAAGAGTGTGTGTGTGTGTGTGTGTGTGAGATGGAGAGAGAGGGAGGGAGGGAGAAGAGTGTGTGTGTGTGAGATGGAGAGAGAGAGATGGAGAGATAGAGAGAAACAGAGAGAGTGTATATGTCACAAATTATAATAAATTGTTTCTTCTTATTAAAATATCTTATTTTACTGCAACTATCTGTTTCTGCTTCTTTATCATATTTATAGCTTGTGATTTATAAATATCCTACCTCACATATTTAGATTTTGGGCGTCTGGTCACTTATATCCCTTACGAAAAAGAACCATGGTTTTATTATAGTAAAACTGTAGTAACCCATGGTTTTTTTGCATATTTGTCACAAGGTGACGATCTTTAGGGGCGGAACCAAAATTCGGGAAGTTTGGTCCCGCCCGGAAGTGTTTCCGGAACTTCCGGTAGCGCCGTAAGAGGGAAAATCAGGGAATTCGATGCACCTGTGCCTAGTTAGGGACAGCGGTTGGTGATTGGAGGATACGCTGGACAAGGCAGTACTTAAGGCCAAGTTATTTCCCAGTCTGCGAGCTCTTTCTGGTGTGTGTGAAGCACTGTGCTGTGCCCGTCTTGGTGCGCTGCTGGTGGCTGTCTAACTCTCTCTCTCCCCCCCTCAGGCTGGAATTGTATGATTGTGAAGACATCGCGAACCTTAAAGGTTGAGAAGTGAACGGATTATACGGCGAATTGAGACGACGTGAAAAAGGGGATTGGAAGCGGCATTGATGTGAGTACTAAGAGCAAGCCGAAAGTGCCCTGTATATTGACCTGGCGTTGTGTAGATCTCTCCAGGAGGAGGAGGGCGGCCCTACCCCTAATATAGCGTGGTGGGAGAGCCGAAGGAATACTTATTGAAGTAGTCACAACGACGACATCACTAGCTAGGCCGCATATTCCATCGCCAGATCCGAACCAAGCGAAGTGAAGGAAGACGGGTGTCCTTTTCGTACACTGAGTGTGGTGGGTGAGTCTTCGTGCTGTGAAAACCTATAATTTTGACGTGGTGCTGTATATTGCTGTGGGTTGCTGTGTATTGCCGTGTGTCCTGTCAGATAAACCCCCGCCTTCACGCACTCCGTCGCGGGAGGACAAGGAGACTTCTGGTTCTAGCCTAGTTCAGTACAGTATATGTTGTGAGCGTGCTTCAGATCTCCGGAGATAGCACGGTACGCTGTGTTCAGCCCAGAGGTGGGAGCTATTCAAAGCAAACTAACTGTGCTTTGTGTCCAATCTGATACCTGTGGAGAGAAAAGGAAAGAGAGAGTGAGTAACACAAGGAGAAACCGAGGAAACCTGTACTTACAGTACGCTGTGTTCAGCCCAGAGGTGAGAGTCATTCAAAGCAAACTAACTGTGCTATTGTGCCCAAGTTGATACCTGTGGAGAGAAAAGGAGAGAGAGTGAATAACACGAGGAGGAATAGAGCGAACCCTGTACTTACAGTACGTTGTGTCCAGCCCAGAGGTGAAAGCCATCCAAAGCAGAGTAACTGTGTTTTGTGTCCAAGTTGATACCTGTAGAGAGGAGGAGAGAGAGTGAATAACGCGAGGAGAAATAGAGCGAAACCTGTACTTACAGTACGCTGTGTCCAGCCCAGAGGTGAGAGCCATTCAAAGCAAACTAACTGTGCTATTGTGCCCAAGTTGATACCTGTGGAGAGAAAAGGAGAGAGAGTGGGTAACACGAGGAGAGACCGAGGAAACCTGTACTTACGCCGCTGCCTGTGGAGAAAGAGAAAGCGAGTGAGCACCCAAGGAACGAACTGTGTGAACCAGTACTTACTGTGAGCTGCAATCAGCGAAGAGGTGAGAGCAAAACCAAGCCGAATTAACTGTGCCTTTGCGTCCCAGCCGTTGCCTGTGGAGGAAGAGAAAGAGAGTGAGCACCCAAGGAACGAACTGTGTGAACCAGTACTTACTGTGAGCTGCAATCAGCGAAGAGGTGAGAGCAAAACCAAGCCGAATTAACTGTGCCTTTGCGTCCCAGCCGTTGCCTGTGGAGGAAGAGAAAGAGAGTGAGCACCCCGAGAACGAACCGTCTGAACCAGTACTTACCGTGAGTTGTATTCAGCGAAGAGGAGGAAGAAGGAGGGCGCTACGGATACCTAAGACTCTGGCCGGGCCCCGAGTCCCACGCCCCGGATCCCCGTGGCCCCCTTGCTCCCTGACCTCTTCCCGGCCATAGCCCATCTGGAGGGCCGAGTCAGAGTTTAGTTTTAATTGCCCTTTCCCTATTCCCCAAGCTATTTTTAAATATTTAAATAAAGATTGTTTTATCACTTACTTGTTCTCGTGTTGTTTGGCCATTGGGTTGGCTTTGGGGACCTCCTCGAGTTGGAAGTTGAGAAGGGGTGTGGCTTAGTCAAAGCATAGCCCGCCCCTGGGTGTGACAGATTTGGCGTAGTCGGCAGGGTTTCCACCTCGAGTTGAGTAACCAAGGTCGTCCAATGACCGACGACGCGGGGCCTTCAGCCCAACCCCGTGCTATGCCCGTTTTTATGGGGAGCCCCTGGATCCAAAAGTATGGGGGGACAGAATCCGAGGTACGATTGTCTGAATGGAAGGCCCAACTAGAGTACCTGGCCGACCTACAGGGCCTTAGTGCAGCCCAGCGGCTTCAATTTGTGTTAAACTCCCTGGATGGAGAAGCGCGGCGAGAGGTGCATGCCGCCCCCTGAAGCCGTTAGAGCCAACGCCCAAACAGTGTTCCAGTTCCTCACTGAACAGTATGGTGACCACACCCCCATAGCTGTCCTTCGCTCCCAGTTCTTCAATTGTAAGCAGGGCCCCCGTCAACCGATTAGAGCTTTCGCCCTGAGGTTGCGAGAGCAATTCGCCCGACTACATACCCGTCAGGACCACGGGTTGGGAGATGGAGAGACTCTATTGCGGGACCAGTTTCTTCTGGGGCTGAAGGAGAGTCCGGTGAGACCGAGCCTACGTATCCAGTTTCGAAGGGACCCGGGTCTTACGTTCGAAGATCTGAAGAAAGAGGCACTGGCCCTGGAAGGTGATGAGACTGAGGTGAGTGGTCCCCCAGTGTGTGCGGCCGTCAGTGAAGTAGCACCAGCACAACCCGGAGGGCCTGACTGGAAGCAAGCACTGAAGGCTGAACTTTTGAAAGATGTCCGCGATCAGATGTCTGAACTGTCTAAAGCCCTCGTAGGAGAATTGCGCCAAGGACGGGCGCGGGAGGAACCACGGCCAGCGCCCCGAGACCGAGTGTACTCAGAGGGAGGCCAAGAGCCGTTCAGGCGCCCGAACCACTTTAATCGGCCCCGTTTTGAATGGGACGAGCAAGGGCGACCCATCTGCAACCGCTGTGGCAAACCAGGTCACTATAGCCGCCAGTGTGGGCCCCGCAGGGCGTCAGAAGGGGTTTTTTAGGTCGGCCGGCCACTGTGGGTCGCGTGGCCGGGACCCCTCGAGAAGACCCTGGAAGAGGATATGGCTCTAGGAGCCAGATGATTGGGCGTAGCCCCGTGGCGAAGGTGAGAGTGTGCGGCAAGGAGATTCAATGCCTGGTAGACACAGTTTCCCAAGTGACGTTATTTGCTGAGAGTTTATCCGAAGAAGTGTTTGGGAAACAAGGGGCACCAGGGGCGGAGGCCCCCTGGCTTACTCTGAAGGGCGCAAACGGCCTCGACATCCCATATATTGGCTACCGATTGACGGACCTAGAGGTTCACGGAGTGATGGTCCCCCAGAAAGGTGTGATTATCGTGCAAGACCATTGTCTGGGTGCACATCGAGCCCTGTTGGGCATGAATGTCCTCGCTGATTGCTGGGAAGAGCTATTTCGGGCTAGGCCCGTATCGAAGATACCACCTGCAGAGAGGCCCAAGTGGGAGTGTGTGGTAGCTGACTGTCGAAGGGTGCAAATGAGCCAAGTCCGCAGAGAACAGGAAGAGGTAGGAAGAATGATGTGTCGTTTTGCTTTGTCTGTCCCCGCAAAAAGTGAGGCTGTTGTGTGGGCGCGAGTACCGCCCCGAAGAGCGGGCCCAGAAGAGTGGGTGCTGGTGGAGCCCCATGTGGATTGTCCACAAGTGGAAGTGGCACGAGGACTAGCGACGGTCCGGCGGGGGAGAGTCCCCGTGAGGATACGGAATGTACACCCATACGCGGTGCAACTACATTGGCACCAACGATTAGCCCGTCTGACAACGGTTACACCCCACCAAGTAAGGGAAGAGAGGGATATTAATTTTCGTCAGGTGTGCCCCACTGTCATCGAGGTGGCCCTGACACAAGTAGACACCCCATGGGGTGGTATGGAGAGGAGTGTGCCGAGCCACCTGGCGGGTGAGTCATTACAAGGGGAGGATTTAGAACAAGCACAGACACAGAAGTTACAGGCCCTCCTTCGGAGATGGCAGCATGTGTTCGCCACCCACGATGAAGACTACGGATGCACCCAGGTGGTACAACATCATATACCTACCGGGGATGCAGGGCCCAGCCGGGAGAGGTATCGCCCAATTCCGCCCACTTTGTATACCGAGGTACGTACACTCCTGCAAGGCATGCTGAAGCAAGGAGTCGGCGTTCCAGACATTGAAGCAGGAGCTGCTACAGGCCCCTATCTTGGCATACGCAGATTTCACAAAACCATTCCTTTTGTATACAGATGCCAGCAATCTCGGGCTGGGAGCGGTGTTGGCTCAACGGCAGGACGGAGTCGAGAGGGTCATCGCGTACGCCAGCCGGAGCCTCCACCCAGCCGAGAGGAACGATGCGAACTATAGTTCTTTCAAATTGGAGCTGCTGGCATTGAAGTGGGCCCTAAGTGAGAAATTTAAAGACTACCTCTGGGGTGCCAAGGTGACGATCATTACAGACAATAACCCATTAGTACACTTACAGACGGCGAAGCTGGGAGCCGTGGAGCAGCGGTGGGTGGCCCAACTGGCCAACTTTGACTATCAACTACAGTACCGACCAGGGCGTGAACACACGAACGCGGACGTCCTCTCAAGGCTGCCCGAAGCGGAAAGCCCCGGAGGGGCCAGCCCGGAGGAGGGCTATATGGTAGGAGCAGTAGAGGCACCAGGCAGCAGACAAGAGGCCGTGCCTGAGAACTGGGGATGGGATCCCCGTCGGTGGAGGGAGAGACAGGCCAGGGATCAAGATGTGCGGCTGGTAAGAGAATGGCTGGAACAGGGCCGACGGCTGACGCCAGCGGAGAGGTTAGCCCAGACGGATACTGGGAGGAGGCTGCTGGGGCAATGGGACAGGCTGGAGCTGAGAGATGGCGTTCTGTGCAGAAGGGTCAGTGACCCGAAGTTGGGCGAAGAAGTACGCCAGATCGTGGTACCCGCAGATGAGGTAACGGCATTAGTTTCGGCGTACCACAACCAGTTGGGGCACCAGGGACAGGAGAGGACCGTGTCCCTGCTTAGGAGATTCTTCTTTTGGCCCGGGCTAGAGGCATCGGTGCACGCCCTAATTCAAGCTTGCCCGAGATGCATATTGTTTAAGTCCAGACGGGAGGTCCGAGCGCCAATGGTACCCATCCATGCGAAGGCCCCCCTTCATATCATGGCTATGGACTTCTTGACACTGGGCCGACCACGAGATCGCTACCAGAACATCTTGGTAATAACGGATTTGTTCACAAAGTACGCTTGGGCTATCCCCACCCTCGACCAGACTGCAACCACCACCGCTACAGTTTTATGGCGGGCCGTCTTCCAGACGTTCGGATGCCCGGAGTTTCTGCACTCCGATCAAGGAGCCAACTTTGAGTCCAGGGTAATAAGAGAACTATGCCAGTTGTACGGTTGCACGAAAACTCACACCACTTCGTATCATCCTCAGGGGAACGGCGGCTGTGAGAGATTCAATCAGACCCTATTGGGGCTGCTGGGGACCTTGGACCAACAACGGCAGGACGATTGGGTGAGTGCATTGCCAAACCTCCTACAGGCCTATAACAACAGTATACATAGTACTACGGGTTACGCCCCCACGTACCTGATGTTTGGCAGACACATACGAATGCCTACTGACCTGGTCCTAGGAGTGACAGCCGACCAAGAGGAAGCAAGTGTAACGGAGTGGGTGGGGAGCCATCACCAGCGCTTGCATTTCGCCTACGAGCAGGTGTCGAAAAGGATACAGACGGCAGGAGAGAAAAGTAAGCGGTTGTATGATCGGACTGCTAGGGAAGCCCCTCTACTGCCAGGAGAGAGGGTGTTGGTGAGAGATAATCGGCGGCAGGGGAAGGGGAAACTGAGTGACCGTTGGGAGGCCACCCCTTATGTAGTCTGCCGGCAGCAGAGGCCGGGACAGCCGGTCTATACCATCCGGCCAGAAGGGAAGTCAGGCCCCGACCGTGTGGTGCACCGGAACATGATTCGCCCATGCCCTAACTACCCTGAAGCCGTGGAAGAAGTCCCCACGGAACCTGTACCAGCGGCCCCCTGGATTGAAGGTTGGGCTGTGGTACCAGGGAGACCCGTGGTGGCACCACCCCCGATCGCCCCGAGAGAACCAGAAGCAGCCCCTGAACAAGCTGAGCCCGATTCACCAGTGAGACGATCCCAGCGAGAGAACCGAGGCCGACCCCCTGCCCGCTATGGTGAGTGGACAGCCCGAGGACGTTCTAGGGACTAGAACGGATTGGCGGGGGAGGATGTCACAAGGTGACGATCTTTAGGGGCGGAACCAAAATTCGGGAAGTTTGGTTCCGCCCGGAAGTGTTTCCGCCCGGACCGGAAAAACCGAACACCGGAACTTCCGGTAGCGCCGTAAGAGGGAAAATCAGGGAATTCGATGCACCTGTGCCTAGTTAGGGACAGAGGTTGGTGATTGGAGGAATCGCTGGACAAGGCAGTACTTAAGGCCAAGTTATTTCACAGTCTGCGAGCTCTTTCTGGTGTGTGTGAAGCACTGTGCCGTGCCCGTCTTGGTGCGCTGCTGGTGGCTGTCTAACTCTCTCTCTCCCTCAGGCTAGAATTGTATGATTGTGAAGACATCGCGATCCTTAAAGGTTGAGAAGTGAACGGATTATACGGCGAATTGAGACGACGTGAAAAAGGGGATTGGAAGCGGCATTGATGTGAGTACTAAGAGCAAGCCGAAAGTGCCCTGTATATTGACCTGGCGTTGTGTAGATCTCTCCAGGAGGAGGAGGGCGGCCCTACCCCTAATATAGCGTGGTGGGAGAGCCGAAGGAATACTTATTGAAGTAGTCACAACGACGACATCACTAGCTAGGCCGCATATTCCATCGCCAGATCCGAACCAAGCGAAGTGAAGGAAGACGGGTGTCCTTTTCGTACACTGAGTGTGGTGGGTGAGTCTTCGTGCTGTGAAAACCTATAATTTTGACGTGGTGCTGTATATTGCTGTGGGTTGCTGTGTATTGCCGTGTGTCCTGTCAGATAAACCCCCGCCTTCACGCACTCCATCGCGGGAGGACAAGGAGACTGCTGGTTCTAGCCTAGTTCAGTACAGTATATGTTGTGAGCGTGCTTCAGATCTCCGGAGATAGCACGGTACGCTGTGTTCAGCCCAGAGGTGGGAGCTATTCAAAGCAAACTAACTGTGCTTTGTGTCCAATCTGATACCTGTGGAGAGAAAAGGAGAGAGAGTGAATAACACGAGGAGGAATAGAGCGAACCCTGTACTTACAGTACGTTGTGTCCAGCCCAGAGGTGAAAGCCATCCAAAGCAAACTAACTGTGCTATTGTGCCCAAGTTGATACCTGTGGAGAGAAAAGGAGAGAGAGTGAATAACACGAGGAGGAATAGAGCGAACCCTGTACTTACAGTACATTGTGTCCAGCCCAGAGGTGAAAGCCATCCAAAGCAGAGTAACTGTGCTATTGTGCCCAAGTTGATACCTGTGGAGAGAAAAGGAGAGAGAGTGGGTAACACGAGGAGAGACCGAGGAAACCTGTACTTACGCCGCTGCCTGTGGAGAAAGAGAAAGCGAGTGAGCACCCAAGGAACGAACTGTGTGAACCAGTACTTACTGTGAGCTGCAATCAGCGAAGAGGTGAGAGCAAAACCAAGCCGAATTAACTGTGCCTTTGCGTCCCAGCCGTTGCCTGTGGAGGAAGAGAAAGAGAGTGAGCACCCAAGGAACGAACTGTGTGAACCAGTACTTACTGTGAGCTGCAATCAGCGAAGAGGTGAGAGCAAAACCAAGCCGAATTAACTGTGCCTTTGCGTCCCAGCCGTTGCCTGTGGAGGAAGAGGAAGAGAAAGAGAGTGAGCACCCCGAGAACGAACTGTGTGAACCAGTACTTACCGTGAGTTGTATTCAGCGAAGAGGAGGAAGAAGGAGGGCGCTACGGATACCTAAGACTCTGGCCGGGCCCCGAGTCCCACGCCCCGGATCCCCGTGGCCCCCTTGCTCCATGACCTCTTCCCGGCCATAGCCCATCTGGAGGGCCGAGTCAGAGTTTAGTTTTAATTGCCCTTTCCCTATTCCCCAAGCTATTTTTTAATATTTAAATAAAGATTGTTTTATCACTTACTTGTTCTCGTGTTGTTTGGCCATTGGGTTGGCTTTGGGGACCTCCACGAGGTGGAAGTTGAGAAGGGGTGTGGCTTAGTCAAAGCATAGCCCGCCCCTGGGTGTGACATATTGACTGCCATTTGTAAAACCACAGATTTACTACAAATACCATGGTTAAACTATGGTTAATATAGCAAAACCATGGTTAATTTGTGGTAACCATGGTTTAACTACAGTAACCATGGTTTTTTGGTTTTATTTGTAGTAAAACCATGGTTAATTTTCGTAAGGGATCTTATATTAGAATATAATATGTTACTGTAAATCCTATTATGAATATTAAAATACGCTGAACCATGTGTCCTGTATCATAGCTGCATGAATGACCTTTGCAGCAAAAAAAACCCGCGTCAAAATCAGTTAGTTATTCAGTGAGATATGATTAATTTAATGCGCTGACAGCTCATTGCACCTGGCAAACAATTTACAATGAGTGGAGCTGGCGACCGGTCCAAAATGGCGGCTCCACGGCTCGTTCGTGCCAATAAGCAGTAGCGACGCCTCATTGGTCGCTCTGAGCCGTTGCTGCGATACGTCAACGCGTCCGCCATGTTAGTGAGGGCAAGACTGTCTTAAAAATACACGGAAGTAAACGGGGAGCTGCGGTTTATTCTGAATAAAAACACGATAACGTTCACATTTATCAACCGATTTCAGGTTTGTGATCCACGTGCAGTTAAAAAAAACGTTGCCTCCAGTTATTTAGTTAGGTTTGGAAAATTATTAATTTTCGTAAGGAATTGTGAAAGCTCACATTTGTCTCACTTGTTGATTTCGTTGATTATTTTCTGTTTACAATTCTAATGTTAATTTAGTATAACTGTGACATATGCATGTAATGTAATTTGAATGTACATTCAATTAAATGCAGTTGTTTTATTGCTTTATCTGAGTTCAAATTCCACTTTTTTTCTTTCTTGTGTCTCAGGTCAAAACACAGCTCATCCCCTTTGAAATACTGGGAAAAAAAATCTAAATAATACATCTTTAAGCACGAATAATTTGCTATTACTGAGAAAATTGAATAAAACATCAAAAAGTGTCACACTTGTAGTCTGCTTTTCATTTGATAGCACTCCATAATCTACAGATAAACTCCACAACAAATAATAACACATGTAACTGATGAGCCTTCATGGATCCAGTGAAAATTAAAATATTATGCACTGATACAGTACACAGTAAAAATATAGTAAAAGTGATATGTTATATTAAAAAGTATATGTAGTACAACTTGAAGTAAAGTGAATAATATGAAAAGTGAGTACAATGACATTTTGTTCTATAATGCACATTACACACACTGATGCAGAAAACACACATTTTTAAAAAGTGGTTTGTTTTTGTTAATACATATGAATGTTTGGGTGTGAGTGTGTGAGGTTTACCTTGTACAACAAAATCTCAAAGTATAGTTATGTTTATCACAGACCAGAATATGAGATGGTCCCCTCAAAAAACTTTATATTAATCAAAATTAATAATCATTATAACAACATCACAATGATTTCATTAATGATATTGCAGCTGGACTCACTATGAGTTCCTGTGTTTTTCATTTCTAGGCTATTAACATCATGTAGTTTTTGTGTAAAGATACACACAGTACATGATCAGCATTAAACAGCCTGTGCCAAGCTTTTTAAATGCAGTCTACAATATTGTGATCGACTGAGGAAACTGGTTATATTTAATTATTAATAACTAATAATTCCTTACATTTATATAGCACTTTTCTGGGCACTCAAAGCACTTTACATAGAAGGATGAATCTCCTCAAGCACCACCAGTGTGCACATCTACCTCCAAATATTTGACAAAAACTACAGAAACATTTAATAAGGTAATTATATTATTTATATTAAATTATATTTTTGTAAAAATTATCTTTACAGAGAGAAACAGAGGGGGGGTGGGGTTGGAATATGAGCAGGGTCAATCTGTCGATTCATTCAGGGCTGCTCTGGGTTTAGTACAAACTAGGGATGTCACAATTCTCAATATAATATTGAACCATTCGGTACGACATCCACGGTTCAATACGCGCTTGTGAATTGCGTTTTTTTCGGTTTTACGTTTAAATAATTTAAATGTGTCTTATTTCTCTCCGAATTTACTGTGTGTGCCTGGTGTACGAGCTTAGAGGAGGAAACTCCTCCCCGCGAGTAAATATTTAGGGGGCGCTGAACAATTATTCCAATCCACACTTTAACATGGCGAGCGGCGGTGAAGTGAGGCTACAGTACGAGGAAGCGCTGGCGTCTTTCAAATCCGTAGTGTGGAGACATTTCGTTTTGCCGTCGACTATAACGCAGAGGAAGAAAAAATGGTAAACAAAAAAATGACTGTCTGCCAGCATTGTTTTACACGTGTAGCCTACTCAAACGGTAACACTTCCAACATGACTGCACATCTGCGCCGACATCACCCAGCAATCACTGTCTGAAGGCAGGATAGCAGAGCAGGTAATAAAGTCCTTCAAAAAACAACAGTTCCTCGCTGAATCCTTCCAGCACACATACCCAACTAGTTCCGAGAGACACATAAAAATAACAAAGGCAGTGGGGGTGTTCATTGCGAAAGATTTGCAGCCATTTTCGGTGATTGGAGACGTGGGCTTTTGTCATCTTATAAAAACTATCGATCCGCGTTACAGACTACCGTCTCACACTTTTTTCAGCACCAAGATAATTCCCGACCTCTATGAAAAGACGTGCAACAGTATTGTGAACGAATTGGCTAAAGCACAGAGCCTTGCTCTGACCACAGATGGTTGGACCTCGCGGGCAACCATGAGTTACCTCACTGTAACTGTTCACTACATGTCGGATTGGGAAATGAAAAGCGTTGTACTCCAAACGCGTCCCCTGTATGAAGGTCATACAAGCGCTCATTTGGCAGAAGAGTTGACAAACGCAGTGAATATGTGGAAGTTGAGGAGGCCAAATATGTTACTCCCAGTCACTACAGATAACGCTCCGAATATTGTGAATGCAGTCCATGAAGCTGATGGGCTGGGGCCACAGATAAGTTGTTTTGCGCACATTGTAAACCTAGCAGCCAAGAAAGCAGTGTCAATCAACACAGTGTCCCGCCTCCTGGCGAGGGTTAGAAAAATAGTGACATTTTTTCACAAAAGCACCAAAGCCCACCATGTTTTGACTGTGAAGCAGGAGATGTAAAACTTGCCCAGACACAAGTTAAAGGGGTCATGAAATGAGAAACCAAATTTGCCTTGATCTTTTGGAATATAAGAGGTCTTTGTACCATTAAAACGTCCTGCAAGTTTCATAGCTTAAGACGTCCTCCCCATTATAAACGAGCCATTTATTTAATCAAGCTCTAAATACAGCTCGTTCTGGATCCATGGTAAGAAGTGACGTCACGGTGCGAAGTGACGTTCCAACCATTTGCATATGACCGCCTCCAGCACAAGACAACTACGCTCATTTCGGATCGTTGTCGCGCTGCGCGCCTCACAAGTGTTCAGTCGACGGACAGCGAGTGGGTCTGTGTACAGGAAAATTACAATGCCACGCAGATGTGCTGTTCCTGGCTGTGGACAAACAACATCTTTGAATACGCTGCCGAAAGATCCTGACGTCAGGGAAAAATGGATGCAGTTTATTTGTATAAGAGAATCTTGAAAATATGTCGCCTTTCTAGTAGGCCTACATGTAATAGAAGATTAAAAATGTTGCCTTATCAATGCTGCATCTTCAAATATGGCCTGTGCATGCATTTTTGTCCGCAGTACACCCTATCATTTCATTGAAATTAGGTAAATAATGTTGAACTGTTAGCATATTAAACTATAGAATAATTATGCAAAAATAAACCGTTTTCAAGTGTCTCGGGTTACAATTTTTTTATTAATTCAAAATAGTTTCACTTTCCATGTGGACACGGGCTGATCCAGTCTTCGTTGTTGTGGTGATGGTTCATTTTCCTCTGATTCCTCATCTGATTCCGGCTCAAACATATAAGGTTTTATCATTGCAAGAGCCATCGCTTCGAATGCATCACTCGCTACTAAACAGTTACGCTCAATCCGCAAATGTTCCGTCAAATGTCGTTAGCCAATCATAACAGTGGGCGTTAACACTGAACTCTTAAAGGGGAAACAACCCAAAACAGACTGTTTGAATAAAAGGATGAGAAACAGGGTGGGAAAATGTCATAATTCACTACATTTTAAAAGTTTTTTTTTTTTTTTAACTATAGTAATACTATAATTGCACCTAGGGGACCATAATAATAAAATAAAAAAACCCATGTCATGACCCCTTTAATTCATGATGTCACAACTCGGTGGAATACAGTACATGACATGTTGGAAAGATACACAGAACAGCAGCCCGCCATCTATTCTGCCTTACTGGACAAAAGTTTTAAGCTGTCCGTCAAGAACGTAACCATGTTGAATGACAGTGAACAAAAACTTGCAGAAGAACTGATTCAGGTCCTCACACCACTGAAAACAGTGACAGCTCTCATGAGCAGTGAAACAACCCCCACTATATCAATGATCCTTCCTCTGAAAGAGATGATTCTCAAATCCATGTCACCAGGAGACCAGGACGGTGCGACAGTCAAAGAAGCCAAAGCAGCCATTATAAATGACCTGGCAAAGAGGTACACTGACCCGAATCTTCATGATTGCCTCCAAATTGCCACAGCCCTTGACCCCAGGTTTAAATCCCTGCCTTACCTTGATGAAGACTCTCGCGATAAGCTCTACAGGAATATCATCCATGAAATTCTGGAGCATGAACAGCAGGTACTATTTGATTTTTTTTTTTTTTATCGTTTGTTATTTTGATTGTTTTATCTATTTAGATGCTTCTTATAAATTGTGTCCTTTTCACTGATCAAAATAATTTAACATTTGTCATATGTTACACTAGAGGTGGTTGTGGTTCTGAGCTGTGTGTGCTTATATGTGTAATAATTATACTAAAGGATCATTCTCTTTGATGCAAAGGGTCTAGTGGAGAATCCTGTGCCCTCCACAGATGAACACAATCCATCCTCTCCCCCTCCCAAGAAGAAGACAGCAATGTCAGAGGTATTTGGGGAGCTTTTCAAAACTGAGGAAAAGCAGGGTAAGCCATTTCCCCAGATCATTGAGGAGGAAGTCACCACATACAAGTTAGCAGACAGTATTCATGTGGATGAATGCAAGTTCCCCCATGTAGCAAAAGCTGCACAACAACACCTCTGTGTCCCAGGAACCTCCGTTGCGAGTGAGAGAATTTGCTCCACTGCCGGGGACATTGTAAGTGCAAAACGCTCTCGCCTTGCTGCAGAGAATGTTGACAGGCTTATCTTTTTACAGAAGAACCTCAAAATCCAAGAATAGATAGCTGACCTAAGTCAAATTGCACTTTACATTCCAAATGAAGGATACTGTACTGGAGTACTGTTAAGGTTAATTAAGATGGTTTATGTTTACTGAAGTACAAGTATGTTTATTTGAAATGGTCAATTTATCTTTACTAACTTGACATGTATGTTTATTTTCAAAATTTGGGAATTTATGTGTTCCCCAGTTTGTACATGGGCTACAAACAGCTGTGTGATGTTTTAAAATAAAATAAAAAAATATATATTATACAATACACTAGGAACTAGTGGGCTTTTCTTTGCTCTTAAGTAAAATAAAGGAGTATTGCAATAAAATAAAAAAATTCTTCTTAACCTTTTACTGTTCTTATTGCCTGTGCATAGAATAACAGAAATACACTCTTATGTGTCAAGCCATCAGAACCGAACCGAAAACCGTGGTTTAAAAACCGAGGTATGTATTGAACCGTGGGCTAACCGTATTGTTGCATCCCTAGTACAAACACAACACTAGCCTGTGGAGGTACAGTCTTGTCTCTTGGAAATGCAGAGAACAGCTTTCCTCAGCTTTCTTTGCCCTGTTTGCAACTGGCTAAAAGGGAAGAGAAAATAATAATATAATACATAGAATCAGTTCGCAGTTTTATGAAAAGCTATGAAATCCTTAAAATTAAGTGATGATAAACTTAATCGGTAACACTTTAGAATAATGGTCCATTAGTTAATGTTAACATGATCTAAGCAAGAACAATACTTCTACAGCATTTATTAATCTTTGTTGATGTTCATTTCAACATCATTTCAACATTTACTAATGCATTATTTAAATCAAAGGTTGTGCTTGTTAACATTAGTCAATGCAGTGTGAATTAGCATGAACTAACAATGAATAACTGTATTTTCGTTAACTAACATTAACAAAGATGAATAAATACAGTAATAAATGTACTGTTCATTGTATGGTCATGTTAATTAATGGACCATGATTCTAAAGTGTTACCACTTAATCTTTGTAAATAAGTAACGGTAGTGATGCTTTAGCTCCATCACTAATCGAGACAGTCTAAGCTCACTGTACATATTGTGCTCATAACACCATTTAGTTTATGATATAAACGTAAATAATAATTCATTTAAACTTTGAATTCTTAGGCAGGTGACACACTGGATGCGTGGCGCAAGCGTCTCAGCCGCGTGGCGTGTCGGGTTTTAATTCGGCTCCCATGTTAACAGGTTAGAGCTTACAGACCGCCTGCGTGAGGCGCGCGTCTCAGGTGCGGCTCGAGCCGCGCGGCAAACGCGTGCTTGCTAGAAATAGAACCGACGCCTATTTTTACCGCGACACGCGCGCGTGTTGGAAGCTTTTCCAGGCTAAATATAATAGGAAAATGTGTTTAAATGTCATTTTGTACACAAATACATATGAAATAAAGATATTTTGATATTTGAAAGTCTATAGGTTGACATAAATTCAGATATAAATGTAATAAAAAAAAAAAAAAATTATCGATTTTCAAATATTGCACTTGTCAAACATAATCTATTTCGCCATCAATACTTTTGACGGTGTCCTTTATCAGTAGGCGTAGGTGTAGGTGTGTAGAAAAAAGTATATATTGTTGTAATGAAGACATGAGCCTGGTCTGTCAACGGTCTCCCTCTACAGCAGCAGCGCGCCAGCGCCGCATCAGGCACGCTTCTGGTGTGTAAAGACACAGAATCCGCCACGCTTCTGGGACGCTTCAGACACGCGGCACTCACGCCACGCATCCAGTGTGTCACCGGCCTTATAAAGTCTCAGCTTTCACCGCTAACTACGTTAGCGATATCGCTATTATTAATAGTCTGACACTAGTGGTTAATTAAGCTGTCAACATAATGTTAAAAATGACCAAAAAACATCGAGAAATAACGGTTTAGTCTTACTTATGAAAGATAATACCCCGAGATCTGTTTTTATTATAGTGTGAAGGTTTGTAGATGTTTTCTTCTGTCCTGATGTGAGAGTTATGACAGTTGCCCGCTCCAATATGGCGGCAACGTTGACGTGCGGTCGAGCGGCCAATGAGGCATCTAGCTATTTATATGTCTATGGTCTTACCAAGGGGCAAGGAACTCGACCGGAAGTTGAAGTCGGGTGGGGGCTGCCATCTTTTAGCAGAACTTCACTTGCGTTAGCATTCCCATTGACTCCCATTCATTTTGGCGTCACTTTGACAGCGAATAACTTTACATCTGAGGCGTTTAAAGACTCTGTTTGTCCATTATTTATTTCTAAAGATACACGACAATATATAAAGGGCTCCATTACCTTCTATGTTACATTATGGCCCCGTATAAACAGTTTTTGTAAAAAATAGGCTAACGATTGCGTCATAACCACTCGGCTCTCTGTCGCATAACCGTACAGACAGGAGGAGAAGCTTGCAGGTAATTAACTTAATATGGCGTACTGGCGTTACATTTTAAAATACTATACAAAATAATTAATCAGAATACTTACTCCTGCTCACTCACGCCAAAGAACTCCCCGCTCAAGCTCGCCGTCTCTGCAAGATTAACGATGGCAGTTTGCACGCACAGCCACTTAGAAGATTTACATCTGGCAGACAGGTTGCTGACGTCGTCAAGCTCCGTTTGAGTCTGCGCGTCAGAAACGGAAGTGCTAAAAAACGCTAAAACTGGGCTTCATTCGTCTCAATTGAGTTCCAATGGGGTCGCTGTGTCCATTTCTTTTACTGTCTATGGGTCTTACCCATGTCTCGTCCGCGCTGCTGGCCAATGGAGATCGACGTCCGCACCTGGCGGCCATCTTGTCACAGTCAGCTTGCTCACTCGTAACATTGTGTTTTAATGGTGCATGTACTTTTTAAATAACCATAACTTGCTCAATTTTCTACTGATTTTCAAACTGTTTGGTTTGTTATAAACGTCATAGATGTACTTATGACACTACATACTTATGAATAATTATAACCATGGACTTCCATATGAAAATAACATTGAACAGAGCATATAGGTGCAATGAATATACATACGCCCAAGGTATTTATGTTAAATCAATATATAGGCTACTAAAACTCAGTGTACATATTGGCAACATGATTACACACAAACACACACTTTTATAATATTAATATTATAATAAAATAATTTGAATTATTACGTTTATTGTAACTTCTTCAGGGTTGGGCCATTTACTAGGCTTTTCCCCTCGACATTCTGAATGTTCTGAAGCTATTTTTGCCTACCATCAAATGCCTGACCTCTTTAGAAAGCGGAGACCCTGTAGTTTCTTAGGAAACAATCAGAATAATTGTGTGAAGTACTGGCACAGAGTTATAGAGGCTAGAATATTGTTTTTTCTTTCTCCTGGATAACAAGCATCTCAACTGACCACATTTCAGCTTCTAGGTCACTTGATATGACTTTAGAAACACAACTGAGCCCAAGCACCAGTTCTTGTAAAGGTGTGTGCAAAAGCAGATCATTATAGAATGAAATATGAGTACTTTAGACAATTTATTTGCCAAGGAATGCTCATGCGTTTTGTAAAATGCCCTATGGAAACTTCCTATAGGACTTTTGGTTACTGTGTGGTAACCTCTTGGTGTAGAAGCATATTCCTGGTCTCAGATGAAAGGTAACACTCTGAAGTTTCTTGTAGACTTATTGGATTGTATGTCAGGGGTTCTGATATAGAATGACTACACAAAATATGGAATAATTACACAAAAGTCTATTAATGTATTTTTTTTAACTATTATAAAAGTGACATTTGCAATAAAAAAATAGATATAAGATTCCCCTTTACAAATATACACAAAAAAATGCTGCATGTCCCCACCCTGTAGAGAGATCTACACTACTGTGAAGGACAGAGAGGAAAAAAATGACCCCAAATAACAGAGCTTGGGCTAATGCCCTTTGAAAAGGAAAGTTTTATTGAGCTTCTGTCGCATGTTGTTGCTCTGTAAGGTAAGGTTAGTCATTTTAGCGATGTGGTGCAGCCTTAGATTAAAAAACAGGGACACAACTACTGTTAACAGCGTATGGTGATGGCTGTCTATGCCATACTGCATTTCGCCAATGTGCTCCCCGAGCACAAACACATCCTCTGACCCTATCCTTTTCTGTACAATGTACACGACCTCTAGCAGTTTGATGGGCTGTGATCGTCTGGTACTTGCTGATGCCTGACGAATGACCCACTCTGCTGCCCTGACGACCCTCACTGTGCCTTCTGATGGAATCACCAGACCTTCACTGTGTTTTAAGGTCAGCAGGTGGTAGCTCTGGTCCTTGATGGCAGATGCAGCGTCTGTCACTAGGCTGGCACGGCAGACATCACACGATAGCTTCTTCAGAGCCCGTCGCACAACCAATCCTGAAATTTGATTTAGTATAATAATATCATAACTTATAATAATAATCATTAATAAGGATGTGGAAATTAAGGGAAGATTTCTCTTTATGGACTATCGCGAGATTGTTTTCCCCCAGAATTTGACTATTGGCACCATCGGTTATAGGCAAAATCGACTTTCAGTCAGCCTTTACCTGAAATGTACACGAGAGTGTTGTCCACAAGAACATCAAAGCGGATGGGAAGGTAGCTGTGGTCATGTACTAGGGCAGGAATGTCAGCAAATGGGGATGTAAGATCTTCTCCTGCTGCAGAGGACATATCTACAGCTGACAGGCTTGTAAAGGTGTCAATGACAGCTGGTAGGGACTCTGTGTCATCCTGTGCCGTCACATTGCCTCTGCATGGTTTAACAACCCCACACCGGGCCATCAGCTTCCTAAAGATGTACTTGAACTGGCTGGCATTAGGGTTATTCCAGCCACCTTAAAAAAAAAAGATATATGAGTATAGTACACAGATATTCAATACATGCTTTAAAAATGTTTTATGTTTTAAAAAAAAATTAGAACTAACCACCCTTGAATGATCTTTCCATATAAATTAAGTTGAAGACATTATCATACAATTCAGACTGCATCAGTGGTGATAAATTCGGCAAACAGATAAATTGATTCTAAATACTCAAAATGGTTTGTGACACTTCCAGGTACTGTGTATGTCTTAGGGTTAGGGTTACTGTGCATGGATTCAGAAAACACATTTTACAAAAAATAAAAACATATGGACCGACAAACTGAAAACAATAGAAGCGTTGAAGAGAAGCTCCAAGTGGTCCTGGCTGAACCTGTAGGTCAGGACATATCGCTGTCCTTCAAGCAGCACAGGAACCATCGACATCAATGTGTCAATGTTTATGATGAAGCCCAGGACAGAAAGGAATCTTCAAAAGCAAATACTGTATTACTATGATGATCCTCCCAAAACAGGACACAAGAAAGCAGGGATGCAAACTAACGGTACAGCATGAAAATGGTGAATGCTCCCAGAGCAGCACTTCTCAGGACAGACACAAATCCACATTTCACACAATTAACTTAATTGCCATAATTGGGTGTAAAGCTGACTAGTTTGCATCCCTGACCTTAAAAGTATAATCAGGGTGAGGTTTAGGATACTTAAAATTACTTTTAGGACACTAAATCTTCTGGAATCAATTCACAACATAACATGCAGACCATCCAATACATACCATTTTAACACCGGCATCTGGGGAGAAAAAAACTGAATATAAGAGAATTGGAACTGAAACAAATTTGCAGACAGCAAACACATTGGAGCAAGATAGTATCATATTAATAATATGAACCACTTTATGAACTTGACGCAGACAGAAAAGAGCATCTTATGAACTTGATGCAGACAGGACCGAACATCTTACAGGACAGAGCATCTTATGAACTCGATGCAGAAGATACATAAACAAGAGAACAGAGCATCTCATGAACTTATATCATGGACTTGAGGGATGCACTGAAACCGGTAGAGTTTTACCTTAGATAATTTAATGTTTTGTAAATTGACTACTTGTATACATCAAACGAAGAATAAAATAAAACCATATTTTCTAAATCAGCCACCTCATTTTGATAATTTAATTATAATAAAGAATTTGTACTGGGTATTGACGACTACAAATGGTGTCAGTGCATCACTAATACAACAGTCACTATTTTAAAAGACCTCTTTGTTCGGTAAAGGGGTTTGCCATCTTTCATCTTCAAAGTGAGCAAGTACCCCCTGGCTTTTGACAAGAACTCCCTGGTGCTTGTCCAATTCCTAGAACCAAGGGGGGCTTTGAACCCTTTGGCTCTGGGATTGCGGCTGTTCAAGATGTCAAACAGCCTGTCTGTTATCTATAAACAAATATCTAAATTAACCGGAAGCACTGAAATCATCACTATAACTGAGTGTCAACAGGTATCAGAACACCAAAGTATGAGGCATAGTTTAATTTCTCTCCATTTCCTCTGTGGCTATGCTTTTTAAAATGAAATTGATGCACTGCTTTAAACATGTAAATCTGACATGTGACAATAAGGGTGCTTCTGAGGTAAGTATGAGGTAGGTATAAACAGTTTTATCCAAGTTCTTGCATATTGTTGAATTTGATAAGAAAAAGATAAAGGGTTAATCCTGGTGGCATTCACCTTTTAACAACTACCCTCGTTTTGGGGTTGCTGACCAGCAGACCAACCACAAAGGTAGGGTGGGTGTTAAAGGGTTAAAGGGGTTAAACCAATTAATCACTCAAATGTTAGAAATCATTTTGGTCAAATGATGCAAATCCCTAGCTGCATTACCTTAATGAATTCTGAAGTAGCCTCATAATCTCTGAACTCTGGATAGCCCACCTCCTGTAACATGCAGAGTGCCACTGCCACAGAGCTACTCAAAGTCTGGGCAGCCAGGGAGACCTTGATTGAGTTTATAAGGAGAAATGAAGTACAAATTAGCACTACAAGA
Organism: Carassius gibelio; assembly: GCF_023724105.1. Lineage (NCBI taxonomy): Eukaryota > Metazoa > Chordata > Actinopteri > Cypriniformes > Cyprinidae > Carassius > Carassius gibelio. The sequence goes on from NC_068374.1 coordinate 11,959,908, forward strand.
TAAAAACATCATCAAAAAGTATAAAAACACAATAATGCCCTAGAGCCCATTACTATTGCGCCCCTCTATACATTAATCATCATACAAATATACCTTCATCTTCTGATTAGCAAAGTTCACATGCTTATCTGTGACTCTGTTGGCAGCGTGTAGTCCACTTGTGCCAGAAGTGCTTCTAATTGGGCTGTATGCCTGCAGAATCAGATTTTTTTTTCACTGCACACGTCAAATGTAAAGCACCATGTTCTGCAAAATTATTTAAATACAATCAAAATATATAAAAAGCACTTTGACCGAGTCAACCAGAGCAAATATGCGCAATAATGTATGCAACAATGAGCACGTACCTGCAACATATTGCGTGTCAGCTTCAGCATGTGGCAAGCATCCATCATAACAAAAACATTGTCATGGGTTACTGGATGTGGGAAATGGGTCTTCAAGGGCTCACAGGGATCTGCTTTTAGATCGCACCCAAGTTGAGTGCACAAACTGACATTAGATGCATGACCATTCATTGTCATACACACCACTCTTATCTGGCGATGATGCAGCTCTTCTAATGCATCCTCTACTAAGACTTTCTGTGATTGTGGTGTGAGGGACTTGGTTATAAGTGTGACTTATAGTCCGGAAAATATGGTGTGTATATATATATATATATATATATATATATATATATATATATATATATATATATATATATATATATGAAATTGTATATATACATTCATGCATATTTTTAATTGAACAAAACCTTATGTAAAAAAGTAAATGGAGCATTGATGACCAAAAAAAAAACTAATAGTTTCAAACTTTTAAACTGGCATCAAACTTTTAAAGAGTGTTAATAAATCACCCACATTGGCATTTACCTGTGTCTCACTCTGCCTCACAAGCTACACTCCATGGAAGGCCATGCCTGCCGCCTGCACCAGCTGGGCTGCCTTAAGACGGGAGAGTGAACCGTGAAACCACTGACATTCACTCAGACGATGTTCCACCGTCTCTGAAACAGAATCTTCAGAGAACAGGAATGATCCTGTGGAAAACAAGAAACAAACTGAATACCTCTGATCTCTGAGTTAATGTCAGAAGCTGGGATTCCAGTCGATACACTATAAGGACAAAAGTAAGTGCCTTTTGACTTTAAAGACAAGAGTGGTAAATGTTCAAGGCCGGACTTACCATTGGGCTTGACTGGGCTCAAGCCCATGGGCCCCGCCCAATAGGGGGCCCCGCCCGTTTATGTTAGATTTATTCAATAATATGTCATGTCAGTCATTAAATTTTTCATTTAAAGTTTGTTGATTGGTCTAGCATTGTAACCTGGCCCTGCCCTGCAATGAAAATTGTAATTTAATTAGCTAAATTAAATGTCAGTCATCTTGAGGTTTGCTGATTGGTTATTGGCAGTTACGCAGTGCCTCGTCTACTGCCATTGAAAAAAACTGTCTGCATAAAAAAAAGGCATTAGACAGCGATGTAATGGCGGACAAACGGTATCAGAGTGGCGCGCTTAAAAGAAAATTAAAGAATAAAGGACAGCAACGCAAAAAGGAAGTCATCAGTAAAATAAAAAGGATTACATCAAAGACATTAATCCACTAGTGAGTGGGTGCCGGGCGCCGTGCACACGCTTAATCTGGCTGGAGTTAATAGCGCAAGCTGCTGCACAGAGACCGCCGATTTTTTTAACTTCATTCAGACTTTGTTCAACTTCTGCTCGAAATCCACAGCTAGATGGAAGGTGGTAGCCTAACTGCAGGTTTGCAGCCTAATGAAAACCACCGCATTGAGACACTAAAATCTCTCCCTGACACCAGGTGGGCTGCGCATGCACAGGCCACCAAGGCACTGTGCAGAAATTATGCCAATATTCAAGAGTCACTGATGAACATTGCAGAAGACAGCAAACAGAACCCGACAACACAAAATGATGCTTAGTCTCTGCAAAAAAAAATAAAAATGAACAGGCTTGATCCTGCTTTTCTTTGCACTATGTAGAATTATGTTCTCCAACGCCACTAATTTGAACAGTTAGGCATGTTCTATGAAGTTCTATTTATGTATTTTTGCTAGAGTACTAAATTAAATCTAACGATCTTTAAAATGCCATGGTAATGAGAAAATGCTTATTTAATTCTGTTATGTATTATTCTCTAAGATTGTAATTTATGTGATGTAACTTAGTAGACATAGTACTGTAGGTCAAAGTCAGCCTAAAACTGCCTATATGTATACTGGAGATGTATATAATCTATACAATATGTCAGCACTTACCAAGAACAATTAAAAAAAAAAAAGATTTATACACTCATAGATTTAGCTATTTATATGTAATACAAATGATTTGTTATGATTGCAACCTTACAAGGTATTTGTTTGTTTTTCAATATGTTTTCCAGGTAAAAAGTGTTTTATTCTCATTCTGACCAAGACATTTGTGCATTGCAATAAACACATGATCACTTTGAACTTTTTAAATCATTATTTATTTATAAGAAAAACTTTTTCAAGCTTCAATCAGTGGTCATATAAATAAATTATAACGTTTTTTTTTAAATATGTAACACTGTATACTGTACTAGTCACCTTTTGAAAATAGCTTTGCAGTTCAAATAACGATCGATTATATTGTTACACCACAAGATGTCGACAAATGACTTAAAGAAAACATCAGTCATTGAATCGTTCATTCAGGAGATTCGTTCAAAAATGCTGATTCATCTATGAAACAAGTGTATTTGATTGAGGAATTGAATCATTCATTCAAACCCAAGTTTTTTTAAATAAATGATTCAGATTAATTAAACATTTTATAGACTTCAGCAATTAACATAAATTATGTTATTTTGTTTAGTTGTTTGTTCAGAATCTTGATCTCTATTTTTATTCTCAATTTATCCAAAATTGTGTAGCTCTAATACATAGCTTGTGTATGTATCATTTTGTTCTATTTAAAGTAATGTAGGCTATAGAAGGTAGGGCCCGAAAGTGACTCAAGCCCAGGGGCCTCCACGACCCTAAGTCCTGCCCTGTAAATGTTACAGATATATTATCATGGAACTGTTCAGTCTATTACTGCTTTTCATTTTCACTTCACTTTTATCCAATGAGACAGATGTGCGAATGAAATATTGAAGCCATAAAGCTATTTGTAATGTAATCATTTTTATAATCAAGGTGTACATGGACCAACTGTCTTGTCCATGTTCTCTCTCTTTGAATCCTCTTGAGTCTTGCGTCTCATGACCTTCTGCAAGCCCCGGCTTGTTCATGCAGTGATTGACGTGGCAGGAGAGGGCGGAAACGTGATCGGCTCAGAATTTTCAATGTGCATATTGAATTTTGCTACATTCATTGCGGGACACTGAATGAAAATGCCACCATAAGTGTATTTTCATTTCCATTTTGCACCAAATGTTGCACAAATGTATTGGAGAAATGCATTGTCATTTTTCATATTACATTCCAAATTGAATATTGCTACCCATATGCTTCCATACAAAAGGGACATTAATGATATCACATTCTTAACACATAAACATTAATATGGAGCTGTTTCCCCCTTGATAGCTATAACAGCTTTTTGTCTATTTATGTCGTAGAGTATTTGTGAGGACAGACACTGAGGTTGGACTGGAAGACCTGTGCTGAGCTGTGCTGATATTAATGACAATGAAACTTTGGAACTCTTCAGCTAATGAATGAAGATATATTGGCCTGAGATAATTAATGATACCTGATGATTCAGCAATACATTAATGAAACTGAGATGATACTGTCGTTAGAAAGTGCAATACATTGATTTTAATCTCTTTATTTTATATTGTTTTTACATATTTGTTTTTATTAGATTTTTTTTCTTTATTTCAATGTTTGGATATTTATGAATACTAAATCTTAAAGAAAAGAGATTCTTACACTATCCTGTTATTTACTGTTCTAATAAATCTTCACTGTGAAGCAAAACTTAGGCTATTGTTTTTGCACTGAATTGGAAATGATGATGTTTTAAAAAATACAATGAATTGTATGAAGACAAGGCTGTAGGGAATTATATTCTGAGATTTTAAATACATTATTTTAATAGTGTCAGTTGTGAACTGAAGTGGGCTGGTCTAGGTCATGAAACTCCAGTGCTGAAAATGAGTCCCAATCCGGCCCTGCTCCTAGTGGTAATTTGCAGGTAGTGTCTAAATGTAGTTAATTGTTAAATGTAATAATTTTCTTCCAAATATGATAATTTTGAACTTCTGGTACGATGCTTGGACATTTCCAATCTGGGAACACTGTCTGTTGATGTTGGGCCCGGAGAGGGAGAAACATCCTCATCAGTTGTAACCTTAGGCCTTGTGTCTGGCTGTCCATCAAGCCGAGGTTTTTTGCTAAAAAAAAATTAAGAAAGGAGCTCTGCGACATATTGATAGCTAGCAATGTGCAATCAAAACTTATCTGTTTATATCATAGACTGCTGGGGTCACAGTCAGTTGCTGTTTGCTGATTGGTTGGCAGTCCAAATGTCGGCAGATATATTTTAACAAAAATAATTTAAAATGTAAATTACATTTTAACATTTTTGGCATTATTGCACATTATATTGGAATCTTATTTCTGTGCCCCTGAGAGTATGATTTAGAATGTTCAGTGACGTCACAGAACTGCCAGATTCAAACAGTTGGCTGGAGCTGAGCCAGAGACAGATGCGCTCAGCGCTTGTCATATATCACAATATGCAGTGTTTTCAACCACATAATGTTTATTTTAGGTTTCATTCATTTAAATATACATAATCCCTAGTAAAACAATACATTGGTAGTTTGTCAAAAACACACTGATGTCTATGGAAGCCGCAAAAACTATCTAATCAAATGTAATTTGCCGATGTGTTTAATTCATATATCAGACACACATAGCAGAACAATAAAGTTTACTCTATTCTTCGCCCAGTTCAACAGCCACTTACTTTCATGTATTTCGGGAGAAACTGGGGAATTCAAGTGCTGTAACGTTACGTTAAATCCGGCTGACAGGACTCTGAACTGCAGCGCTCATCTCGTTATAGATCAAGATCATTTATAAAGGTTTTTAAATAAAGAATCGGAATATCAGATAGATGACATGGTAAGCAAGTTTGTTTATATTATATATTTTAATAAAAAAATGAAAAACTAAATAAAACCAATACCGATACATCTGTTAGTGGCTGCGGTGTGTCACGTGACAATCATGACGCGTCGCCATGGAAACAAGGGGTCAGTTAAAATATTTGTAATTTATGCGTGAAAGGGTTGATTTAAAAATATATATATTTTCTAAGTAAAGAACAATAGCCCAAGTTTAGTAAACATTTTTTATTGAGACTATAAAAAGAATTCTGCATCTATTTTTAGGCTTGCCAGCTGCCACTGTGGGTGGCACAGGCACACCCCGGCACACCCGTGGCTACACCACTGGTTTATATATATATATAGAAAACAGGTATTTTAAATTACACTATAACTGTAAATTACTATTACACTGTATTTTGATCAAATAAATGCAAACTTTGTGGGCATTAGAACTATAATGTATTATAATATATATATATATATATATATATATATATATATATATATATAGATGAGTAGTATACAGATCTTGATTGAAGATTGAAGATAGAAGAAGCACAAAATCACTTTAACTGATTTTTAAATTAAATGTTCCCTCCTGGTGGAATGACCTCCCCAACTCAATCCGAGCAGCTGAGTCCTTAGCCATCTTCAAGAATTGGCTTGAAACACATCTTTTCCATCTTTATTTGACCCTCTTACTTTAACACTCACTATTCCAATTCTATTCTTTAAAAAAGTGCCCCATTTAGACTTAAACTCTATTAATTTACTTACTTAAATAAATAACACTAGCTGTTCTATTCTTTTTGCATTCTATCTATTTTTTTTATTTATTATGCAATTAACAAAAGCAAAAAGGCCTCTAACACTAGCTTGCTCTATTCTACCCGTTTTCTTTTTTATTATTTAATAAAACTTGCTACGTGAACTGCGTTTAAGCTAACTGAGACTTGTTATAGCACTTATCTATCATTGCTGTTTTGTTAGATTTGATTGCTTCATTTGTCATCATTTGTGAGTCGCTTTGGATAAAAGTGTCTGCTAAACAACTAAATGTAAATGGATATAAATACAAACACTAGCATGTATATGTTTAAGAAAAATATGTTATGTTTATATATTAAATATATTTATATATAAAATATAAGAATGTAAATATAAAAACGTATATACACATGTAAATATATAGGCCTACAGTAAAAAATATATAAATATATACTGCATGTGTGTGCATTTATAACAATCTATCTTCTGAGTACTAAGTTATTAACCCAACAATAGCGGATCAGTGAATTTTTTTGCAGTGGGCCGCGCAAACATATGTGTTTGGTTGTGTGGGCCGCGAGTTGAAAAAGGTTGGGAACCACTGATTTAGAAGATGATATTTTAATTAAGTAAAGATTGCCATTCAGAGAATCAAAAGCAAATGTTTTAAACCTACCATCATTGTAATCTTTTAATATAATACTAAATAAAGACGAACTTTTATTTATTGCCTGTTACATTCTGAGGAGAAACTGAGATTGAAGATGATTATATTGACATGCTAATTCAGTTGATTAAACAGTTAAATATTTTACTGTCTTTTCCATTTCTCCTGTACTGTATTACATTTGTTTTTAAATGTAAAATTATATGTTTTTAGAAAAAAGACTTTTATTTTGCTCTGGTGGTGTGACGTCATAAGGCTGTGCGCACTCCCGCGTCTGTGATTCGGCTGAAGAAAGGTGTGTGATTTTAATAGTTTAAAGTTTTTTAATCGACTAAACTCATTTAGAGAGTCGTATTATTACACTGTGAAAACAAGTCTGAACCCGTGTCACATTGTAATGCTTTAACTAGTGTTATTAATGATGGTTAATGCTTGTAAAGTGCTCCCGAACAGAAGTAAGAGAAACAGTGCGTCTCATTTCGCTCCCTATAAAGTGAATCATTTCATTTTAAACACAACCTCGGTTACTGGTTAGTAGTGTTGGAGAAAACAGCAATGAATCAATTGAATCGCAAAATGATTCAGTGATTCGATCGAATCATCGCGTGCTGACTTCATCTGCTGTTTAAAACAGAGTAAATGCGACGAAAACAAACACAAACCTGTTTAATGATAACTTTACTAAACAACTGCAAATGTTTTCCTGAAAGTGAAATCTATTAAATATAATCTACTCATCAAGCAATACTAAACATACGTCTTAAACCAATTTGTGTCCTTTTATTAATTTGATTGCTAATGTTGTTTTTAATGTCATACATTTAAAGTCCATGAACTCTGACTCCCTTAACAGTGTGCTGACTACTGAACTAGAGCTGATTATTTCTGTTAATTATTCTCATCTTAATCACAGATAAACTGAGGTCCATGTGACACTTTTATAAAGATGGAGTTTATCAAAGAGGAGAGAGAAGATGTGAAGATTGAAGAAACATTCAGAGTCAAACATGAAGAGACTGACACACACAATATTATAAAGATGGAGTTTATTAAAGAGGAGAAAGAAGACGTGAAGATTGAAGACACATTCAGAGTCAAACATGAAGAGACTGAGGAACAAACAAAGATGGAGTTTATTAAAGAGGAGGGAGAAGATGTGAAGATTGAAGACACATTCAGAGTCAAACATGAAGAGACTGAGGAACAAACAGGTTAGTTTTTATTCTCAAAGCTGAACTCAGTTGATCATTATTAAAATGTCCAGCTCTACAGAACACATTAAACTCTAGTGTTGATATTTCCAGTTATTAATAAAAGTAGTCTTAATAGAAAGCTATTTTATTAACAAAAAAAAAAAATATATATTTCTGTGAAAGCAACAGTTATTTTCCTAATTGTGAAAAATTATGTGATGGTGAATCCCTCCATCAAGATCAAGATGGATGGAGATTTGTTGTTGTTTTTTGGCTTGTGACTTGATCTTTTGAATGTAATACAAAACTGCTATTACAAAACTGAACCTAGTGTAGTGGAAAGTGTTTCTAATGTTTTAGACCTAGATGTCTGTCTGTAAGAAACCAGTTCTGCTGGGTCTAAGTCTACGTTCACACTGCAGGGCTTAATGCTTTGAAAAAATTTGATTTTTTTTGCAAGGCGGTTCAAATTTCCAATTGAATACCACCTTTTGTGATCTCCTGTGTGGACGTGAAATGACCCAGAAGTGACCCGCATTTGCAGAAGAGTACTCAACAGTCAACGACGTCACTCGTTGCTTGCGGAAGTAGCTAACATTAAACATGGATGTCAACAACAGTGTAGTCAACAGCGGAGCTCTTTTTGCAATATTAAAGTTATTTTCCCAACAGAGCCAGCACAATTACAAACTTCTAGTTTTAAGAAGAAAATTAAAAAGGAGGAGGAGAGCAAGGGTTTTGGCCATGGCGTTTTGTGGAGCAGTGTTAGAAACATCGGTACAGAGAAACGTGTGGGTGCGGAGTCAGGAGTGGTGGGATACTGATGTGAATGGCTCTTCTCGTTCCCGCCTACTTCAATGCAGAATTATGACGTTTGTAGCGTATCAATGACATGTGGGTCGGATACATGTGGCCTGGCCGTTCAGACGGAGGTTTCAAAAGATCGGATACGTATCGGATTCAGGACCACATAGCCAAGTGGCCTGGGTCACATTTGAAAAGTTCGGATCTGTGTCGTTCAGACTGTCATGAAAAGATCAGATACAGGTCGCATAGGGGCAAAAAAATCGGAATTGGGTCGTTTCAGCCTGCAGTGTGAACGTAGCCTTGTCTTGTGGTCCTCTAACATGATTTTTGAGATGTTGATAACTGCCAGCTTAAAGATACAGTTGCAATCAAAATTATTAGAGACTAATACTGTAGAAATGCAAGCTTTTCTAAGGATCTAGAATTTCATAAAATTGCATCTATAACAGTTTACTTGCATATTAAATGTGTTAATGTCAATATACAATGTAATATTTTTGAGTTATAGGTATTTTTAATCACACAGATATGTCATAATTATTCAACCCCTGATCATCGGCAATTATTTTTATGATAGGGAACAGATTTTAGAAACTATTAAAAACAGAATTAGCTCGAGATGTTACACATAGGGCCCTATTTTAAAAATTTAAATGCAAAGTGTAAAGTGCACGGCGCAAGGGCACTCAGGGCGTGTCCAAATCCAATTTTGCTATTTTAATGACGGAAAAATGGTCCGTGCGCCGGGGTGCATTTTTGGAATGGGTTGTCCCTATTTTCTATTAATAAGTAATGGTCGTAATGTTTACATGGTGGAAAAGCTGAACGCTTCTAATCTAAGAAACCTATCTGCTTGTTTGCTAAATTAAAGCGTGTGAGCAGATCATCTACAGGACAAGCAGGAATCCACCAAAGCTCCCCGTGATGAGTCTTTTAATATGTATGTGTCCGTGTGTGTGTTGGCACAATTGTTCAATTAATTTGCCAAGTTCATTTATCATTATAGGTAGTAATAGGCTGAATTACAAACAGGGGCGGACTGTATTGTATATTGTTATTGAAACTTCATAATGTTTCACTTGACACTATACATTTAATCAGGAATTATAGTTTGGAAAAAGTCTAACTAGTAAAATGTTTACACATTATGTGAAAACTAGTACAAGTATATAAATACATAAAAAGTGACTTACTCATGTTTATGATCTCTGCTGAATAAAGTGCTGCATTCTTTTTTTCTGAGGAAATCTCAAATCCTCAACAACATCACATCTTTTTGGGGTGAATTATGTCTTATTCCTCTCATCGCGAAGCAAAGAGTAAAATAAAAAAACTTGTAGAACAGTCTCGCTGATTTGTCTTCAGTTGTGTGGGCATATTCAAAAGATAAATGCATACGCGTTAATCGGCTCCAGAGGGCCGAGCAGCAGTGCGTCTGGGAACCGGATTTTTTTTTTCCTCTCTCGTCCCTGTCGCTCCTCCTTCCATCTCCTTTTCTCTCGCCTCGTCTGTCCTACCCCCAGGTTCCCGCAGGTCCCCGTGAGCGGGGGGGGGGAGGGGGGTAGAGCGCAGTCTCGAGGGTACCCACCCGACCTGCGAGGGGCGATGGGGGTATGTGACGAGTGGGGCGGGGCCAAGAGACGTGGGAACAAGGAGTGAGGCCAGGTGTAGTGATTGGAGATGAGCTACACCTGCGACCCACCACCTGTCTCGAGTCCCACGTAGGAGATGGAAGGATATAAAACTGGAGTGACGACCATGAAGGACGAGAGAGGACCAGGCCTGGGATTTTAAGTTGTGTTTTGGTTTTTGTTTGAGCGCACCAGTCGTCCGCTAGGGGCTGGTGCGCTGTTTTGTGTTTATTTTGAATAATTAAAATGTGATTTGATTGTGCGCCGGTTCCCGCCTCCTTCTTCCCGATGAATATGGAGATAATATTATTACAGGGTTAAACTCAACCTTGTGAAGACAGAATGAGTTGTGGTCTTTGCCAACCCAGCACTTCATCTCAACTTCTCTATACAGCTAGGATCGTCCACCATAACTCCTTCTAGGACAGACAGGAACCTTAGAGTTGTGACTGATGATCAGCTAAGCTTCACAGACCATATTACTACAATGGCTCGGTCCTGCAGATTTGCTTTATACAACATTAGGAAGATTAGACCCTTCCTATCAGAGCAGGCCAAACAGCTCTTGTTTTCTCCAGACTGGACTATTGTATTGCTCTCTTAGCAGGCCTTCCCTCATGTACTATTGAGACTCTGCAACTGAGCTGAAGAAAGCACATGTCACACCTCTCTTCATCAGTTTGCACTGGCTGCCGATAGCTGCTAGCATCAAAATCAAGGCACTTGTATACAAGAAAACTACTGGCTCTGCACTAAAGAACTTAATCTTGCTATTCCAGACTTATACGCCTTCCAGAGTTTTGCAAATGAATGACACCTCGTCTTATCATCCCAAAATAGCACAAAAACATTCTCATGGACCTTTACCTGGACTGTTCCAAGCTGGTGTAATCTCAATTCGAGCAGCCATCTTCAAAAAACGTCTAAAGAAATATTTTTCATCAGCAAGTCCCTTTTTTAAGGCTTGTTACAGCACTTGAATACTGTTGCCCTTATATAGGTCTGAATTGCTTCCATTTGCTCTTCTCATTTGTAAGTTTTTTATATTTAATGTAAATGTAACATTTTCTAGACTAAAAAGAAAAATGTGTGATTTTTTGGCATATGCGACGCCATAAACTAATATCCCTAATCTAAAAACAAGGGTTGTGAAATACTCCAAAATTAATCTAACAACAAGAAAACAAATCTAATCCAAAATCAAAGCAAACAGCAATGTAATAAACAAATAACTACACTGAACCAAATTATAAATGCTACATTTGTTTTTGCCCCCATTTTTCATTAGCTGAATTCAAAGATCTTAGCCTTTTTTGGTCCTCAAAAAGCATATTTCAATCAAATAGTGTTCACAAATATGTTTAAATCTGTTATGGAATACCAGGACAGGAGGCTGAAAGTAACAGAAACACAGTTTATTGAGGCATAAGTAGAGGAGCAGGTTGTGCAGGGTGATGTGATGGTGCTGGAGGCAGTGATGAAGGGATCCGTAGGTGAATAGCTCAAGACACTGGAGGCAGTGGACACACACACACACGCACATGATGAAGGCTGGGAGCTTCTGGAGAGAGGTAAGTAGAAAAGGGAGTTAGTCCTCAGAGTAAGCATTCAGGTAAGACCTTGTTGTGAACGAAACCGGACGCTGACTTAGATGCGGGTGTGGTATTTGTAGTGAGAAGGTGATTGCATGCAGGTGCATGAGGATCAGGTGGGAGTGATTGGTACTCGGGTGAGGGAGTGCGCTGTGATTGGTTGGTGGTGGAACCTGGCAGGTCTGTTACAGTACCCCCTCCCCACGGCCCGCTCCTGAGGGCAGAGGACCCCGACGACGTGGTGAACATCCTCTTCCTGTAGGAGCTGGTCTTTCGGGATGATTGGAGTGGTAGGTGTCTAGTAGGTTTGGATCCAGGATGTTGTTGAGTGGGACCCATGAGCGTTCCTCTGGACCGTATCCTTCCCAGTCCACTAAGTACCCAAGTTGTCCACCATGCCGCCAGGATGCTTGTTTGTGGAAATTTGCAAGTTTAATGCTCCAACCACAGGCGCCTTAGGATGACGTAAGCGGTGGATTCCTCCTGAACCAGCAGATGGATCTCCTCTATATGAAGTTGCCTGGTTTGTAGGGTTAATGGGGCCCACACTATGACAAATACATCTTCAACTCAGTGGTTTTCCAGTTATTGTGTGGACCTGGTAGGCTGACGGCATTGCTGTGGTAGTGAGCTTCAGCTGACGGCAGAGGGCACCGGAGATGAAGTTGCCGGCTAACCCAGAATCGAGGAGGATGGAAATTGGAAGAGAGATGTCAGCGGCAGTAAGTGTCACTATTGTGGTGAGTGGTTTCATTTGATACTTTGAAGGGAGAATTGCTCTCACCATGGGACGAGGAGGGCGGACGGGGCATACGGAGATGCACAGTAGAACACAGATTTTGGGACAGCCGTCTTTGTCGTTCAGCTGCAGTGAGTCGATAGGAGTCGACGAGCATGAGCTCGCTTGCTGGTTCTGGGGAGCTGAAGGCCATTGATCGGCAGAGTGGCGAGTTAGAATACGCCTGGCCCTGGTGCTCTTTGAGGCACAACTGCATACGGTTGGCGAAGCAGATGGAGAGTTGAATGAAGTATTCAAGCCCGATGGTATCCTCATATGCAACAAGATGCAACCGCACTCGAGGTTCTAAATTCATGATGGTAGGTGGTCAGCAAGGCCTGCTCATTCCATCCGCTAGTGGCCGCAAGAGTCCTGAACTTAAGAGCATATTCATTGACAGACATCTTTTCTTGTTTTAAATTATAAAGCTTCTCACCAATAGAAGAGTCGCAAGCGGGTTTGCCAAAAAATTATTGGAAATGGTCGATGAAGCTAGAATAAGACTGGGTAACTGGGTTATTCTGTGTCCAAATAGAATCGTCCCACTGAAGGGCTTTGCCTTGTAATTGAGATATCAGGAAGGCCACTTTAGATCGTTCGGTGGGGTACAAGTGTGGTTGCATCTCCAGGAGCAGGGAGCATTGGAGCAGGAATCCGCTGCAATCCTCCGCCGAACCAGAGTAGGGCGCCGGCTTGGCCATGGGACTGGTGTGCACGGCAGGTGAGGAAGTGGTGGTGTTGTCGACAGAAGTGCTTGCAGGTCATGGGGATGCCGGGAGAGTGGTGAGTGTTTGACGCAAAGCGTCAACCAAGTCCTGGAAGGGGTTCGTGAGGCTCATGCTTGTCTTGATCGGTCTTGGTCCGGTCTTCTGTTACGGAATACCAGGACAGGAGGCTGAAAGTATCAGAGAAACAGTTTATTGAGGCATTAGTAGAGGAGCAGGTTGTGCAGGGTGATGTGATGGTGCTGGAGGCAGTGATGAAGGGATCCGTAGGTGAATGGCTCAAGACTCTGGAGGCAGTGGACACGCATATGAGGAAGGCTGGGAGCTTCTGGAGATCGCTGGAGAGAGGTTAGTAGAAAGGGAGTTAGTCCTTAGCGTAAGCATTCAGGTAAAACCTCGTTGTGAACGAGACCATACGCTGACTGGGTGCGTGTGTGTGGTATTTGTAGTTAGGAGGTGATTGCAGGTGGATGAGGGTCAGGTGGGAGTGATTAGTACTCAGGTGAGGGAGTGCGCTGTGATTGGTTGGTGGTGGAACCTGGCGTGTCTGTTACAAAATCTGTGTTTGTGAGCAATTCTCCTTTGTGGAGGTAATACATCCACCTCACAGGTGTGGTATATCAAGAGTCTGATTAGACAGCATGATTATTGCACAGGTGTGCCTTAGGCTGGCCACAATAAAAGGCCACTCTAAAATGTAAACAGTTTTATCACACTGCGCAATGCCACAGATGGTTTTGAGGGACCATGCAGTTGGCTTGCTGACTGCAGGAATGTCCTACAGAGCTGTTGCCTGTGAATTGATTATTCATTTCTCTACTATAAGACATGTCAGAAAATTTGGAAGTACATCTAACCGGCCTCACAACTGCAGGCCACGTGTCACCACACCAGCCCAGGACCTTCACATCCAGCATCTTCCCCTCCAAGATTATTTGAGACCAGCCACCTGGACAGCTGCTGCAACAATTGGTTTGCACAACCAAAGAATTTCTGCACAAACTGTCAGAAAACGTCTCGGGGAAGCTCAGCTGCATGCTTGTCGTTCTCAGCGGGGTCTTGACCTGACTGCATTTCATCGTCATAACCGATTTGAGTAGGCAAATGCTCACATTTGATGGCATCTGGCACTTTCGAGAGTTGTTCTCTTCACGGATGAATCCCAGTTTTCACTGTACAGGGCAGATGGCAGACAGTGTGTATGGTGTCTTGTGGGTGAGCGGTTTGCTCATGTCTATGTTGTGGATCGAGTGGCCCATGGTGGCGGTGGGGTTATGGTATGTTATTTACTATGAACACGGGTGTGTTTTATTGATGGCATTTTAAATGCATAGAGATACTGCGACGAGATCCTAAGGCCCACTGTTGTGCCATTCATCATCGACCATCACCTCATGTTGCATGATAAATTCCTGGAAGCTGTAAACATCCCAGTTCTAGCATGGGCAGCGTACTCTTCTGACATGTCACCCTTTGGATCGGCGTATATGACCGCATGTTCCAGTTCCTGCCTATATCCAGCAGCTTCACACATCCATTGAAGAGGGGTGGACCAACATTTCACAGGCCACAATCAACAACCTGATCAACTCTATGCAAAGGAGATGTGTTGCACTGTGTGAGGCAAACAGTGGTCACACCAGATACTGACTGGTTTTCAGAGTGTCAGTGTCAGCCATTAAGTGAATAAATGCCAGTGGGCATGGCATATGGTGAGACGATGACTGTTCATCATGTCTTGCCCTGGAGGTGGCCTTTATGCAAATGTTTGTGCCCCTTATGATGTCACACAAATTGTTAATAATTGTTGATAATTTCTCATGTCATGACCCTTTTAAAGATTTCATTGAATGGCTATGTTCACAAATAAAGCATTGATTTGTCCAAATATATTAATGAAAAAGATCAATTGTGTTAATGTTATCTAAATAAACATTAATTTCAGATTGTGTAGTAAGTTATATTATTGACTCAAAAGTGCTTAGAGTGATCAGGACCTTTAATTATTATGGGCTAAGTGTTACACTTGCTGTACCCATATTAAGGTCCTAAAAATACCATCAATTACAGGCTCAGTGTGGAAGAATTGTAATAAAAGATCATTTATTATTTTAATATATTGTTATTTATTAAATCTCAGATGTGCTGTGTTCATTATCACATCAAATACAAAAATTATGACAAGCATAGTGGAAGTGACATCTTCAGTACTCAATATAAGGGCTGTGGGATTTGGGGAAAATATCTAATTGCGACAGATATTTAAATTGCGATTTGATTTGCGATTTTACTTTTGCAATGTCAAGCTTCAGCTTAATATTTTCAATAGTGTGCAGCACAGTATGGGTATCGTTATCCTGCTGAAACAAAAAACAAACAAAAAAACAATAAAAACCATCACACAAATTTGCATGGTTTCCATTAGAACAGTTACAAAAAAAATTTTTTTCATAGGAATTACTGTTGTTCTATTGTTTCCCATCTGAAAGATTTCATCCCACCAATAGGATCCATCATATACCAGTAGACCCCATTATAGTTTACAATAAAGCCTAAAATAATTCCCATTATAACCCTTAAATCCATGAAAATTTCTATTGTGTTTTGGGAGGAGTTCTATTGTTTTTTGTTTGTTTTTTAGCAGGGAATATTATAATTGTATTACTACTTTTACAGAATTTACTCAATTATTGAATTTCACAGGAAAGATTTGTTTATTTTGTATAAATAAAGAACTGTTATACTTTAGTCAATTATTAAAGTATTACATGGGTTACATAGGCTGATAAATTAATTTTTAAGTATTTGGGATTTTAAGAACAATTTGAAAATGTGCTGAATGTTTAATTTCATCCAAGTGAAATTAGCCAAACAGTTAGACTGATTTGTTTTTTTGAAGTGGAGCCTAATTTGTAATTTTTTTTTAATCGGAGCCAAGGCAGGTCAAGTCTCATCTATATTGCTAGATGCCCTCGTGGAGACCTGTGATTTGATTAATTGGTGAGGTGAGGGCCATCATAAGACCTTTGCGAAGTTAAATTGCGAAGATTTTGAGTTTTCGTCAAGGGGTGTGTCCCTCGCGACCTGACAAATTTACTTGTTTTGTTGAGAAAAGGAAGTTGCTGTAACTCAGGCAAGGAATGTCTCATCTGCCCCAAGCTTCACGTTTGACAAGAGTCCTTTCCTGAGCACATAGCTGTAGTGCCACCTACTGGCAACAAGAAGTGACATGGTTAACACTGTTTTGGACTCCTAGGAACATATTAAAAAGTGTGAACAAGTTCTAAATAGGCTGGCAACACGCTAGAAACATATTAAAACATGCTAGTAACATTTAGCTAAGTGCTAAAGCATGCTACTAATGCAGTGATAAAGAAATTTGCTGTATCTAAGGCAAGCAATGTCCGATCTGCCCCAAACTTCACACATTTGACAAGAGTCCTGTTCTGAACACATCATCATGCCCAAATTCAGTTATTGTCATAGCGCCACCTGCTGGAAACAGGAAGTGACATGGTTGGACTCCTAGCAACATAATAAAAAGCATCAACAAGTGTATAGGCTTTGCAACATTTTAGAAGCATTCTAAAAGCTAGCAACACTTAGTTTACACTCACAAGTTTAATTAGAGTCCTGGCCCGAACACATTTACATGCCGATATTCAGTTATAATCATAGCACCACCTGTTGGCAGCAGGAAATGTGGCTCAAATATTTACCATTTTATAAGCACATGGCCCAACGTTCGCTGTTCTCCTATGGCAACCGGGTGGTGCTGAGCCCGGGTGCGAGGGCCCTTTCATCGCTGCTTGCAGCTTTAATTTATATTTTATCTGTATTTAATGTTCTACTGTTAGTGTTACCTGTCTACACCAAGGGTCTGAGAGTAATCCAATTTAAATTCTCCGTATGTATGTACTGTACATGTGGAAGAATTGACTAAAGCAGACTTGACATGACTTATGTTGTTTCTACATTAATTTGGAGATTCACTGTGAAGTTGTGACAATATAAATATATAAATATGCAATTTATTACTGAAAATATGCAATTAATAATTTTTTTAATCGATTGACAGCATTAGTCTAAATGTTTAGATGTCTGTTGTTTTGTGTAATTAAACTAGTATTTGTCTCTTTTTACCTCAGACCTGATGGCACTGAAAGAGGAGAGTCAAGGACTGAATGAAACAGAAGAGAAAGATAAAAATGAGAAACATCATGATTTCAAAACTAAAGAAAAATCAATTAGTTGTTCACAGACTGAAAAGACTCAGAAAATACAAACTAAAACCCTTAATTACAACAGAATTCACACTGGAGAGAAATCTTACACCTGCAAACTGTGTGGAAAGAGATTTACGCAACAAAATACCCTTAATGTCCACATGAGAATTCACACTGGAGAGAAACCTTACACCTGCAAAATGTGTGGAAAGTGTTTTACACGGAAAAATCACCTTAATGTCCACAAGAGAATTCACAGTGAAGAGAAACCATTCATATGCCCTCAGTGTGGAAAGCGATTTAAACAGAAAAGTACCCTTAATGTCCACATGAGAATTCACACTGGAGAGAAACCTTACACCTGTGAGCTGTGTGGAAAGTGTTTTACACTGAAAGATCACCTTAATGTCCACAAGAGAATTCACAGTGAAGAGAAACCATTCATATGCCCTCATTGTGGAAAGAGATTTACACAGATAAATAGCCTTAATGTCCACATGAGGATTCACACTGGAGAGAAACCTTACACCTGTGAGCTGTGTGAGAAGAGTTTCACACGTATTGGAGAGCTTAAGATTCACAAGAGCATTCACAGTGAAGAGAAACCATTCATATGCCCTCAGTGTGGAAAGAGATTTAAACAGAAAAATACCCTTAATGTCCACATGAGAATTCACACTGGAGAGAAACCTTACACCTGCAAAATGTGTGGAAAGTGTTTTACACGGAAAATTCACCTTAATGTCCACAAGAGAATTCACAGTGAAGAGAAACCATTCATATGCCCTCATTGTGGAAAGAGATTTACACAGATAAATAGCCTTAATGTCCACATGAGGATTCACACTGGAGAGAAACCATTCATATGCCCTCATTGTGGAAAGAGATTTACACAGATAAATAGCCTTAATGTCCACATGAGGATTCACACTGGAGAAAAACCTTACACCTGTGAGCTGTGTGAGAAGAGTTTCACACGTATTGGAGAGCTTAAGATTCACAAGAGAATTCACAGTGAAGAGAAACCATTCATATGCCCTCATTGTGGAAAGAGATTTACACAGATAAATAGCCTTAATGTCCACATGAGGATTCACACTGGAGAAAAACCTTACACCTGTGAGCTGTGTGAGAAGAGTTTCACACGTATTGGAGAGCTTAAGATTCACAAGAGCATTCACAGTGAAGAGAAACCATTCATATGCCCTCAGTGTGGAAAGAGATTTAAACAGAAAAATACCCTTAATGTCCACATGAGAATTCACACTGGAGAGAAACCTTACACCTGCAAAATGTGTGGAAAGTGCTTTACACAGAAAAATCACCTTAATGTCCACATGAGAATTCACACTGGAGAGAAACCTTACACCTGTGAGCTGTGTGAGAAGAGTTACACACGAAAGGAAGATCTTAAAATTCACAAGAGAATTCACAGTAAAGAGAAACCATTCATATGCCCTCAGTGTGGAAAGAGATTTACACAGAAAAATACCCTTACTGTCCACATGAGAATTCACACTGGAGAGAAACCTTACACCTGCAAAATGTGTGGAAAGTGTTTTACACGGAAAGATCACCTTACTGTCCACATGAGAATTCACAGTGAAGAGAAACTATTCATATGCCCTCAGTGTGGAAAGAAATTTACAAGGAAAAATACCCTTAATGTCCACATGAGTATTCACACCGGAGAGAAACCTTTTATCTGAAAACTCTGTGGAAAGAATTTCTCACATAACATATACCTAAAGAATCACATGAGGATTCACACTGATGAGAAACCTTTCACCTGTGAACAGTGTGGAAAGAGTTTCAGGGCTATAGCAAGCCTAAAGATTCACATGAGAGTTCACACTGGAGAGAGGCCATTCAAATGTGATCAGTGTGAAATTAGTTTCTCATTTTACAAAAACCTGAAACATCATTTGAAATGTCATTCTGACAAGAAAATGCCATTTTCCTCAGAATAACAAGAGGTTTAGAAAAAAAGAGTGATTTCTTGGATTACTCTCTTGTCATTTATTCAGGAGCAGATTTATTTTAAAAATATTGTCCCAATTTTGAAACTTACAAATCCGTCACATTTAACTTTCAGCTCATTCAATATAAAGTGCACAGACAGCATTATTCTTGTACAAGGTTACATTCTACATACCCCTCTATGTCACCCTTATGTATTAAATGTAGGCCCAATGAGGGAACTTTGGGTCATTTATTTTGGTTCTGCCCCCCCAAAAATAAGTTCTGGTTTGTTTTGTTTTTATTCAAGGGTGTTAAGACTGATTTTCCCCATGGAATTCTTGTTACTGTATTCATCTGGTCTCCATGTTTGGAAACCTATAGTCCCAGTCAAACTCAAGCAGTCCAGTATGGGATGACAATAACAAAGAAAATACTATTTTGAAGATGTGAAAGAAAGAGTTTGTACACAAATTTGAGATGTGGCTAACAGAGTTTAGCAGTGTGCTACATATGGAGAAATTCTGATGTGAAATTGCTGGTATTCGGCTGGTCTCCATGTTTGGAAACCTATAGTCCCAGTCAAACTCAGTCAGTCCAGTGTGGGATGACAATAGCAAAGAAAATACTATTTTGAAGATGTGGAAGAAAGTTTGTACACAAATTTGAGATGTGGCTAACAGAGTTTAGCAGTGTGCTACATATGGAGAAATTCAGATGTGAAATTGCTGGTAAACTGAAGAGATTCTTACAGATATGGAAACCCTTTTAAATATCTTGAAGGTGATAACTGATTGTTAATTTCAACACTCTAATAAAGGGATAGGTAACGTTGGTTCTGGGTACCACTGTCCTGCAGATTTTAGCTCCAACCCTAATCAAACACACCTGAACAAGCTACATTTTTACAAGGGCTACAGGCAGGTGTTGGTTTTTTCAAGGTTTGAGCTAAACTCTGCAGGACATCATCACTCCAGGACCACGTTGCCTATCCCTGATCTGGACATATTCTCTGTGTGGTGTGACAGAGTATGTCCAGTAAGGTTATCATGCAGCTATTGAATAATTGGATAATATTTTGTACTGATATTTTATTTTATGTAGCCCCCCCCCCCCCCTCCCACACCTTTTTCCTCGATGTGTAAGTAAGCCTATGGGTGAGACTTCCGTTGATAACAGATTAAAATAACATGATAGGACACATTAATTGTCAATATCAAGCAGCAAAACAAACTGTTTTGTACAGCTAAAATAGCTAAACGCAAATGAGACCAGAAGCTAGACCTATAGAATTTACAAATGACGGCGCCCGTTTTAACGTTAGGAAAAAGGTGGATACATTTTAAGTATGAAGGTAAAAGAATAGCAAAACTCGAGAACTTGTTGATTTGAATGTGACAACTTGTCATATTAATATTTGTACAAACCCGTTTCCAAAAATGTTGGGACACTGTACAAATTGTGAGTAAAAAAGGAATTGAATCATTTACAAATCTCATTAACATTTATTTTATTCACAATAGAATATAGATAACATATCAAAAGTTGAAAGTGAGACATTTTGAAATGTCATGCCAAATATTGTCATTTTGCATTTCATGAGAGCTGCACATTCCAAAAAAGTTGAGACATGTAGCAATAAGAGGCAGGAAAAGTTAAAAGTGCATATAAGGAACTGCTGGAGGACCAATTTGCAATTTTTAAGGTCAATTGGCAACATGATTGGGTATAAAATGAGCCTCTCAGAGTGGCAGTGTCTCTCAGAAGTCAAGATGGGCAGAGGATCACCAACTCCCCCAATGCTGCTTCGAAACATAGTGGAGCAATATGAGAAAGGATTTTCTCAGATTAAAAAATGAAAATAATTTGAAGTTATCATGATCTACAGTGCATAATATCATCCAAAAATGCATAGAATCTGGAACAATTTCTGTGCATAAGGGTCCAGGCCGGAAAACCATACTGGATGACGTCGATCTTCGGGCCCTTAGACGGCACTACATCACATGCTTAGACGGAATGCTACTCTAATGGAAATCACAACATGGGCTCAGGAATACTTTCAGAAAACATTGTCGGTGAACACAATCCACCGTGCCATTTGCCATTGCAGTCTAAAACTCTATAAAAGAAAGCCATTTCTAAACTTAATCCAGAAGTGCAGGTGTTTTCTCTGTGCCAAGGCTCATTTAAAATGGACTGTGGTTAAGTGGAAAACTGTTCTGTGGTTAGACGAATCAAAATTTCTTTTTGGAAAACTGGGATGCCATGTCATCCGGACTGAAGAGGACAAGTACAACCCAAGTTGTTATCAGCGCTCAGTTCAGAAGCTAGCATCTCTGATGGGATGGGGTTGCATATATCCAAGTTCTAGAACAACATGTGCTCCCATCCAGACGTCGTCTTTTTCAGGGAAGACCTTGCATTTTCCAACATGACAATGCCAGACCACATACTGAATCAATTACAACATCATGGCTGCGTAGAAGAAGAATCTGGGTACTGAAATGCAGATCTGGGCCTGCAGTCCAGATCTTTCACCCATAAAAAAACGTTTGACTTGAAACGTTGCTGCACACCAAGCAAAAAAAGACACCAAAGTAGGTTCGAGAGAGTGAATCGAAAGCATTAGGAGCTGTCTGCTCTGCTCTCTATAGCTCATGAATGTCACACAACCTGGACATTTTAGGCAATATTAAACTCCTGGCCGGGACGTGTCCCGTATGAACGGCGCATGTGGCCACTCTATTGAGAATAAACTGCTTACCTGTGCTCCCACTTTCCAGTGATCACTCCGGTGTATTCTCCAAGTTCCTGTTTTCATTGTCATCCAGTTGTCATTGTGTGTATAAGTGCTCCATGTGTGGTTGTAGCTCCATGTAGCTTTGCTTTTCTGTTGAATTTCCTTCTTACTATCTCTCTCTGTTGTCTAAAGTGATCAAACATAAACTTAATTCCAACCATGTATCCGATATTATCTATCAAACTATTCTGAACATTCACTTTAAACTAGGGCAGTCTGATATGGGTAAAATATCTAATTGCAATTTTTATTTTATATAGATGCGTTCATTTTCAGTTTGTTTACCAAAATGATTCGTTCAGAATCGTTCAATGATTCGTTCAGTTATCATTTCTTCGTATTACACAAAATATGCCAGCAGGTGGCAAAAAAAGAGTGTGTTATGTCAAGGTTTAGTCAACGAACGTATTCACTTGTTACAAAAACTGATCTGGCTTTATTAAAACGTGTGTATAATCGCATTCAATATATAAAGTCAAAGCACAAGGTTTTCTTGTCTAATTAGCATTTTAATTGTTTGGTCAGACAGTTTGTATATTATATATTAACATTCATAAATCGGGGATTAAATGTGGAGTTGCTAAATATCAAAACAAGCGTATGTGCAAAGTACTGTACCTTTGCATTTTGCGAGATTGACATGCTAAATGGCAGACTAACCCGGTTTACTCTCATTCATTAAGTTCATGAACGAGATAAGCTATGTAAGAGTTCATTTCATTCACGAACGAGATGTACTAAATCATTCAACTCGTGCAAGAGCGACATGGGTATCAGTTCAGTCATTTCAATCACAAACGATAAGATCTCTAGATGTAGTTCAGACTCATATGAAACTCGTTCATTGAAGGGCGTATTCGTTCACTGCATTGAACAAATCACATACTCTGTCACATCTCATACTTGAAGGCTATTGGCTCGAGGTTGAGTAATTCTTTGACAGGATGAAATGGTTCAGTTACCCGGTTCACCGAGCTGCGCATGCGCTACTAATAGCGCCGCGCTGCTGTGGAGGGAGGAACTTCACTGAACGAGAAATATGAGTCAGTGGATTACGTGAATGAGAATGATTCGTTCACCTAAAAGATTCGTTCAAAAGAACGATTCGTTCACGAACGACACATCACTATCAATAATGTGCACCACAGTATGAGTATCATTACCCTGCTGAAAAAAAAAAAAAAAAAAACGAATTTCTTACAGTTGTCATGAAACCTTTCAAGAGTGTTTTGGGAGGGGTTCTATATATATATATATATATATAAATATATGTATGTATGTGTATATATATGTATGTATGTATGTGTATATATATATATATATATATATATATATATATATATATATATATATACAGTATTGTTCAAAATAATAGCAGTACAATGTGACTAACCAGAATAATCAAGGTTTTTCGTATATTTTTTATTGCTACGTGGCAAACAAGTTACCAGTAGGTTCAGTAGATTCTCAGAAAACAAATGAGACCCAGCATTCATGATATGCACGCTCTTAAGGCTGTGCAATTGGGCAATTAGTTGAATTAGTTGAAAGGGGTGTGTTCAAAAAAATAGCAGTGTGGCATTCAATCACTGAGGTCATCAATTTTGTGAAGAAACAGGTGTGAATCAGGTGGCCCCTATTTAAGGATGAAGCCAACACTTGTTGAACATGCATTTGAAAGCTGAGGAAAATGGGTCGTTCAAGACATTGTTCAGAAGAACAGCGTACTTTGATTAAAAAGTTGATTAGAGAGGGGAAAACCTATAAAGAGGTGCAAAAAATGATAGGCTGTTCAGCTAAAATGATCTCCAATGCCTTAAAATGGAGAGCAAAACCAGAGAGACGTGGAAGAAAACGGAAGACAACCATCAAAATGGATAGAAGAATAACCAGAATGGCAAAGGCTCAGCCAATGATCACCTCCAGGATGATCAAAGACAGTCTGGAGTTACCAGTAAGTACTGTGACAGTTAGAAGACGTCTGTGTGAAGCTAATCTATTTTCAAGAATCCCCCGCAAAGTCCCTCTGTTAAAAAAAAGGCATGTGCAGAAGAGTTGCATATGTTAAAATACTTGAAGAGGTCATGTTGCCCTATGCTGAAGAGGACATGCCCTTGAAATGGTTGTTTCAACAAGACAATGACCCAAAACACACTAGTAAACGGGCAAAGTCTTGGTTCCAAACCAACAAAATTAATGTTATGGAGTGGCCAGCCCAATCTCCAGACCTTAATCCAATTGAGAACTTGTGGGGTGATATCAAAAATGCTGTTTCTGAAGCAAAACCAAGAAATGTGAATGAATTGTGGAATGTTGTTAAAGAATCATGGAGTGGAATAACAGCTGAGAGGTGCCACAAGTTGGTTGACTCCATGCCACCCAGATGTCAAGCAGTTTTAAAAAACTGTGGTCATACAACTAAATATTAGTTTAGTGATTCACAGGATTGCTAAATCCCAGAAAAAAACATTTTTTTGTACAAAATAGTTTTGAGTTTGTACAGTCAAAGGTAGACACTGCTATTTTTTTGAACACACCCCTTTCAACTAATTGCCCAATTGCACAGCCTTAAAGGGGTGGTAAAACACGGTTTTTCGAAGGCTTGATTGTGTTCGTGGGGTGCACTATAACATATGTTCATGCTTCGTTTTTTAAAAAAAATCATTATTTTTCATATATTTTACCTTTACTCTACACTGCTCCGTCCCTCCATGTAAAACGGTCTGATGGTTTCCGGGTTCCATGAAGCCAGTCCCACAAAAATGGCAATGGGCTCAGATTGGATAGCTGCCCCAGTGTGTTGTGATTCGCTAACCGCCTAGCGAATCACAACACACTGTGTTTTTCGGTAACGTCACGCCCCTTACCTTTACCAGTAGTCAGTGCTTTGGGGGTATTAGAAACAATGGCGTCAATAAAACCATACCAATTTGAGCCCGAATCGGACCCAGAAAATTTTGATGAAGATGATGGAGCATTTCCTGTTCAAGAACGGCTGTTAAATGACGTTTCAGAATGGTATGTTTTTTATTGTTGTTATCTAATACTTTTTTTAGATACGCTGTTATTTAATTGTACTAATTATAATAGTTGATGTTGAATTTATAACAATAATAAGTGTTTGTCTATTAACAAAAGTATTCAAGAACCTTTTTTATTTAAAATATATATATATATTTTATTAGGTGTACATGTAATAACTGTGCAAAAATGCCAACTGAAGAGGAAAACATCTGCTGCAAAGAAATACAGAAGGTAGTGTAATAAGCTAGTACCAAAATTATGCATAACGTCTTAATAGTTCTGTATAATCCTTTTTTCATATTTAAAAGATGAACATAGGTTAATTGTAGAGTATGTTCTCATTGTCTTACATTACTGTTTAGGTTGTAAAACGAATGATGGAGGTTCCAGACCCTCCTAAATGTATGGTTGAGCATCCAGGTTTTGAACCAAACTGCTTAAATCCGTATACTTTGCAAAATATCAATAATATTTACAGAGCCGACTATGGACCAGTGAGACGCAGAAATGAAGAGGAGTAAGTATTTATTACATTTTATGAAATTATGTTGTGTAAAATAATATAAATAAAAGACAATAGATACAATATACATTTACACAAGACATGTTATTCAAAGAAAAAAATTTAATCAAAATATAAATTTTTATCAAACATATTTTCACATCACATATACATGTTTCCAATATACCACTGGTTTTTTATATTGACGTTTTCTGTTCCTGCCATAGGCGCTTCCGTTATCTGGCCTATCGCAGCTTTGTCAGCTGGTGCTGGGGCTACCTAGGACGTAGTGTGAGGATTGTCATCCCCTCATGTGTTGTTAACCGGATCCGCCTACAGTTTCCTGATCCAGCGGGACAGTATGTTGGGTTCCGGCCACCCCTCGACTGAATCGTGACACACGCTGGGCAATCACCTCTTCTATGAAGGTTTTTCATACTGTGATGACAGAGGAGGTGGAATGGGGATTGCATGCAGCTCTTCCGCATATGGCTTGGGGTCCACAAAGACTTTATGTAACAGAAGGCTCATAAGGTCATCGACATAGTCTGTAAAGAACAGAATACTGAGTCCCTCTATGGGTTTATATAATTACTGATAAATAATCTACCTTTGTTTTATAATTAACATTTGTGTAATATTCATAAATATTTTTTGTAAGCTTATATTTATTTTATTATAGCTTTTTTTATATTATTGTTAATAAAACATTTTACAACTTACTGTATGTTGTTTCTATTTTCACTGGCTTTGCTGTTGTTGTTGCCTGCTCACGGTTAGCATTTTCATTATAGTGCATCGCTGCAAGATACAGCCTGTAATCAGTGCACAGTCCATAAAATATGGAAAGATTAGTAGACTGTTGTGACAAATAAACAAACAATTCAGAATAAGAGACAAATGTTCAATCAATGATTATAATGGTTTCTTTCTTGCAAGAAAGGCTCACAGTTGCACAGTCAGTCAAGACAATGTGAGAGTGCTCGCCAAGATGGGAGGCTCTCGATCTCTTTATATCTCTGCTAGATTATTAATATTAATAAAATAATGAATAAAAAAACATTTCCATAACAATTGTTAGAAACAATGTTTACAAATATTACTGAACATGTCAAAGATTATTACCTGCACAACATTCCTATGAAAGGGAAAATCACGTTCTTTGGGGCAAAACGCAAAATCAGACTGTGGAAAGCCTCCAGTGATGACGTCTGAAAGTTGTGGCTGAGCTTTTCTATATCCTTGAGAACTTTCTTGTTCTATAATAGCTTTTCCACTTTATGAAGCGCTATTGATCCTGTAGCCAAACAGATCAAATATGAAGAAAATCTTCATAATTTTACTATTTTACTGTCATTCTATTGTCTTTTGTCTCTCTATACAGTCATACCTGGTTGGAACCATTTTTTTGGATCCCTGGAAACTTTGTCTGGGTGTTCACACTTGGGGAAGAGGTGGTTCTCATGAACATGTACATTTTGTATGTGGTTCTGCAGTGAATTCCACTTCGCCACCTTTTCTGGCCCAGACTCAGAGGAAATCGCACTCCAGTAAACATGGTTTTTGATGCTGTGCAACCATTTTTTCAGCACCTCACAGTCCTTCATCTTTGAAAGTTTGTCAAGTTTCTTAGATAAACCTGTTCAAAGTAAAAGCTTCGTTGTACAATCATTTCAAGAAAATCAAATTACCCCAAAAATAAAAATGTACATGTTAGGTTTAACAATTAACTGAATAAGTATCAATTAATAATACAAAGATAAATAATTACTTTTCTCAAAGTGCCACACGTCATAGAACTGAGTGATATTGCGGTCCCTCAGGTACTTCTGAATCTGCGGATGGCGATCGGTGACGATGTAGTCAACAGCTAAACCATTAGACTCCAGCTTATCAAGACGACGCTTCAATCCCTCCTTTTCCATATGATAACTTCCACCAACCTCATTGCTCTGGTGTTGGGTACACAACATTTCAAATGTACAAAAAGAGTAGAGTATAAACAATAACAGATAAAAGAAAATGTAACACTTTTTTAAATGCTTAATTACTAACCTGAACTAGTTGAAGATCCAGAATTTTGTTGGTTTCCATGTGCAAAATGGTGTAGCTGCCAAATTTTGCTGAGTGTCCTATTGTAAACATCATAATCAGATATAGAACATTACTGAGAACATCAGTATCATAATATTTTAGGAGAACTCAAAGACTATAAAATAAACGCTGTGATTTTTTCAAATATACTCTAAACGTACCTGGCGTGTCAGCACGCATATCTCCAGCCACAGCAACATTTCCTCCCTCTTACAGCTGTCTTATAAGATTTAGTTGATCTTGGTTCCACTGGTGTATTATGGTAGGCTCAATGAAATTCCTGGCATGAATCCTAAAAGTTACGAAATGCATCATCTGGAGCTTCATGGCTTTGAAAATCTATTAACATAGAAATCATACAGTACATACATACTGAAACAACACAGTATTTTTTGTGAATTTTATTGTAAATTGTAATACCTTCTCTAGTTGTTTAAAAGATCCACCGGTAAAATACGTTGCAGCAGACAATAGCAGGTTTCCAAGTGGGGTACTCCCAACAATGGGCTGGCTCTGCCACTGTCTGTAGTAGGTACACTTTTCACAAAGCTGGGTGAATGCAACAAAAGTCCCCCTTCGTCTGCTCTGGACAACACACTTTGTCTTACAAATTGGACAGGACACAAACAGCTCTCGAAGACAGCTTTCAAAAACAATGTATTTGTTATCGCTGTGGTCGGGCTGTGGATCTATCCTAAGGCGATATAAAAAGAATAAATATTAGGAAGTTGCTTTCATGTTTTATATATATATTTTTAAACACAAATGTATTGGTAAAAAAAAGTGTGTAAATATGTATTTATATCTTACGCCAATTCTGATTCTTCAGTCACAACAGAATCTGGGTTATATGTGGAATCAGTGGGTTCGACATTTAATTCTGATACTTCTTCCTCATCGAACACCAGACGAGGTCTCTTACTGGGCCTGAAGACTGAGCCCCTTACTGGTGTTGAAGACAGCTGCACATCAGGAAACATGTCAGTTGTTTGGGTGCCCACATCATGACCATAATATATTGCCTGAATGCCTACAAAAAAAAAAAGTAAAAAATACAATTACTCATAACCCTCTGTCATGCTATTACAATTTTTTTTACAGTGAGAAACATAAGCCACTTTCTCATACACATAAGTTTCAGTAGCCGGTATAACAATTATAATAAAAAAGACAATATGTACTAGAACAGCATATGATAAAGTAACACAAACATATTTAATGTGTGTATTTCATATCTTTACTCCTTAAGTGGAAACTGCTCAATGTACCCATTGAAAGTTGTGTGCCCACTGATCGCATCTTTGGCTTTATCTCTGTGGCTACAGTTTCGGTCTCTATAGGGTCTGACTGACATCCAACTTCATGAAGTGTAGATGTAGTGGGGAGCTCTTGGGAACTCGCACCCTGCTGAGATGTTGTCTGTAAGAAATAATGACAATATGTAATCAATGATCAAATTACAGCTTAAAACATACATTTGACATGTAAAAATAGTAAGAAAAAATTACTGGATAATAATCATTGGACCACAAAAATAAGCTTCATAAGCAAGATTTTCATATAATGGTTCTGACAAATTGTATTAGTCCTCAAAGGGATTTTTTTGATTAAACAGTGAAGATCTATAGTAATCGGTACTGAATGGAATCGTTACTTTTGTATTTTTAGAACGCTTCTAGCCAAATATCTGTCGCTATAACTATAAACCCAAAACGAACACTAAACATTGGCTTTACTATAGTAGCCAAATCAAACGCAGAACCATGTTTAGCATGCCTGCAGATTAACAAACATGTAGATAAACAATACATAAACGCTCCAATCAAATAATAATATACACTAATTCCAAGTTCGTTGTTGAGATTAAGGAAAAAAGTTTGTAACGTTAGGGGGTTTGTCGCATAACGTTAAGTATGAATAAGCATTTAACAAACTGGTATGCAGAGCCAAACAGCGTTGTTATTTGTTCACTTCCTTGATACAACGTACAATTAGCAATACAGCCGATACAAACCAATACAGTAAAACACATCGACGAAAAATAAGTCATACTTACAGCTTGTTGCCCGTAAACAGCTTCTGTTTTTAAAGTTGGAACTGCTCCATCTTTCAGGACAAGCCGTTGGGCGAATCCTGCATTGAACTCGCGAAGATTGTGGAAGCTTTCCTCCGTAAAATGTGCAGCACAGAGAGCGAGATTTGGGTAATAATTTTGAGGGACCGAGTTAAAAATCAATTTTAACCATTGATCCCTAACTTCCCCGTCCCTAGGAAGGCTGAACAAAGTGGACCTGCAATCCGGATGAAAATAACAGCGTTTCGTCGGCATCGCGGCAAAGATACTCCAGCATACAACAACTCTTCTCAATCTCCACAGCAATATAAAATGGCCTCGCCCCCCACCTAATTTATTATTCTCGGAGGAGGGGTTTATGTAAATATTGGGCTTAGTGACGTCAGCAACCCTGGAGGAATGTCGTGTAGTCCCTACCGGCCGTTTGCTGTAGTCCTTAGAAATTGATTTCTTTAAAAGCAAATATCTCCCTTTGCTTAAAACTTTGAACGTTGTAACTTTGCAGATGTTGTTTATGCTCACACAGGAAAATTACACACTAGCTAAAGTTAGAAAAGTGAAATCGTGTTTTATCACCCCTTTAAGAGCGTGCATATCATGAATGCTGGGTCTTGTTTGTTTTCTGACAATCTACTGAACCTACTGGTAACTTGTTTGCCACGTAGCAATAAAAAATATACTAAAAACCTTGATTATTCTGGTTAGTCACATTGTACTGCTATTATTTTGAACAATACTGTATATATATATATAGCAATCATGATTATGATGGTAAAACTAATTTTATTGACTTGGAAATTTCACTGGAAATATTTATTTTTATATAAATAAAGAGCTGTATTTCTTTAGTCAATTATTTAAGTATTACATGTTACATTGTATTGATTTTAAGAACAAGTGGAAAATGTGTTTAATGTTTCATTACATTCTAGTGAAATTAGCAAGCAGTTTGACTGGACTTACATTCGTTTTAAACGTGGAGCCAGGCGCGAGTCGACACAGGTTGCGACATGTGCCAGATGCGCTCGTGGGATTTGCGGGGCAAGGCCGTGTGAGAATATAACCGAGTGTTACGAAACAGGCTGCGTGAGTGCGGCAAGTGTGAACGGCTCCGGGCGAGTATGAGAAGCATTTAGAGACACAGGCTGTGTGTGCGGTCTTCTGAATGGGGAATAGCGAACATGTTCTTGACATGCATTGTGACGCAGCTCTAGTAAATTACCTTTTTTGTTCGTTGTCTGTCTTTTCAAAGCCTAAAGTTTTTCTTTACTTTTAATTTGTCTAACTATTGACCTAAATGTAGATGCCATAATCCCACTCTGTCTCTGTCCTGCTTTCAGTTTTTTTTTTTTTTTTTAATGGTGGGCATTTACACAGTTGGCTAGAGCGGTGCTGATTGGGGAGAACAGAGCTGCCCTCAAATCTATTGGGTAGCAAGATTGTCACTCAATGCTGACAGTCATGCATATTCTCTGGAACGGAGTAATATCACGTCCACGTCACAGGCTTAATTAATAAATCGCAACGTCTCAAATAGCTATTTCAATTCGATTTCGATTAATCGCACAGCCCTATTTTAAACTTTACATTGCAAATGCTTTGCGCATACACCGCGTTAGCACTCATTAGCTTGTCATTCACATTTCCACTCGCGCTTCTATTCGCATCTACTACCGATTTTTTTTTCTTTTGCCTCATTTCTTTTATCTCACACGCCATTGGTAAGTCAGAATCATTCTTCATTCAGAGTGAGTTATTCGCTTCCCCTGCTGTTGTTGTTTGCATCGCTTGCCAAATGTACAGTTTAGCTTTCTCCGTTGGCAACGAGGGATATACATGTTATAAATGCAGAGAAATAGCCAGGCTTACAGGAAAGATTTCAGAATTAGAGACACGCATCCAAACTTCGAGGACAGTAAGACTGTGAGGGCTCTAGATACGGCTTTGGATGCGTCTAGCTCAGGGAGTCCTGTACATTGTTAGGTTACGGAAACAGAGCCTCTGCAGCAGGGCAACTGGGTGACGGTGAGGCAGCGTAGTCGTGGGTCAAAACAACGCTCTTCTGTTCCGATCAAAACATTAAACAAGTTCCCTTCATTCAGTGATGCACGCACTGAGAAACCTGATGAAAGTGCTCTAGTTATTGGTGTTTCTATTGTACAGAACGTGAATATAGAGACACCAGCCACCATAGTCAAATGTTTACTGGGAGCCAGAGCGCCTGACATCTTGGCAAATTTAAAAGTGCTGGCTAATGCTAAATGTAAATACAGTAAGATTGTTATTCACACTGGCACTAATGATCTTTAAACCTGCACCCCGACGCAGGCGTCCTCAATGCCCCTCAACGCCCCTCAACTCCCCTCAACTCGCATGTGTCTGTGTTTACAAATAGATTAAATGAAACGGGACAAATTTAATCTTGAAAAACTATATAGCATTATAAAGATCTAAGCCTCAAGTATTGATAACAGATCGCTGGTTTTCAATGGAAAGCTTATAAAGACTGTATTTGCTAGATTTGTGTAAGCAGTACACATCAAAACATGAACATTAGAAACGCTGTACATACCAGATCCGTCATAACAACGAGTCATAAACACATCCACAGCTGTAAATCCCGGTTTAGTTAGAAAGGTAAGGGTCCACTGAATGACATCTCATGAAGCACGTTTAGTCCAACGAAGCAATAACCTTGTATTATGGATCATAATTAATTTGTTTACGTTTGTGTTTTTCAGCGACAGAATTGTTTGCGTCCGTTATGGAATAACTCACGGTCGGAAACTGCATCTTGGTAGTAAAAACACGGCATGGTTTTGCAGCGTACAGTGTCACAAACGGAATGAGACAATCCACTGGAAAAAAGAATGAATGAAAGATAGGCGAAAGATTGTTTATTTTAATTTTGGCACTCTCTCATGGCGGCTCGTGACGCACCTGTCAGCTGATGGAGGCGGAATTTATAACGATCGCCTTTGTCTTTGTTTGTTTTATTTTTCAAAGCTTTTTATATATGTGAGAGTGTGTTTTATGTTGAATGTGAATGAATCTGCATGATTACCATCTGTTTGAGTGCAAATCAGCCCAAATCAGCTCGCTATTACTGTATGATCACGGCTATCAAAGTGAACACGTCTATATGAATAGAGAGAGTGGATTATTTACTTTATGGCACATTTGTGTTATTACCATCTGTATAAGTGGCCATCAGCACATCAGCACTTATTTGCATCGTAATTCATAGTAAATGCTGCATTTCAAGCAATCTCAGGATTTTCTGTAATTGGCAAACAAAGTTAAATCTTTTTTAATTTTTCTTACTCAAATTATTCTTATTGTATTTTTCTAGTGCTCAAATAAATCACTTTTATGATGTCTAAGTTTCTGTTTAGTGTTTTATAATTGAAAAAAACTATGCAGTGGTATGTTTACTGATTAAATAGTTAAATAGTACAGTTTTTTTATATATTTTGGGGGGTGGGGGTGTAGACATAGTCTCATAAAAATATTAGCAGGAGTCTAATTTTTCATGATATTTTATTCAGATTTGAAATAGAAACTCATGAGACATGTGGCTTTCAACTCATTACTTTTCTAGCTTGCTCCAGGAATAATTTCATGTATTTTTATATCAAATAAAATAATATTTAAGTGTGGTAAAAAAAAAGAAAAAATAATAATGTGAGTCCCATAATGGGGGGTGCTGGCTAACAGGTTAAAGAGGTGTCTGAACTTGCAAGCACGATGTCAGACACTGTAATATGCTCTGGTCCCCTCCCTGCTTACCGTGGTGATGAGATACACAGCCGTGTAAGGCAAAATTCCCAGTAGTGAGAGAAAAAAGTCAGAGCAACATTATATATATATATATATACATATATATATATATATATATATATATATATATATATATTGATTATAAATATAAATTGAATTAGGACACAATTCTGTAAAGTAAAAAAAAAAAAGCAAGTTATTCTTTATTCATCCATGGGTGCTATTGCATGAAGTCAGCCAACTTCTGCAACAGAAACTTGAGCTGATAACACTGTAGCGCCAGCATTAGTGGGAGACCTAACCCTAACCCTAACCCAGACTTGTACAGAGAGCACACAAGACAAAGAACTGCTAATTGAAAAATACAAAGAGAAGGAAACATCCAAATGAGCTCGATAAAAACAAACTATAGCAGCTATAGGCTTATCAAACTTGACTGTGTGAAAGTAGAAGAGGAGATCTTGAAAATAGGAAAATGGACAAAGCTAGACCTAGAAAATGTCAAATTAAACCGAGAAATCATTAAATTACTAGAGAAGTTAAAGCCTCTGGCTATTCCTTCCAGTGATGCGCGGGACAATGTATTAATAACCTGCACCTTACCGATGTTTTCAACTAACCTGCCCGCAACTCGGACCACAAAAAAAACAAAAGAAAATATTGTATCCGACCTGCTTCCTGACCTGCATTTTTTTAAAGTAGTAAATGCCCATCGTAGCGTCATTGGGCCATATACGTAGGAACTAGGCAAGAAAAAAAAAATCACCTTAATATATTCTAATTTTGTCAAGAATTTAAAAAAATCATCAATAAGCACATTGCTGAATATATCCCGCTCTGCTCACTCACTCCGTGGGGTCAGTCGCTCAACCCAGAATGGCCTGCTGGTTCCAAAATATGCAAGGAGAAATTTAATTGTTTAGAAATAAACTGGTGTTGGCACCCCATAAAAAAAAAATAATCACCAAAACTATGCCATTCGTTTGTGCTACGTTTGTGCTGATTTGTGCCGCAGAAATGAACGTTTGTGCTGGTTTGGTGTTTGAGATATTAAACATTCTTTTTTTGACTGTATGACGTCACTCTCCACCCCATGTTGCCCAAATCGTTCCAAACCAGCGCAGTTCATTTGTGCTCGATTTTTGCCACTAAAACAAACACTGTATCTATTTTCCTTCCATAGATATATCCAAAATATTTTCGAAGTCTCCTTCCCAGTTCGTCTAAATCGCCCAAAACTGGTGTCATTAGTTTGTGCTTGATTTGTGCCGGTTTGTGTTGTTGAAATGTACGTCAAATATATTTCTTCTTCTTAGAAATAACAAAAACAATTCTGGGCAGTGACGTCACTCTCCACCCCATGGCTTCCAAATCTCTCCAAACCGGTGTCATTCGTTTGTGCCGGATTTGTGCTGGTTTGTGCTGTTAAAAGAAACTCTGTAACTATGACCGCTTATTTTATATAACAAAATTAAACTTTTTACGAACAGTGACGTCACTCTCCACCCCATGGCTTCCAAATCTCTCCAAACCGGTGTCATTCGTTTGTGCCGGATTTGTGCTGGTTTGTGCTGTTAAGAGAAACTCTGTAACTATGACCGCTTATTTTATATAACAAAAATAAACTTTTTACGAACAGTGACGTCACTCTCCACCCCATGGCAGCCAAATCTCTCCAAACTGGTATCATTCGTTTGTGCTAGATTTGTGCTGGGTTGTGCCATTCAAATTAACATTGTATCTATTTCTCGTCCTCAAACATAACAAACACAAAACGGGCCAGTGACGTCACTCTCCACCCCATACTGTCCAAATCCCTCCAAACCAGTGCCATTCGTTTGTGCTGGTTTGTGCCCATTTGTGTTGTTAAAATTAACATTCTATCTATATCCCCTCCTTAAGAAATAACAAATATAACTCGGGGCAGTGACGTCACTCTCCACCCCATGCCATCCAAATCGCCCCAAACCTGTGCAGTTTGTTTGTGCTCGATTTGTGCTGTTTTGTGCCGTAGAAAGAACCATCAAAAATTATTCCATTCTTTAGTTTAAACATCACAAAATCTTTGGAGGAGTAGTGACGTCACGCAAGCAGGCCGCGATCTCCATCCATCTTGAATACAAACCTGTCGGGTTCGTTTGTGCTTGCACAGGGCCACAGCTGTCATTGTTCTTTTCTTTGTTAGATATGGAAATGTTTTATTTTCAGTTACTTTATCAATCTCCAGATAAAAAAAAGGTAGGTTATGTGATTGATTGATGCTAAGGCTATTGCTTGTTTATTAAAAAATTTATGTGGTGTCTCCCAGCTTTTTGAAAACTTTGTAGCATGTCGGAACATTGCGACGCACACTCTTTGTTTGTTTGTTTTTCCTTTTGTTATGTTTTTTTTATTCAAATCGAGCTTAATTTATCAGATGGAAGTTTAGGGTACTGTAGTTTGTTTTAAATGGCTATATTGCATTATCTAGGCCTTTGTTACAGATGCACAAAGCAAACTGTGCATTTTATCTTTCTCTGAAGGAGAAAGAGAACCAAGGAGCAGTGTTTATGTTTGTTTAATACGTCTTTAAAGCAACTAATCGATGACTGTTACTTGTTAGTTTGCTGTATAGCTTGTTTAACTAGCAGGTCTTCCCTCACTTTTGACCAGTTTAGGATTCTGTCATTTCGTACTTGCCGAAAAAAAGAAAGTCATATAGTTTTTTTTTGTTGTTGGGTGAAGTATGAAAGCAAACCACCTGGTTAAAGTTTTTTTATTTAGCTCCCAAACTTGTTTCCTTTTAAATGCAAAGATTAATGTAAAAATAACAGCGATTTCTGTGAAAGAATTTACAAATGTTTTTTTAAATAACCATAAAATAAGAGAACTACAAAAATATGTTGACTTCATGTAAGAGTAGTCCTAAAATTAATAGATCTGGGTACAAATAACAGAACAATTACTAAAGAAAAATAGAACTTCGGGTTAAAAAAAAGAATGCTGTTAAAACAGTCATAAAGTGAATAGAGATCATGGTGATTAACAACAATAGAAAAATCAATATAGTCCAATCTCTTATTGATTATGAACTAATTTCTGCAGAAACCAGTCCAAAATAATCATTAATCAAAGGTTTTAGTCCTCCTTTGTGAACAACGTGACATGGGGTTGTATTTTGGTTTTTGCTGAGACTGTTGTGACATATTCACACAGATCATCATATTTCTCCCAGGCAAAAGAGTTTCTTCTGCAGTAAGCCACGTAATGTCCAAGAGATTCTCTTGTTGGTCCTGGAATGAATGCGACAACCCCTCGCAAAGTGAACAGCTGATTGTCCAGCTCAATGTCGACAAGGATTTCAGGCAGTGGATGGTTAGTATCTAAACTTGTTTCAATACACAGCAGTTGTCGAGGTATGCATCTGTGTGTGACCGAGCCATTGCAGAGGAATTTAATTGATGGATCATCCTTAATTTTTCAGCTATCTGGACACTCTTGGGGTGATTTCAGTGGCTTCAGACACTTGGACCTGCATTTTTGCCCTCCTTGCGTAAGCATCTTTTCCAACTCTTGTGACTATGGTCTTCACCAAATCAAACATTTCATTTTTTGTGTGTTCTTTGTTGAGATAATGACTGAAAGATCCACTGTCACAGAATGCAGAACAAAGGCACTGGCAAAAGGAATCAAAGGCACAGGCAGGCACGTGCACAGGTAGGGCTCAACCTGTGAAGAGCACATGCCCTTTTTGCCCTTACACTCCGAAGTGCCCTTTTTTTAGAGTTTTTTTTTTATTTTTTTTATCAATGCTATTGGTCACCCTTTACGTCTGTCTGTCTGTTTTACTAATATTTCGCAAATGAAAGTTCTTAAAACGAGCTTGTGTAAATCTTATTCGATCCTCAAGCTGTCAGTAAGCTGATAACTCCGCCCCCTCTATATTCATTGAATCAAAAGTTCCACAGCAGCCGCACAGTAGACAACAGCTGAGCTGAACAAAGTTTTGCGAAGGGTAAATAAATATCTTTGAATAAGTACTACTAATCACTATGTCTATAAAGGCTCATATTTTATTTATTGGATGTCTGTCTGACTGACTGAGACATGTGGGACGTCGCCTGAGAGAGAGGGCTAGCATTTGCCATCTAGTCATAGCCAATATATAGCCAACACATAAATAGCCTGTGCATACAGTAGCATTTCATCTTTTATAAAATGCGATTTTGGCCAAATGCATTTTACCACAGGAAAAACTGAGCGCTCCGTCTATATAGCTACAAAAACTAGTTTGTAACCTGTAGATGAAAATGTAATGTGATGCCGGCAGGCGCCGTCACCGTTTTAATGATGAAAAAAAAATTCAGAGATGCACACATTCTCTGGTCAAAAACTATATATTGGTAAGTAATACAAAAACATATAATTTGTTTTTACCATCGGAAAATCATAACAGGTGCGCCCCCCGCTGTTTCATACTGGTACTTACACAAAGCGACGAGTGATCCCCGTCACCTAGATAACTATATTTCTAAGAAATTTCTTCTTTGATTTATGATTGCTGATACACTTAATTTATTAACATTTAGGCTAATCATGTTATAGTATACTCTCCGCTCGTCCTCACGTGTAAAATGTAGTAAAACATGGTTTTACTACAGTAATGTAGTAACAATTTTTTTTTTACAGATCACTGTGAAATCTTCATATTTTATCATGCAGAATGTAATTCATGATTCATTCCAAGGCTTCATTTATTTAATCCAAAATACAGCAAAAACAGTAATATTGTGTAATATTAAAAAAAAAATGTAATAACTGTTTTTCTATTTGAATATTTTAAAATGTAATTTATTTTTGTGATCAAAGCTGAATTTTCAGCATCATTACATCAGTACTTTTCAGTGTCACGTGATCCTTCAGAAATGCTTTTCACTGCAACTGTACTTTTTACACCATTTTTATTTATTTTTTCATTGCTGGCTTATTTTAGGGAAAGTGTAGTGAATAAGAGACCTTCAAGAGACCAACATACCTGGTCCACCACAGTATCAAATTTATGCCAGGTAGGCGGATACATGTTGGATATGTTATAGTGATGGTATGGCTATAGTTTCTTATAATCTGGAATTGAGTTGGACATACTTACTTAAATTATATTTCAAAAAAGTTTGTCAAAAATACTTGACTCATTGTTCACCTTGCCCTCTTCTCAATGTCATTCATAATCATTTTAACCAAATAATACAAATTAGCTTATAAAACCAAACACAATAGCTAAAAAAGAGAATATATAACATTTTCTTCTTTGCAAAGTTCATAAAAAAGTGCGTAAAGTTCAATAAAAAAGATTTTGGTTTCTGTTTGGTTTTATAAGCTAATTTGTATTATTTGGTTAACATGTTTATGTATGAGCCAAGTATTTTTTTTTCTCTATAAATGCAATTTAAAAAAGAGGGAGTACACAAGAGCAATTCACAAACACAGGACCCTACAAATATTTATGTTTATCTATATTATCGAATTATCTAATATTATTATTATTGTTGTTATTAATCGTGAAGAAATCTAAAGCTTTTGAGACTATTATTTTGTGTTATTGAATTTGTCATAAAGATTTGACCATTTCTTCCTTTTATGCTGGCTTACTAAATAATCTTGATATAATAAAAAGGGAGGGGGTGCCCCTTTTCAGTTTCAGCACATGCCCCTCAAAAGGTCTGTGCACGGCCCTGGGCGCAGGTATTATTTACACTTACAAGCATCTTGTCAACCAAGATGGGCTTATTAGCCTGGTAGTTGCCATTTTTCAAGACATGAATTTTTGTCTTTTTTCTTTTCAGGTTTATGTTACAATTGAAGAGACAATTTGCAGAGGGGGTCGGAGTCGAGGAGACGCTTCACACAGATCTGAAAACATGGGTTACAGAAATCTGTGAAGAAAGTAAGATGATTGCAGCACATCATGGTGACAGAGACGATCTGCATTTTCTTCCGGAGCTTGTCCCAAATGTAATAAGAATGGTAAATGGTAATCTTCAGTGACACAAGGCAAGACCCCCTCTGCAAATCATCTCTTCAGTTGTGCTTTGCATGTTTCTGAGA
Organism: Carassius gibelio; assembly: GCF_023724105.1. Classification (NCBI taxonomy): domain Eukaryota; kingdom Metazoa; phylum Chordata; class Actinopteri; order Cypriniformes; family Cyprinidae; genus Carassius; species Carassius gibelio. The sequence continues at coordinate 11,999,729 of NC_068374.1, forward strand.
CTACAGGTAAACCTTTGTCATTGTTTCCTTCTGATTCACTGAAGGCAAAAACTGCAATTGAATGAATAAGCTCCCTTGCGTCTTCCAGTGTATCAGACTGTAAAAGTTGTGCCATGGCTCGTAGATAAAATTCTCTAACTCTTGTTTCCTTTTTGTCTTAAGCATTCCCACTGGCTAATGAGCTTGATGCAGTGTGCAACATCTACTCTGATGAAGCAGGGTGGTAGCTTTGAGTCTTCGGGCTTCCCTGCCAGCACTCCAAAGCACTGATTGGTGTATGTTTTCAAGTCTGGGTAAGGAGTGAAGGCCTTAACCAGTGCTCCAACCAAAGCCAAGGAGAAATCACAGACTGCTTCTTTGGGCACAGCAGCACCTGCTCGTTTCCATTCAGTAAGCCAGTTGGCAGTAGAATTGATTGTGTGGCTCTCTGACAGCATTTGCACTACTGGAATATAATGTTCCTTTGAACACAAAACTCCTTGATACAGGAAGACATGTCCAGAATTGCCACAGGGTCTTCTCAGTCTTTTCACAACTGTACTTGTTGCATCAAAACTCATAAATGAACCAGAGTACTTGGATTTCATTTGATACACTTGCATCTGAGATGGGGTCCAGTAATGCAAAAAAACAACCTATCAAGGCCTATGTCATGAATGCTTCCATTGTAGGGTACCCTGTATTTTAGTAGATGCAATGACATGATTGGGTCTTTGTCTCCTAGGTCTTTGTCATCCATCTTTTGTTTGGCTTTTCTTAATGTTGCCAGATTTGACAGGTGGCTAGGCTCTGGGTCACCAACATCCATCAGTTTGTAAGCCTCAGTTGCTCGCCATACATGTGCTGGTTTTTGGCCTTCCCAGAGTTCTTTAGACACACATGTTCTCAGATCCCCTGATAACCTCCATTTTGCTTTGCCAGTATGGAGAGTGTCTTCAACATTGCAGATTATGCATTGAAGCACAACTGGTTCATTATCCACTGGCATATTCTCTGCTGTTATAGACAATTGTGCGTCACACTCTGTGCAGTGTGTCCAATTATGTCTATGTAGTGAGATGCAACATTTGGAAAGATTTTTGCCCACTTAAATCTAAGAGTGCATGAAGTCTTGATATTTTTCCATATCCCCTCATACAGGACGTTCGTCCATGCACCACGTTTCTGGATGGTGTATTCTCTTTTACATGTGTTGAGTGATTTGTCATTGTAATCAACTTTTTCAGGCCAGATTTCTACCCATTTTTGATGAGAGATTGATCTCAAATGTAATGTCGTAGCATTGACTGCTTTGTGACTGCCTTTGACGCTGCTGAATGAAAATCTGCTGAGCTTTCTTGTGAGCTGTCACAGTTTGGACCTTGATCTTGGGTGTCTCTGTCGATTCTGCATAGCTCAAGGATTTGCCATATATTGTGCCTGTTTGTCTTCACAATAGTATAAAGGTTCTTTGGTGAAACTTTGTTATTTAGTTGTTTGCTTAAATCTGCCCAAACCATTTCTGTGGGAACTGCGATGTTTGTTCCTGTAATAATCTGTTCCTTTGCAGCACTGATGACTTCCACAGGCTGGTTTCCTAGGCATCTAATCAAAACAGGAATTATTTTTAATGTAGTTTTAATAAAGTAGTTGGGCCAAATGAATAAGCATGAATCAGTTTGAATAAGCATGTAACCTGTTGGTAACAAGTATATATATACATTTTATTACTTTCCTCCATGGAATCGAGATGAGATTGAAATGATCATGCAAAACTATAAGGAGTGATATACCTAGTCGCCATTCACTTAAACTGCATCTTTTTTTCCAAATCCGCTCAAGTAAATGATGGCTTAAATAAAAGCAGGCAATACAACTTATATGCACTACACTGTAAAAAAAATTGTTCACTCAACTTACATTTTTTAGTTATCTTTTTGCTTTGAAGTTTTACTGACTTACTCTACCAAGTTTGTTCAACTTAAAAAGTTTAGTTGACATAGTTAAAATAGTTGACCCAACTACTTATTTAAAGTAACCTGGACTTGTAAAGATTAGTTGAAATACGATAACTTACATTTTCAAGTTATCTTTACTAAAATCTTTGTTCATTGAACTCAATTTTTTTTCTCAACTTGCAATGACACATTCAACCAAATAATTCAATACAAACAATTTTATTTTTCCTTACAATTCAATAAATGTTAAGGGCAAACTCAGTTAACATATTCAAAGGATTACCATGAATTTTTTCTTAGTAACAACTTTTTAACTGTAAAATACAGTGAACAACTTCTCTTAGTAAAATTCTAAACAATTCTGAATATTTATAAATACAAACTCAAAACTACATTATATAGTAATTACAGAAAAATTATTTCATTTCAAAATAAAACAATCTGTCAAATAAAAAAGTATTGCAATTTCATAGTTTAATGGTGAAAATGTATTAAGAAAAATGCATGGAAAGTGTATTCATTAGAAAAAAAGACTGTTAATACCATTGTTAATTGATCACCCTCATACCATCCAATACCCGTTTAGACTTGCTTTTGTCGGAAGACGAATTAAGATATTTTTAATGAAATCTGTGAGCTTTCTGTCCCACCTTTTACAGCCTACACAACTGGCACTTTCAAGGTCCAGAAGAGACATCCCTAAAGTAATCCAAGTGATTTCAGTGGTTTAAGCTCAGTTTTACTAATCACTGTGAGTGTTTCATTCCATTTTATTAAATGGTTTTCTCCATCATGTTTACAAGAACATGACAGCACATGCTTTTAGTTTGAATGCGAAAGCAGATACGGTTGCATGTAAACAAATATATAAACCACTGTAATCACTTGACTTACTTTAAGAATGTCTTTTACTTCCATTCTAGATTCTTGAGATCCTTGAAAGTTGTGTAGGCTGTCAAAGAAGGGACAGAAAGCTCACAGATTCCATTAAACAGGGTGTCCGCAGGGTTTTAAAAAGTATTAAAAAGTGATAAATCAAAATGGTCAAATTTAAGGCCATTAAAAGTGTTAAATGTGGTCTCAGAGGTATTATTTTTTCCAGACTATCAGGTGTCTTATTCTGATTGAAATTCTATCTGCGTTCATGTTAGTTCGTTTATATGGGCTTTAGCATATCTGGGCACATAATCAAAGATTTTCCGTCTCCGTCTCAACGTATGTTTGATGCTGGCGTCATTTTCAGTGGTCGTTCGGCATCATCTCAGAACACTGCGCGCTCAACAGAAGTGGCTGGCTTACATTTTATTTTAGACTTGCTTCAAGGCATATCTTCAACGACTGGACAACCATCGTCGTCTTCATGGACAAATGCAAGTTTTCTAATAGCTGGGTTAACGACCGGTAGTACAGAGGTCCCGTTCAAACCCGGTTCTTGACGCATACAGCGCTATGATTTCCGCGAAGCAGAAAACGAGTACTGAATCTCAAAATCCAGTCATGTAAATGAAACTTACATTTTAATATGGAAAGTCATGGAATTTGTGAAAGCATAAATTAATCAAATCAAATCTCCATATGGAGCAGTATCTGTAAATGTTAAGCCGCAAAAGTTGCTTGAAATATGAATCCGTGTTCTGCGCATCTCTGTGTGAATTAATGAATGGCAGAGACGTGCTGGTTTATTTACTACATAGACTGAAGCGCATGACGCTTGCATTAATTTCAGCATCTGTTGTCTTCTCCTGTCAAAATAATGGAGTTAATTTAGAATTATTCATATTCATTTTCGAAAAAGCAGAAGACATACCGGTTTCTCCGGTAGTGGGCGGAGCTAATGCGCAAATAGCAATTTCAAAATGACAAATATGCATTCATTAGGCCTAAAAGAAAATTTTTACATAAGGGCATTGTGCTAGAAATATTACTATTATTTAGTAAAACGTATGTGATACTGCTACCACTGTTGCAAAAAAAAAAAAAACTTTATTTAAAAAAAAAATAAATCTCAATATTTCTTCCATGTTTTAATTTTAATAGCAAATCTCCTTTATTTACCAAACATAAAATGTGTTTAAATTTGATAAATTAAAAGACAAATTAAATTTGGGTGAAACTTGTTTACTGTTTATCATAATTATATAACTTGTAGAAAAACTTTAAACACAATTCTAAATAAGTATAAAGAATGGCATTGGTTTTATTTTTAGTGCAAAAAAGTTTTTTTTTTTTTTTTTATTAGCAAATTTTTGTGTTTTGCTTTGGTACCGAAATTGGTACAGAGAACCGTGGATTTTCACTGGTATCGGTACCGAATACTGAAATATTGGTACCGTGACAACACTAACAGGCAGGCTTATTGTTCGGTCTATCCATTTTCTCCATTGCACATTTTATGGTATTTCTTTTATTTTTATTTACTAAGTGAAATAAATGTTCAATATGCTGTCAACATCAGTCTCTAAATCTATTATTTTTTGTATGTTATATATGTCAAAATCTGTGTAAATAATAGAAAGGTCGCTGATTAACACTTGCAATTCAGTGTCGTGATGGTTTTAAAAAATATTCTGAAGGTAGTGAAAAAGGTATTAAAAAGTAGTAAATTTAACTTAAGGATTGCAGTATATACCCTGTTAAAAATAACTTGATGTATGTTCAAGAGACAAACATAGGGTCTTTTAGGTTTAGAGCAACATGAGGGTGATTATCTTACAAAAGAATTTTCAATTTGGGTAAACTAACACAAAGACTTTTCACATTAATGCCCCATTAATTATGAAATAACTTTAAAACACATTAAAAATCTTGTTGAAAACAGATGTCAGGCCATCGATGCAGAGAACTTAGTAAAGAAAAACTGTAAAATATTCAACAAACACAGGGCTTTGGTAGGAATACACAACACCTTACCTCAACAACATCTTTAACAATGTATTTTTAAGGGAGTGCACTCTTGCACTGCACGTGTCCGCTCCAATGTACATCAGCAGCCGCTTGAATACCTCAAATGTGTATTTGAGTTTTTTTGGGTAGTTTATGTTAAGAGCATAAAGCAATCTCATCATGTTCACATACGCATTTGGTATGTCACCAAGTCCTCGCAGAACAACTGCTTCCTCTGTAACAAGGGCCACATTATAAGAGTCGCATGGATTGGGGTCCGTCACATCTTCCACCACTGTGATGATTCCTAGAGTCATGTCCCTGATCAGTTATTCTTCACAATCTGTGTGTGCTGTATTAAAAAAACGACAAACTTCAAAATGCGCTTTCAAACATACAACACTGAAGCTCAAAGACTTAAACACAACATGATTTGTTAAGTGCTACCTTCATGACAAGGGGTGCTCGAATACTCATTTCAATCACTTTGAGAATCTCTCTAAATCATTCTCTAATATATCTCTAAATAAACTTTATTTTGGATAGTACCTTTTTTCCATGGGGATGTAAGGAAATTTCAACATTTACAAGGGCTAGTATGTGATTTTTTTTTTTTTTGTATTAGATTTTTTCTTCTCAAGTGTGAATAAATGATCATCCAAATGCAATGGTTTTATCCCTGAGAGTCCATGAAAATTCATTTCTAAAGGCTGGTTCACACGGCAGGATAATTGGGCCGATTTTAGCCCCGATTCAGCCCTTCCGACAATCTTAGGATGCTCCGATTATCGTAAAATAATCTGATCAAATATTCCTGCCGTGTGTGGTGTGTTAAGACTGCTCTCCTCTGCTCGGAAGAATGTCGGGACCGCTACGATCTCAAATCGGGGATATCCAACATGTTGGATTTATTTTGCCCGATTTCTTCTCGTGTGTGGTGTCCCCCGAGGACAAACAATCACGCAGCCTGTGGACTGTGGCGTGTAGCCAATCAGAAAGCGAGGTGACGAGGCAGTGATAGTACCGGGAAACAAAATCAAAACAGCCGGGGTATATAATATAACAAATACAAATAAAGTCGATGGGCATAACTACATCCACAACTGCAGTCCACCAGAGTACATGGAAACGAATATATGAACGTTTATTTCAACGGTTATTAATCTGTGTAGTACGTAACAACATTTCTATGAGATAAAACAACAACTTATCTCCATATCATGATATAGCAAGTATAGTCCATGCTCGCGTCGTCTCCACCTCTTTGACCATCGCCTTTTCTTATTTTTCTTATGTTTTTTTTCCCGTTAAAAACAAAGCACAAACTATGGCCACTGCATCCTCTTCGTCCGCCATGATTGTTTACTCTAAAGTCACGTTTGATCTCGAGGGATTTTGCGAGATTTCCCGTCTGACCTGGGAATGCTCGGGAGTTAAATCGGTTCATGTGTGATGTGTTGATATTGCCGTGTGGCTGCACACCACACACGGAGCGACCAAAACTGTTAGACCCGTGATTTTTTATCGCCGTGTGTGGGGTCTCTCAGGTTTGGAAAATCGGCCGACAATTTTAAAATCGTCCCGTGTGAACCAGGCCTAAGATGTCCCCAAGGGAAACAATTACAGTCCAAAGAGTGCTAATGCTTATATCACATTGTCCTATACCATATTCTCTGCTAAATTTAATCTTATACATACTCCATCCACATAGTTAGAAATAATACATTAAAGGGATAGTTCACCTTAAAATGGAAATTGTCAACATATATACTCACCGTCATGTTGTTACAAACCTGTATGAATTTCTTTCTTCTGAACACAAAGGAAGATATTTTGAACTGGTTAACTGGTCCCATTCACTTCCATGGTATATATTTTTTCCTACTATGGAAGTCAATGGGACCAGTTAACTGTTTGGTTACTGACATTTTTCAAAATATCTTCCTGCAAAGGTGAGTGGGCTTTTAACCAAGACAGGCCATACTGAATGTATTTTGCCCTGGTCATCCTTTTCTCACGTAGGACAGGTTATGTTCCCTGCTTGTGTTTTTTGTCATTAACTGTACCTCATGTTGTCTGTTGATGTGCGAGAGGAGCTGATTCTGTACCCATCCTCCAGATGTGGAGTGCTGTGGTCCCAGTTTCCATCATGGCTTATTCTCTTCTCTGCTGTTGCCTGCACACTATTGCTTTGCTAAGCCTTGTGTTTAACTTGTACTCCACTGTATTCTATGTTATCAACACACATCCACATGAACACTACTTATTAAGCACCCCATATTTGAACCTATAGTTAAGTTTTTTCTTTATTAAAAGCAGTTTGTGTTAAATCATTTCAAAAATCTAATTTATTTAGCACACTCAAAATGTTTCAAACATTGTTCATAAACCCTTTTCTTCTATCCCAGCTCTATCTTTCACAAACAAGCAACACTCTTCATTAATTCATACAATAAGAGAAAAACACATAGCAGGAACATTTTTATCAAGTGGTTTTATTGAAGGCTTAACAAAATAAAAAATAAAAACGATTAAACGAAAGGAGGAGTGATGGAAGAGCACAGGTGATAACAGTGTTATGGCTACATTTGTTGCTTAATAATGAACATAAAAACTCAACATTAGCCATGATAGTCAGGGCTATATTTAAGCATATCCAAATGGGCCCTAAAGGCCAAATTCAAAAGCAGTGACACTGCCAATTGTAAGCAGCTCACTGCATTTGGATGTGTCTTTAAGGCAGTTACCTATAGTAATTAAAAACATATAATTTCCCCTAGATGTGAAATTAACTCCATCTTACAAAAATAGCCCAGGACTGTCATGCCTAATGTGAGGGTGCTCAATCATGGCACCATTTAGGCTACGAACAAATGTAGCCATAACACTGTTGACAAACTTCCTGGACTTGTCCAGTTTCACCGGATTGGCACCAGCCTTCCACCGGCACCTCTGGGTCACAGCTGAAAACATGATCTTCATGCCAGGGTGCCCTATGTCACTGCCACCACAGTGGATGATGAGGACATCCGGTGCGGCTCTTCCTTCCAGGGAGCGATAGAAAAAGGGGAGAAGCCCTTTCCACCGGAGTCCACCCCAGCCAAACCAGCAGACACGGACACCTGGCAGACTGAGGTTGCTTCCAATTGTCTGGGCAGCTCTCTGGGCACCGCGTCTCGCATAGCTGTCATCAATGATCCACACTGTGTCTATGGAAGTAAAATAAATGTGTTAAATAAATGCTAGAGGTAATGAAAAATAAGAAGTTAACTATGAAAGGTAGCTTAGTTTTATTTAATTTTTTTACATTGACAATACTGCCACATGTGGGAGAAAATAGAACAAGGGAGCAACACCTCAAAATATAGACAGTCTTATTTTTTTTTTGCTGATCTTTTTAAACGTACCGTGTAACATCAGCTGTTAAAATGTAAAGTAGCCAAGACTAGTGCTTACAGTTTAAGCTGTGTGCACAGACTGCTGTGGATGCTTCACAAGTGGCCATGGCAAAAGGAATTAATCACTGAAAAAAAAAGCATAACGTTTTGTATGATGGTTAGGTTCTGTGATCGTAAAGACTTGCTTTTCATTTTAAGGTATTGTTTTCGTTATAATGTAGTGATTCAAATAGTAATCAATAATGAATTATTATTTTAACGCTCTGCGCGCCTCCCGTGACATGCTCTGGCGCATGAACAGGCATCCTCTCTAACTGGATTGGGGGTTGGAGGCTGGAGAGAGCCGACGCAACAGTCCTGACCACATCACTATCTTTACTGGGTGTTTTTAGGGAATATTTGCATTTGTTCACATTCTATTGGAATAGCTATTCATGTGGTGGACTGGTTTTGGCTAATGCAGGACATTACTGAATGATGCGCATCAGAGGGGATTTAACGTTAGGAGTGGGTATATCCAAAGCCGACTGTTAAAGAAGTGGGTATACACCGTGTATGGGCGCATACACTGTAATATACAGTTTGCACAGTATAAAAACCATAACGTCTACGGAAAGTCCCCACAAAGATAGCGATTCCAGTGTGTGTGTGTAAATGCGTGAGATTTGAGGTGTCTTGGTGATATCAATAACAGATAAATGGTTATTTAAAGTTTTAATGTGTAGTTTCATGTTAATTTAACTTACCTCGAGTAAGCTGGAAACCTCTGGAAGTATTCAAAAATCAACCGCCAATATGTCGATGTAGCCGAACGTGGTTTCAGCAACCAGGCACCTCAGCTCCACCCACGTCCTGCCTCTTTGCCCATTTTCAATTATCTGGGAGTGACGCACGGTGATGTGCTGCTAAGATGGCGGCCGCTTAGGCTTGCACTTTAGGCTTCAAAAATGCTCCTCTGAATTCAATGGGTGACGTCACGGACACTACGTCCATTTTTTTTTTTTACAGTCTATGGTTCTAACACTTCACGTTCAGAAACACTAGGGGTTGGGCAATATGTCCTTTTTTCATATTAGTCAGTATTGATGATTATCACAATCAAAATATCGTCAAATCTTTCTTTCAATTTTAAAGACAGCACCAAAGTGAAAGTTGTAGAACCAAGACTTAATTGTGGTTTAAAACTAATATTTATGGTCATAACATCATAAACACTTCATGTTTTGGAATTCTATACACTTTTACAGTCATTTTAATTAAAAAAAAATCATAATAGAAATATTAATAAGTTCCTGTGTGTTCTAATGGGCGATATAGTTTACTTTTTTTGTCTCAGCAATGCATTTTGATATTAGTAGTAGCTTAAGTAAGGATGCTGGTGTAATTTTATGTTCATTATCAAAATAAGTAACATCTGTAAAAATTGTAGCAACCTATTTTTTTATACTGAAAGTTAATTATTCTGAGTATGTTTTATTAAAATGAACTATTTTGCGGATAAACATAATAGCGAACATTTATCAAACAAATTTTATATTGTGATATTATAATTTTTGAGATATCATCCAGCCCTAGCTGTTATACAATTTATATACACATGAGCAAAAGAATCATCGCCGGCTGGTTCATATTTTGGTAACACTTTATAAGGTTTCAGTAGTTCATGCTAATTAATGCATTGTCTACCATTAACTAACATTAAATAAACAAAGTGTTTATTTGCAAATTTTTTATTCATAAATAACTGTTCATAATTCACATTAGTCCAGGTCCAATAATTAATATTAACATATTAAACTTGTATTTTTAACAATGTATTATTAAACTAAACTTTTAAATTAAAGTTAACGAAGATTAATAAATTATTTAGAAGTATTTTTATTGTTACGAAAGTAGTTAACTATTGTTTTTATTACTATTGTATTAATTATTTTTATTAACATTTTACCTTTTACAGGTGAAGGTCATAAGAATGACCCAGTCTGAGATGGGAGAAATACCCGTCTTAGACTTGGACCTGAAGTGTGGAAGCTCTATACTAAGCATCACTCTGTGGCGCGATGAAGCCCTGATTCCAATGTCTTTGGACGATGAAGTAATTCTCACTCATTTAAGACCAAGCACTTCAAATGGAGTCAACAAACTTAATAGCTCCTCGTACACCTCAGTCAAGGTACAAGTAACCCTCTGCAACAACTGAGCTAGCCCTAATCAATAACAGTTTTTCTGAATTTAAAACATAATTCAGCAGTTGAGCCCAATTAGATACATATAAATATGAAAAAGGAAGTTCAGATTTTTGTTCATCGGATCTTTACAAAATGCATGAAAACCACTAAATTGGACTCTACTCTTAAATTTATTTCTGAAGGATCTTAAGACTGGAGTAACAGCTGATAAAAATTCAGCTTTGCATCATGGGAATAAACTATATTTTGAAGTATATTAAAATGATTTTATATTGTAATACCATTTTGGAGTATTATTTTTCCAGTATTTTGATCCAATTAATGTAGTTTTAATGAGGGTAAGACTTATAAAAAATAAAAACATTACAAGTGTGCACAAACATTTGAGCGGTGTGTGTGTGTCTATATATATATATATATATATATATATATATATATATATATATATATATATATATATATATAGACACACACACACCGCTCAAATTTATATATAGGTTACATTTTGGCCCCAACCCAAGTTTTTTACTTTGCTTATGATTATCCAATGCAAAGAAACCATAATACCTCATCTTAGGGTGTGTTACATTGTAAAGATAAATGCACAAAAAACAAGACAAAATGTAGACAAAATGAACCTTACTTGTTGTAGAGTGTAAATTAATTTTTTGAGTTCTAGTTTTAGTGTAGTGGATTATTCAATTAAATATTAGCTTTAATTGGGCCACTTTCAGTTGTGCACATTATTGCTTTTACATTATAGCACAATCATCTTTGTGTTGCATTGCAGATAGGTCTGATATATAAATTTTCACTCTTAAAATGTTGTAATTTCATCCAGGTTGTTGATCAAAAGCCTATGTAGGAGGATATTGAAGTGGTTAGCGTATCTGAAACTGAAGATGGTCTGTCTTCTGACAAAAGACTTCAAAGAGTTCATAACAACTCCTGATGTTTACAGCATGTCGGTTGATGAGATGCTGGAAATGCTGCCAGTTAAATTACGTCGTACACCTAAAGAGGAGAATCTCAAAAATTGAACACCCACTGGAAATGGAAGAGTAGTCTTATTTACTGAAAGGGATAGATAGTTCACCCAAAAATGAAAATTGTGTCATTATTACTCACCCTTATGTCATTTCAAATCTGCAAGACTTTTGTTCATTTTCATATCATATCAACTAAGATATTTTTTATGAAATCTGAGCGCGCTCTGACCCTTCATAGACAAGCAAAGGTTTTACCACATTCAAGCCCCAAAAAGATAACAAGAACATTGGGAAAATAGTCTTGTGACACAAGTGTTTTAGCTGTAATTTTATGAAGCCACAAGAATACTTTTTGTGCACAAAATAATGACTATTCTTCTTCCCAGAGTTACTGTGACGAGTGGGGCGGGGTCGATGGACGTGGGAACGAGCGAGGCCGGTGGAGTGATTGGGAAATGAGCGACACCTGCGACCCACCACCGGTCTCGAGTCCCACAGAGGAGATGGAAGGATATAAAACTGGAGCGATGAAAGTGAAGGACGAGAGAGGACCAGGCCTGGGTTTTATTTTATGTTTTGGTTTTTATTTGTGCGCATCAGTCGTTCGTGAGGGGCTGATGCGCTATTGTGTGTTTATTTTTGTAATTAAAGTTTCAGTTGATTGTCCGCCGGTTCCCGCCTCCTTCTTCCCGATGAATATGAAGGTTTTATTATTACAGTTACTGTCTACCAGCATTATTTAGAGTACCAAGAGCACAAAAAGTGTTCTTATACCTTCTTATTACGCTTGAACCGCTGATGTCACAGGGACTATTTTGTCAAATGTTCTTGGTACATTTCTGGTCCTTAATTATAGTAGAATTTTTGCTGTCTATGGAGGGTCAGAAAGCTCTTCATCAAAAATATCTATTTGTGTTACGGAAATGAATGAAAGTGTTACCAATTTGGAACAACATGAGCATGAGTAATAATAACACAATTTTCATTTTTAGGTGAACTATCCCAAAACGTTTACCAGAGAAAAACATTTTGAATGAGTTTGAATGCTGTAAAATATGTTTTCTGCATGTTATTTATAAGCATACCTAATGCTATTTACATGTTATTTGCAAGCAAACAATGTTATTTACATGCTAATAGAAGGTTATTTATAAGAAAACTTAATGTTATTTATACTAGAACTTATTTATTTGTGTTATTTATAGGAGAACGATGTTTAGATGTTAATTACAAGAGAATATGTAATGTTATTTACATATGTAAAAGAGAACATGAGATCTGTACATATGAGAGATCTAAATTTTAAGTATTATTAATACAAGAACTTGAAATGTAATTTGGATATTAATTTAATACATGTAATACAGAGAAGAAATAACTTGTTGAGAATTTGAATGCTGTGAAGTTTTCTGAATGTTATTTATAAGCACACCCTAATGCTATTTACACGTTATTTGCAAGCGAAAAATGTTATTTACACGCTATCTGCATGTTATTTACAAGAGAAAAAAATATTTCTGAATGTTATTTATAAGTGCACTTAATGCCATTTTCTTTTTTTACAAGAGAACAATGTTATTTACATGCTATTTGCATATTATTTATAAGAGAACTTATTTGTGTTATAGGAGAAGAATGTAAAATGTTATTTACATATGTAAAAGAGAACATGAAATTTTTACATACGAGATCTCAATTTTAAGTGTTATTTATCCAAGAACATGATATGCTATTGAATATTAGTTTAATAATAATGTTTAGTACATGTACTACAGAGAAGAAAAAACATGCTGAACGTGCAACTTGAACTTGAAATGATTTACATTTCAAACGGCCAAACAAACGTTTTAATTGGTATTGGAGTATTGGGGGCGCATGCGCAAGTACTGACCCCGGACGCTGGTGTGCTCGTGTGTTCGTTTGCTTGTTGTTCGTTTGCTTGTTGGCTAAACAGGCCACGTTTTAAAAGCAACGTGCTTTTTAAGATAATCGTTGTGTTCTGGATTCTAAAATGCGATATAGACTGTGTGTCTGCGTTGGGAGATGGAGTGGATTCGGGAAATCTAAGGAACAACAGACTAATGAGGACATTGTTTTACACTCGCGAAGATCTGTTGAGATTCCGACACAATGTTAGAACCCCACTAAAGTTCCTTCATGAACCTTCCGAAATAGTTTGTTGCAACCACACTACAAATAGAAAGAAGAAAATAAACCGGAGGGGCTCTAGTTTCGGAATCCGGAACAGACTTAAATCTCGTGGCAGTCGGTTTCCTCTTCCTACAATAACTTTAACTAATGCTCGTTCGCTTCAAAATAAAATGCTTGAACTTACAGCATTGGTGAAATATAACAGAGACTTTAAAAGAGCCAACCTGATTTGCATTACGGAGACATGGCTGACGGAGACATGGCTGACGGAGGCGATTGACAACATACATTTGGAAGGATACTCATTAATCCGTCTGGACCGCGACAGTGCCAAGTCAACCAAAACAATTGGAGGAGGACTGTGTATGTTCGTCAGTAGCAGGTGGGCCAATAATATTACAGTACGTGAAACACATTGCTCTGCTCACTATGAACTATTGACTGTGTCTTTTAGGCCATATTATTTGCCTTGTGAATTCGGACAAATAACAATTATCTTAGTCTATTTGCCTGGACCAAACTTTGCACTTGCTGCCGAGTGCATAGCTGCTAGTTACAACAGAGCGCTTTGCAATTCTGCCGATGACCCAGTCTTCTTGCTTGGAGATTTTAATAAATGCAATGTATCTACGCTGTTGCCAAATCTTGAGCAATACGTAACCTGTCCGACAAGACTGGTTAAGACTCTGGACAAATGCTTTGGTAACGTGGAAGGTGCATATGTGCCAAAGCTATTTTCACCTCTGATCACAGCGTTATTCATCTATTACCAAAATACAGGCAGCTTTTAAAGAGCTTTTAAAATCAAGCCTGCCGTTCAGCAGGTTCAAATGTGGTCCAGGGACGAAATAGAAAAGCTAAGAGGCTGCTTTGAGTGCACTGAATGAGGCTTATTTTTTAACGATGATGACTGTTGTAGTAATCATGAACTGCTGAATGATACAATAACCTGTTATGTTAATTTCTGTGTAAATTCAGTGGTTCAAACAAAGAATATCAGAGTCTATCCAAATAATAAGCCGCGGATTAACAAAGATTTGAAACATGACCTAAACATGAAGAAAATTTCCTTCTTGCAGAATGATCAGCAGAAAGTAAAAGAGTTAAACAAAGCATGTTGAAGAGATATTAAAAACAGGCAATGTAAGAGACGCATGGAAGGGTTTGAATACAATGATGGGTAGACAAAAGAAAAGAGTTCAACAATATGAAGACCCCTCATTGTCTTGCAAATAATCTTAATATTTTTTATTCACGATTTGATAATGATTTTAATGATGATTCGTCTGTTAATAATGAATTTACGATGACCATGACTCAATCACAGCCTATGATTATACAGGAGGGGGAGGTTGTCACAGTGCTTCATAAAATCAAACCACATAAGGAATCTGGCCCAGATGGCCTGAAGGGTAAAGTCCTGAAAGAATGTGCAGCACAACTTGGACATGTGTGTACAAGGTTATTTCAAATCTTCCTGGACAATGGTTTTGTACCATTAGCCTGGAAGAATTCCACTGTCATCCCGGTGCCAAAAATACCTAATGCAAAATCTCTCAAAGACTTTGGCCCAATCGTACTCACATCTATTCTATGTAAATGTATGGAGCGCATAGTATGTAAGGAACTTTTATCCCAAATTGAGACATGCTTCGATCCCATGCAATTTGCATATCGGTCAAATAGGAGCACTGTGGATGCCTCTCTCACTCTTTTAAATAAGGTTCAAAATCATCTAGATAACTCAAATTCCTATGTTCGAATACTCTCAATGGATTTCTCATCTTTTTTCAAAGTGCCTCTATGAGTTAGGTGCTAGTAGTTGGATGATTTCATGGATTAAGGAGTTTTTAAAAGGTTGCCCTCAGCGAGTTTGTGTTAATAATGTAATGTCGGACTGCTTGGTTTTAGATACTGGGGTACCTCAGGGATGTGTACTGTCTCCAATACTTTTTTCTGTATACTTAAATGAACTGAAATGCAATGACGATAACCTTAACCTTATAAAATATGCAGATGATATGGCACTGGTGTCATGTCAGAAAGAAATGAACTGGACCTCATATTTTGAGTACATTGACAGCATTATCTGTTGGTTTGAGAGTAGTTTTTTACATCTTAATATTGAAAAGACAAAAGAGCTATGTTTGAGAAATCAGTCGAGAAGAGTAGATACCGCATTTGAATATAAACCAGTTGTCATAAAGGAAAAAACTGTAGAGCAGGTCTCGAATTTTAAATACTTGGGTACAATTATAGATGAGCAACTAAATTTTGAAAGTAATGTGGAGTACATTCATAAAAAAGCACGACAACGCCTGGGTCTCCTCAGGAAACTGAGAAGCTTCAATATTAGTCAGCAGACCCTAACTATGTTATATAGATCAATGATTGAGAGTATTCTCACATATAATATTGTTTCATGGTATGGCAATCTAACATTAAAACAAAAGAACATACTCTCACAAATAATTAATCAAGCAAATAAGATTACTCGACAAAAACAACAGCCATTTCAGAGCTTGTTAGATCATTTTATGGGTAAAATGGCAATTGCGATTTTTAAAGATAACAAACACCCTCTTTACTTTGCTTTTGAATTGCTCCCATCTGGACGTAGACTAAAAATTCCCTTGGCTAGGAAAAACATCTATAAAATATCATTTTTTCCATTGGAAGTGATTATCTTGAATCGTACAGTATTTTAATTGAAAATGTAATTTTTTCTTTCTTGCAGTGTTTAACTTTTTTAAAATTTGTGCTGTTGATGTGTGATGTGTTTTTTAAGCAGTGAATATATGTTACAGTGCCAAAGAAAAATTTAGTCTCTGTGAAAACAGACTGGACAATAAAGTTCAATCAATCAATCAATCAATCAATCATTATAATTAAGAAATACAAGTGTTATTTTGAATTACTTGAATATTATAAAAAAAAAAAAAAAACTGAAATGTTAGCCTGTGACTATTCAATTACTGATGGATTTGTTTATTTGATTAAAAAATATGTTAGGTTTTTACTATCGTATTCTAGGTGTTTACACAGCTTTGCCAGTTATAATAATACAAAGATAAGACATATTTATAACAAACTTAAAAGGGCTAGTTATGAGTTTGTGTTATCTTTCCATTAACAATAATGATAAATAGCTTTTTGTGCACGTGTATTTATTATAGTAAAGCATTTTATTCATTTAAAATAAACGTAAATATTTTAATCAAAAATCGTTATTTGATAGCAATTCATTATTTAAACATATATAAAATAAAGTTTATTTCAATTGGTATACTTTAGTTAGCAGTCATCAGATAATCAGCACGTGATTGAATCTTACCAATGAGATGGGGGAATTTGAATATCTAATCCGTTGTCTTTCCACAATACGACCAAGCGGCTAATTCTTCCCAGCACCTCACTGTTGCAGGTAAGGGGTTTACATATCTGAGGTGATTGTTTTTCGTTTGATTTATTTTCTATTGTGAAGAAAAAATGCTGTCAAAATGATAAAAATAATGAATTTGATATTAAAATACACCGAAGTTTGTTTGTTGTTGAGAGTGTATGTTATTAACGTTAAAAGGGGGGTGAAATGCTATTTCATGCATACTGAGTTTTTTACACTGTTAAAGAGTTGGATTCCCATGCTAAACATGGACAAAGTTTAAAAAATTAAGTTGTACCAGTGAGTGAATTCCCACAATGAATTTGAAGTAGTGCTTATATCTCCACCTTGAAAATGCCAACTTTTCATCGGATTGCTCCTGACTCGCCATCTCTGCTGATGCTGCGAATCTCGTGTGTGTGCGTGTTTGACGCCGCTGGCGTGAAAACACTGGCTCTGATCGGCTACCATGAAACACACTCTGCCTTAGCCAATCATAATCGCTTATCTCGTTATTAACCCACCTCTTCACTCAATGTGTGAGCCAGGGGTGCGTTCGGATTACATAGTTTTATTAAATTAATGCAAAGTAACCATAGACTGTATAAAAACATGGACGTAGTGTCCGTGACGTCACCCGTAGACTCCTGAAGAGAGTTTTTGAAGCCTAAAGTGTGCAGAGCGAGCCGTCGCCATCTTGGCAGCGCGTCACAGCGCTACTCTCCCGGACAATCAAAAATGGACAAAAGGGCGGGAGCTGGTTGCTGAAGCCACGCCCACCTAGCGCGACGGCCGTCTTAATTATGCAGAACTTTAAGGCTTAATATAATTTAAACGGATGAGTTATAAAAAAATTCACCCCCCTCACAGTTGTCATGAAGGGCAAAATTAGCTATATAGACCAAAATAATTTTTTGAACCAGGCTGAAAACATTTTCTGCTCTAAAGTTGGGCATTTTAACATGGGGAGTCTATGGGATTGACTCTCTTTTGCAGCCAGCCTCAAGCGGCCAGTTGATGAATTGCAGTTGTAGTCATCTCCTTATTGGCTTTACTAGAGAGAGCGGGAGGTTGCCGCTCGATAGTAACGCACCGCATTTAACGTCAAGTAATATTAACACCGTTATAACGACGGGAAAAGTAATTAGTTAGATTACCCCGTTACTGAAAAAATAACGTTGTTACTTAACGCCGTTCTTTTAAACGCCGTTATTCCAAACACTGCAAATGAGGCTTTTAGTGTACATACAAAACTTAAGCTTAACAGTCGGCATCAATAACCTTGTGGTTGACGCACGTAACTTTAGATTAAGGGCAACTGCGCCCCGTTTTCGATTCTCGAGGTCCTTTGCCACCCCCGTCCTCTTTCTAAACTGTGCTTTTGTATCCACTTTGTACTATCCTATATAATAAAGGCATTAAAATCCCAAAATATAAAATACACGGACGCGGGCACCTTGATGGAGAGACAGACAGAGACTTGACCGGGAGGCTTACAATTGCTTTAGTGATTCTATGGCAAACTAAATGAATTTATCTTGTTCACAGTGCCTTTTTTACCTATTCACGTAAGTGCTACTGATAGCTAATTTATTCACTGTAAGTTATAAAGATGTGTGTAAATCACGGCTGAAGGGTGTTGTTAGGCACAACGCTCGCACACATCAACATATCTCCGCATGAGAAGCGTTTATCAGAAGGGGAAGGGAAGGGTCTCAAAATTAAAGATGAAAGATGCAACATAACGCCAGCAAGGGTCACTCAGACTTCATTAAATAAATAACAAACATTTAATTTTGCGAAATACATAATACATGGAACAGTTTTAGTGCTATATTATTGATTGTTTATGTTGTTAAGGGTGGTTGCTAAGGGTGTTGGTCAGCCATGGTGTATTCTGAATAAAACACAGCTGCTGACCAATCAGAATCAAGGAATAGAACTAACCGTTTTATAATTATAAATTAGATCCTTTAAGTTGGTTTGCAAATAATAAAATGCCATTAACATTATTTCTCATTTTTCTTTACAATGTTGATTGCAGTCATCTTGATTGTTGTAAGTAATCAATCTTGCATCCTGCAACTCTTATTTTCCCATGCATATAACACTTGATTAGTCAGCAATCACTAATAAATCCTTTTAAACTTGTACATTGAAATATTAAAAATAAACAAAGGGATGGTTCACCCAAAATATAAAATTAGCTTTTAGTTTAATTTATTTAGTGAAAAATGTAGTCCTCTTTGAGTTGACTGTAACATCACTTTGAGAGAAAAAAACATATACAGGCAAAATACAATTAAAAGTAATTTATGCAAAAGGAAGCTCATACTCCAGACTGTCATGAAAGTGCTCAGGACTGTTTGCAGAGACTGCGGATTGCAGATTGAGTTACTGGTATTGGTTTTGCCTGGAAGGTTGTTTTTTTCACTCAAGATCAACTGTGCTGCAGAGTTTAGCTCAAAGTGAGCTTGAACTATCCATTTAAGCATTCAGAAATGTGTGTACAGTTGTGTCATTTAATTAAAAATCATGTAATTAACTTCTCTTTTTTTGTCTTATGTGTTTATCCTTTGTGTTTACCCTGTGTATGTCCACTTATTTGTGATTCTGAATCTTTTCTCACCTTTACTTCATTCTATTATTTTTGCCTTCTTATACGTTCACAAAAAAATGCAACTGTACTGTCTAAACACTAACCTGTAAAAAAAATAAATAAATAAAAAGTACTGTGCGAAACGCTAATCTGTAATTTTTTTTTTACTGTGCTAGACGCTTATCTGTAAAATGTTTTACTGTGCTAAACACTAACCTGTAAAAAAAAAAAATGCACTGCCCTGAATGCAGTCTGAAGAAATCTGTTCTTTCCTTTAAGGAAGACCCTGGATTGGAGGACTTCCTTTTAAAAAATCAACAACATTACAGCATTCAGTTGTCTAACTGATTTTTTATATATTTATAATATTACAGTCTGTTTTCTTGTTACATAGTACATTAATTGCACAATAAAAATTGATTGTCTGTGTTTGGCATTAAAGTAATATACTTTTGGTAATTTTATAACATATTTCAATGTACAGTGTAAGAGTGTTGTTGGCACTGTAAAAAAACCGTTTCATGTTCACATATAAAGATAAATAAGCTGTTTTGCACTGAGTTTTTTAATTAATTTCCACTACTTTGAACTATTTTAAATTTCAACAATTACAGGTATTGTTTATAAAACCAGACGTTTCTGGGTTCCAAAACATACATTTCTTGACTTTCAAACGCTGTTTTGTTGCCATGCCAAAATAAGGTAAGAGAAGTAAAGCTCAGAAGCAACGCAGAAAAGCAGAAGCTTCAACTGTCACCAACTGCAGCACCAGTTTTGTGTCAGGAACTGATGAGGTGAACCAATATGTGATCTCTGTTATGGCGACTCATTGTCAAAGTGATCCAAGATACAGTGGTTACTCTAGAGGCCTTCAGTGTACTTGCAATTCATTAATGTTTTCACTGTGCACAATGAGTGTAATGACCTCAACAGTTTGGATTTAGATCACATTATACAGAAAGGTGATGGTTTGTACACTAGTGTCAAACGAACATTGCAGGATAAGGGTCAGTTTGTGGGTAACTTTTTAGATTTTGACGAGCTCCCTAACGTTATCGAGACAAGCTCACAGTGCTACAACATCCTAAAACATCTCCAAAAGTTTGGACTTCTCAGAGACACACGAGCAGTTGGCGAGTATGAAATCCTTGAGACCACACTGCAATGTCTCAGAGCTGATGTAAGTGATGCGTGGCTGATTTGTGGAAGCACATGCATTGCTGTGTTCAGGGATCGTTCAGGAAGGTTTGGTTATTTCGATTCTCACTGCAGAACACCAGATCGCCTGTCTGCTGAGGGGGACACAGGTACTGCCGTGATGCTCACCTTTTACAGTTTGGACGATACGTTGGAGAGATTGCTGCTCTTGTTTCAGTGGTGTTTCACACAGAACGATCATGAAAAGTTTGACATGCTGCCTTAATCATTTCTAAACATAACAGCAGAAAATTGTGTAAGCAGTGAAGCCTCACTGGAGTGTTGTGAGAACATTGATGTAGAGCCATGTGTTACATCGGTGTCTTTGGACAGTATTCTGTCCAGTAATCAGCAGTGGACACGCTCACTGGATTCATCTATACCACTATCACATTCAAATCCTCAATATTTAGACTCGGCTAACTTAAATAAGACAAAGAAACTGAATAAGACTCAAAGACACAAAGTTTACCTAAAACAACGGCAGGAAAAAATGGTTTAAGATAAAACATTGAAAAGTAATTTTAAGACAAGTAGAGAATACTTGCAAAGACATAACTAAGCAATGAAGAATAAATACCAGTATGATTTGATTTACAGACAAAAACAAGCCATGAAAAACAATTATGTGCAGAGTGAAAAATACAGAGAGAAAAAGGGGAGTATTATCAGAAACTACAGGAATAACCATAAGCAATACATTGTTAATAGTGTTACGTCTTATGCGTCTAGGGGTTTAACGGTAACGTAACAATATTAAGTATTTGGGAAGAGCATTTACCCAAGCCCCTGCATAGCAACAACAAGGTCGCTGTTAACCCCTTTCTAGGCACCTCCTTTTTTGGCATGGAGACAGAAATGACATACCCAAAATAAAAAGGTTTCTGCTCATGATTCTTTCTGACTAGATACATATTCAACATGTGTTCACAAAGCTGACACTTTAAAGTTTACTGTTCAGGAATCAGAATCACTCAGACTGTTATGATAATAGAGTTATATAAGCTCAAACATAAAAACAAAAATAAAAATATTAAAAACATATTTTTTAAATGTATTTAAAAATGTGTTGATGTAAGATATGAGTTTAGAAATAGAGTGTAGCTAAAGCCACAAGTCTTTCAAAACTTCATTAGAAATTTCATAATCTAATCTGTAAAACAGCGAATTTTATGAAATATTTTCTAAGGCCATGTCATGTGTGTTTTTTAGAGAAGGCTAATCAGATTGATTTATGGCCCTTGTCATCTCTGTGAGATCTCACATGTAAACTCTCCTGTGTATTTTGTGTGTGTTTGGCTGTGAAAACTGCCCGATTCATTATTCCATTGTTCTCACCAAATGAGTCTTTCACACCTCCACCAGGTATGACACATTATCCGCATTATTCTTTTATCATTATTCTTTTGTTTTTATTCCACCTTTATTAGCCTTGATTGTGTTTTTTCAGGCTTTACAAAGACACAAAGCAGCGATCTCACTTCAGTCTCTCTTTGCATTTAGCCCTTATTTATCAAAAGTCTTACTATAAAAATACAACAAAACATTTTCCTACGACCTTACGTGAATTGTGACAAAAATGCATTATGAAGAAGAAAAGCACCTGCTATTAGTAGCATCGGAGCTAACGTTAGCATCAAGCTACATCAGACAATTTATAAAATTATTAGTACACTTTTACTCAAAACTCACTTTAAACCCCGATCGAGTGTTTATAATAACTTTCTTTAGCGATCAGGGGTGGAATTTGGTCGTTTACTGTTGTAAAAATATGTTATTTGTAGCCTTTTTCATCGCTGCACAAGTTAGCATTTCTGATGTACATTTTCGATTTTTTTCATAAAAACGCCCCAGATCTCAATAAATTCTCATACCAAGCTTTACTATCGTAATCGCGGGTTTATTATTTGGATATTTCGTGTGTACAGAGATGTTTCAGTGTTGTTTTGGCCAGATAACTACCAGGAAGTGTGCAGGAAGCATGTGACACGATGGGGCGGTGTCCAGATATGAAACTCTAAGATGGACGTTTGAAAGACCCAATCAGAGTCTGAGCCACACACAGCACGAGCTGTGACTACTGCACGCACACACAGATCGCTGGGAGAGGCTGTTTATCAACAGATCGCGTAAATCCGTGGAAAATGAATAGAAATGACGATTCTGTCTGAAGAAATATGAAGTAAACATCTGTAAATATATCCATATATCTCCGCAGATATGCATCTTTTGTCTATAAATCCTTATTGACGCTGTTCAGTGAGTCTATGTGAACACAAATAAACCACTGCTGACGTGACTGAATATGAATGAGTGGTGAATTTCTATTCAAAATATGGCATAATACGGATTTATTATTTTGCACTTCTGACATAAATCACTAAATATCTGTCACTGCAACAATGTTTTATGAAAATATTGGTCAAATATCGAAGCTAGCTTTAAAGCTTTAAACTTTCCATTGATGCACAGTTTGTCCAGATGAAGTAAGGCAGTGATGTTTAATGTGCTGTGAAAGTGAAACAATAATAAACTGGGGCCGTCTGCGATGTTTGCACGTAAAGGGGTTAAAAAGGTTTATTAACAGCTCAGTGAATGGTGGGAGTTAACAGTTCTCAGAGAAATAACATTAAGAGTGAAGCAACACTTCAGGAGGGGGAATAATACCAATAACAAACAAAAGGGTGTCTATTCTGGAAATTAGATTCTTTCTAAACCGGTCAAATGAAAAAAAAAAAAAAAAAAAAAAAAAAAAAAAAAAAAAAAAAGACAATAAAAGTTAAACACTCACTCCCTATCTAATCCTCAAACCATGAGAAAAATATGTACAGGACAAATGAAAAAAGGCACCTACCTCCCTACAGCTTCCAAAAAGGGTAACAATCAAACAACAGAGTTAAATCAACAGTACTTCAGATTAATGAAGTTTACTACACAGAACCCCAAAAGGCTACAACAAACTGCACAAGGCCAGGCTGGACAAAGGGCATGCTCTGAATTAAAGTTCTCATCTTCTGTAGTTCCTGCTCAGCTTTTATACTGCTTCTCCTTCGGTTGGTAAGTAGATGCAGCTGGAAAAGGCAATCAGCTTCCTGCCCGAGTGGAAAGAGTGGGAGGAGCCAGAGAAGCAGGAGACAAGGAGCGAGAGGAAAACAAAAGAACCATACAACAGTAAAGATAACACAATTGAATACGTCACTGGACGTAACAATAGATATTTCAGAGATCCTTTTTTTAAGCAAAAGCAAACGGAATATTTTACAAGTAAGTGCAAAAATTATTTGAATTTCTATGAACAACAAAAGAAAATGTTAAAACAACTCTATCATGGTGATCCACATTTTAAGGCCCGCCACAAAGAATACTATTTATTTAAATCTCAAAGAGAAAAATCTGCACTGAAGGTACTTCACAAACTACAGTGTGCAGAACACATTCTATACAAATACAGAAGAATAAACTGTGTGCAACAGATAACAGAAACAATTACAAATATTCAACCTGTTAAAATGGTAAATAAATCAGCATTAAAGGCATTGCATATTTTTAGGGATGATAAAACAGGGGCCAACATATGTATGCATGTGCTGTGCAAGAGCACTTTTCTTGAATCAAGTGCGTAGTTGCAATAATCAAAACTACCAAAAGAATCCAACAGTTGTTTTACAATGTTTGACAGGTATCTATGTTCACAGAAAGCTATTAAGGGAGCTGTAACTTCTGTTGCATCTGACATAAAAACAACAGTAAATTGTTGACCCAGACCAAGAAGTGAATCACAGCTGCTAACAGTGAAACTAAAAAGACGCCTGTGCTACCAAGGTCACTATCAGTTTCAGACTATGAATATGCATAAGGACTTGTGTGCTTTAAGAAAACTGAGAGAAATACATTCAGAATATAAAGATATTATCATTAACACTGAACTCGCAGCTGATGAATTGTTTGATTACAGACAGTCTAATACAAATGACCATAGTGAATATGATGAACAAATGGACATTGTCACCAGTAGCCTAAGTGAGAACACGGAACAACAGAGTGATGACAATAAACAAAATGATTGCGGTGGTGATCCTGATACTTCCACAGAACAGCCCTCTGGTCTTATCTTAGATACATGTCTTCAGCCCCTGATCTTGGTCAGTAGCTGTTGTCTTATGATGATGGAATATTTTGCATTGCTCCAGCAGAAAGAAACAGTCCTGTAAGCATTTTTAAAAGGGGGGTAAAATGCTCGTTTTCACTCAATATCCTGTTAATCTTGAGTACCTATAGAGTAGTACTGCATCCTTCATAACTCCAAAAATTCTTTAGTTTTATTATATTCATAAGAGAAAGATAGTCTGTACCGATTTTTCCCGGAAAAACACGACCGGCTGGAGGCGTGACGTGTGGGCGGAGCTAAAGAATCACGAGCGCCAGTAGGCTTTTGCGCTGATAGCGTTTGGAAGCTTGAGGAAAAAAACCAAACAAAAACAAACCATGGCTAACAGTCAGATTCAGCGTATATTTATGATCCAGAGGCTGAAATTTAACAAGAGCAGCAGCAACAACAGCGGCTCTATGTGGTATGTACTAAAACTGTATATATTTTTGCTTAGCGGATTTGGAAAATGATTAAGTTCCACTTTGTCGTTTTTTTTTTTTTTAAGCTGTACATGTGGAAAGTGCAGTTTGATGACAACATCGCATGTTGTTTACTTGATGTGCTTACGCGCTGATAGCTAAGTTAACAACACAGAGATATTAGAAGCAGTTTTACTCACCGCCTGCGGTTCCAACACACGATCGTGACCCTTTTCCGTTGGGACTGCATCATCCTTAAGAAATAAACGACGTGCAATCCGAAATAGAGGGAACAAACACAAACACTTGCACAACTCCGTTGATGCTCTGTAAAAATAAACTCCATCCACTGGTCCCTTAATGCTGTTTCTCTTTAGGTAATCTGTGCAGGGTTGTCTTGCCCTGGCAACCAAAAAAACACTCCTTTTGTGAGATTTCGCGACGCTCTTGCTTTGATCAGTGAAGTCTGTTGTGCTCTCAGTGCTGTGCTATAAGGGAGCGCGCGCTCTTCCGGCAGACGTGCCCTTAGGACCCATATAAGGAAATTCCGCTCCATCTAACGTCACACAGAGCCATACTCGAAAAAAACTTTCCGAAACTTGTGACAAACCGGAAGGAGTATTTTTGGAACAGAAATACTCCTTCAATCATACAACTTAATTTTTGAAACTTTGTCCATGTTTAGCATGGGAATCCAACTCTTTAACAGTGTAAAAAACTCAGTATGCATGAAATAGCATTTCATCCCCCCTTTAAAGTTCCCAAATTGGAGTCTATGGGATTCCCAGTACAGTTTCCTGATGGAAAGAACACACTTGATGAGCCTGGCAGAGCAAAACATGTTTCCCCTAGCAGGTACTTTAAACCAGACTACTTGTGTGTAGATAATCGTTGGGCAAGAGACAAAAGCTGCATCTTCTTTGCTCAGTTTGTCACTGAAATGCACATGGCCACATCTAGTATGTCTATCCAGCTGAGAAAAGCAAAACCCATGACCCGTGATGGACGCAGAATAAACTGTTCACTGCTACAGGACAAGAGTTAGCAAATCTTGTGAATAATAAAGAAGCAACACATTTCATGCAACCGTTAAGAGGGACGCCGGCATACTGGGAGAAAACTTTGTGATTTGTTTGCTATGGTGAGACAGCTGGGCACTCCCACATTTTTCTGTACGTTTAGTGCTGCTGAGATGAGATGGCCTGAAGTGATTACTGCTTTTAAAGCTGTTGTGGAAATTCTAATTCAATAACAATTTGTAGAAACTGAGAATGGAAAACCAAACAGTTTTGTCTTTGTATTGCTTTAATTCACTGCAGAGAATGGACTGGTTTACACACAGCTTCTGAGTCTGTGTGCAAAGAGTTAACACAGAGACTCACAGCCCACTTTTTATAGTATGTAAAAAGATACATTGAAGGACAGACTAGGACTTTTGAGCCAATCATGTTGCCCAGTGTACATCACATCATAACACATGCACATCTCATGCACCTCTTCCTGGTACGGACTGTCTCAGAACTAATTGTTCCTGGTACATGGTTCCTCTTTAGAAGTATTTTTTCATCCTAAAGCAGTTACGTGCACAGGTTACACAAAGAACTCAGTGTCCATATGGACAATATATACTACCTTGATCATTGTATGTAAAAAAAATACCTAAATGAGATTAATGCAATCAATGCAAAATTAACAAAACAAAATTTTCCATAACAGCAGCAATCAAGGGGTGACTCTCCAGAATATCAGGAGTGCAAAATAGACACCACAAAACATTACATAAGTTTTTATTTATTTTTTAATGCCTCCAGATTTCCCAATTCTCACATTAAAAAAAAGGATTTTAAATGCTTTCACTCTATTTTAATGTGAAATATTGCATTTATATTAAAAATTTAAATAAATAAAGAGATACAAAAAATATGAATTCTAATGGAGAAAATAGCTAATAAAATTTTTATAAATATTGAAAAATATCATTAAGTTCCCTGAAAATCATAAATGCTAATAAAAAATATTATTAAACAAAAATAAATTACACTGGTTTTCTTGAAGAAAAAAAGTTACATTTTCAAGGCTTCAGTCATTTTTGACCGCGAAGAAGGTAAGTGTGACTCCTAAACGAAAAGGGCCAGAGGGTTAAAACACATTAGTAGTTACTGCAAATTTATTTATTCACTATTGTGAAGACCCTTGGCATTAATTATACTGTTTTATTAATCTCTCTCTTTCCCATAATTTTTAATGAAAAAAAAATCACTGAAATTATGACCTAAATGAAATATAAAAGGTTTGTGGATATTGGCCCTTGTGTTAGAGATAGAATATTGCCATCTGCCGCTTAGAGAAAAAAACTTTATGATCTGTAGTTGAAGAAATAAAGTGCAATGACCACATATATCCAGTAGAGGTCCACGGGGAAGCATTCATTTTCAAATCAGTTTCAAGTCAATTTTTCTTCATGTTTCAACTTCTCATAACTTTGATATATATTTTGTGAACATGTATTTAATAATTCTAAAAATATAAAACAAATCAATATTTTTGTCAAAGGTTAGAGTTTGTTGTTGTCTGATATCTTTTGAATTGTCTGCTTTTGTAAATGATGTAACATAAATTTTCAGAAATCTCTCTCTCTCTGTGTGTGTGTGTGTGTGTGTGTTTGTGTCATGTCTACCCCTTCACATTGCTGTGCATTTATGTTTACTGCTCGAATTTGCATTGAACTGAAAAATACTCATTGGGTTCAGCACAGTCATGTGACGGAGTGACTGTGACGGGGCGGAACCAAAAATGAAGAAGATTAGTTCCGCCCAGACCATATATCGCAAACACCGCTACTTTGGGGAACGCCGGCGAACCCAAATCGGCGTGTTATTGGGAACGGGTGTCTTGTTGAGCGTGGCGATCACTGATTGGGCAATTCGGTGAAGAGGAGACCCATAAATAGGGCATCAGAAACACAGGAAGTGGTTGGTGATTCCCAGTAGTTATTGTGGGTGCAACGGAGCGGAGGAGAGAGTTGGAGAGCGAGTGTATGGTGTACTGTGGAGCTTGGGCAAAGAGAGATACACACACAGGGCTGAGTATACGAATATCTTTATTGGAACATTGTGTTCAGATGCATTGTGTGATGTGAAGTTAACACCCATTGAAGATCTGCTAGGATTGCAGGAAGGAGATCGTGCTGCCAGTTGTGTCGGATGTCGGTTATCTGGAAGAGAAGTGGAAAGATCCAGTGTTAATGAAAGTGCGAGTACACTGAAATATTTATCGTGTCAACAGTTATTTTGCAAGTGTGAAATATCCATATACCTCTTGTGAGTTGTGACCAGTGTGAGTGGCCCCACCGTAGTAGGATTGGTGGGTGAGCCGGATTCAGCGAAAAAGGAGTCTGGTGCCTTGTCGTGGCTGTGACGTTTCCTCTGGCCGTCTGTGGCATCGGTGTCCCCAACGTCCAGGAACTAATCCTCGGTCCTATGTGGTTTTGACCCTAATTCACTGTGAGTGTGTGGAGTGCAGTGGGTGAGTCCTTTTCTTTGCTGTGTGTACACTTGAAGTCTGCAGTGTCGTGCTGTGTCATGTCGTCAGTAATCACCCTCTAGGCTGGGAGAGAAAACCCTGTGGAGAAGAACGTACACCGGTGTTGTGAGACGACCGTCTTTTATATACATGCCCGCTCGTGGCTTTGGACCCCTACTCCGCTGAGTGGTGACGTGTCGACAATAGCAAGTAAGGAACCGTGTACATATTGTGGGGGCCGACGACTGAGAGAAGTGTTGGCTGCTATATGAACATCCAGCTGTGTAGCCCTTGTGTATGAATACCTGTCTGTGGAGTGCTTTCAGAGGTTCGCCCCTGTCTAGATCTCTGGTCCGTTGTTTGGAAGAGAGGAGAGGGAAGCGTTCAAGTCATTCCTGAGGTACATACCCGGTGGCACAAACCTACCTGAAGTCACCCAGCGTGGTGGCACCAGCTGAGGCCGTGGAAGGCCCAACCTGCAGCAACTTCAATCTGTACTCCTATCCACTCTTGGTCAAATTCGAGAGATGGTGAGTCTTTCTCCATATATTCACTGAAGCTAAGTAAATTTGTGAAGGAACTCTGTCTGTCTGTTACCAGTCCTACAGGTCCGAGTTAGAGGCTCTGAGTCGTCATGGGAGTGTTTCCACGGTTGGAGGTGACCATGTTGAGTGTTGGTCTGGGAAGTCTGCCCCGGTGAGGAAGACCACAGTCGTCGTGACATATACATCTTTTCTAGACTCCCGAGCTGAAAAGGGCTAAAGCCTGACGTCCACCTCTTCGAGGGTCTGTGAGTTGTATCCATTCAGTATTGTCATTGTATACCCACCTGCATGACCAGAGCAAAGCTCCAGTTGCCCCTGTATACCCCTCTGTACGCCTAAAGCTAAGAGCCAGCGTATTGTCCTTGTATACTTACTTGTATGCCCAGAGTCAAGCTCTAGTTGCCCTTGTATACTCACCTGTACGTCCAAAGTAAAGACCCAGTTGTCCTTCTGCATACTTGTACGCCCCGAGTGAAATACCAGTGCATCGCCCTTGCATACTCACCTGCAAACTCCATCCGTAGGGTTTTCCTGGACGAAAATCGAAGTTAAGGATTGCGTATCTTTCTTGTATACTTACCCATACACTGAAGGCCAAGACCCCAATATATTCACCTGCATACTTACCTGTGGACCAGATATGTATAAAGTACTAGAGACCCATACTTGAGTAAAAGTACAAGTGCTCTATGAAAAAAGTGACTTGAGTAGAAGTTGAAGTGCTCTTTAAGCACCACACTTAAGTAGAAGTACTAAAGTATTCAACATTTTTTTTTTTTGTACTTAAGTATTGCAAGTAGTCTATTTTAAAATTTACTACTCAAGTACTAAAAGTAGAAGTATTGTTTTATGTAGCTATTAAAGAAAGTAGTCAAAAGTTTGAACATTGTTTTTACTATTTCAAATGATTAACCTAAAGGACAATCACAATTCCTTTGACTGTAACTTCTTGTAAACAAAAAAACTGTTACTAAGGTCAGTTAGCCCAATTTGCAAAATGATGTCATTAATAACTTACCCTCATGTTGTTTCAAACCCGTAAGACATCAGAGGATCATTTAGAATTTTTTGAAGCATCGAAAATACATTTTGGTCCAAAAATAGCAAAAACTAGGACTTTATTCAATATTGTCTTCTCTTCCGTGTCTGTTGTAAGAAACTTAAAAACAAAACAGTTTGTGATAGCCGGTTCACGAATGAATGTAACCGGATCTTTTTGAAACCGTTCACCAAATCGAACTGAATCGTTTTAAACTGTTCGCGTCTCCAATACGCATTAATCCACAGATGAATTAAGCTGTTAACTTGTTTAATGTGTCTGACACTCCCTCTGAGTTAAAACAAACCAATATCCCGGAGTAATTCATTGACTCAAACAGTACACTGACTGAACTGCTGTGAAGAGAGAGATGAACACAGAGCCGAGCTAGATAATGACTCGTTCACGAGTCAAGAACCGTTTCTGTCAGACGCGTCCAATTCGTGAACCGAGGAGCTGATGATACTGCACATATGTGATTTAGCGTGAAGCAAACCGACACACAGAGCGTCTGAAACGAACTGATTCTTTTGGTGATTGATTCTGAACTGATTCTGTGTTAATGTTATGAGCCTAGGTGCAGTCAACGCCAATGACGCCATTGCGTCGAGCGCTAAAGAATTGGTGAACTGTTTTCTTCAACTGGTTTATTGAATCGAACTGTCAGAAAGAACTAACGTTACTGGTCATCCGAGAATCGATACAACCGGTTCTTGGCTCGTGAACAAGTCATTATCTGGCTTGGCTCGGTGTTCATCTCTCTCTACACAGCAGTTCAGTCAGCACGCGCAGTCTTCTTAATCGCTTGTTTCGCTCAATGATGTACCAGCTTCATCAAACATGCCATCTACAGTTCTGGCAGTGGTTTGTAATGGAATAATTCGTAACATTTTTATAATTGTAACGATGCAGCACATAAAAAAAATATCGGAATAAAAGTATTAAACTCAGCGAAAATATGTACTGAAGTAAAAGTGGAAGTAGGAGAAAAAAATAATACTCTAGTAAAATACAGATACCGCCTTTTAGTACTTAAGTACAGTAGTGAAGTAGTTCTACTTCGTTACTATACATCTCTGCTGTGGACCTTTTAGGCGTTTCCAACCACGGACCCAGAATCTCGTGGCGTCAGGTACGCACCCTACCCAATTCATCAGAATTACTTCCCTTCTTTACTCTGCGTGCAGGGACTGGAAGGGCCCCACCGACGGTTCTCCTGCAGGAGAAACACAAAGGCACTACTGAGGAAAACCCTGTTGAGTCACGTGAAGGAAAGGACACAAATTACCTGCAGGCTTACCTGAGAGTCCCCATGACAGAGTCAGAAGCGACTCGGACCTATACTCTCTGGCCCCGAGAGTGGATTTTAGATTCCCTTTTCCCTTCCCACCTTATAAATAATTTAAAGTTTGTTTTAATTATACTCACTCTCTCTCGTGTGTCTGGTCATTGGGGTGTTCTTGGGAACTCCTCGAGGTGGAAACTAGGGAGGGGCGAGACTCACGACATCTGTGGTCCGCTCCGACCTGTGACAGTCAGAAAAAAACAGGTGAAGAAGACTTTGTATTGTAAAGAATTCTATAAAATTACCCAGACTTTAAAAGAATCACGTGATTCTTATTACATGAGGTTAATTTTCTAAGATTCTTTACCAAATCTTATCTTTGGGAACCTGACACTCTAACCTTGCACTCCAGGTAGATTGCAGACAGTTCTGGAAAATGGTGAGCTTGAGACTAATGGGTTTCTGAATGGAAAGCACACCATATTTGAGTTTTCAAACGGTTTTCCTATCGATAAATGTCTGAGGAAGAAGTGGATACATGCTATTAGACGAGTAGAAGGACCAAAGTTTACGATCATTAGAGGCAGCACATTTGTCTGTGGCTGGCACTTTATCAGTGATGATTACACTGCCACTACTGGTCATAAACGCCTCAGAAAAGGGACGGTCCTGTCCCGCTTTATTTTGAACAACTGGGGAGAAACTTCACATGAGTCTGTTTACGAACGAGTTCAAACCATACCATCAGACGACAGCCAAAACGCTGAAGTAGTTTCTGAGGTGACAGCTGAAGCAGATCATTATTATGCAGTCACTCCTCTTCCAGGTATGTTCACGCATTTCTGAAAACAAATCATGATGCAACTTTCCCGTTATATTATATTAAATATATTATTGAAGCCTTTATTACATTTATGTCTTTCACTTTCAAGTCATATTATCATTTTAATAATTCTTGACACAAATTACTGTTTCAGGAAGATATCAGCATACTTTATTAATCAAATGAATGCTTCCACAACAGAGCAGTAATACAATTAAGATGAACAAAGTCTTGAAATGAGATAATATGACCATTACAATAAACATTTGTTTTGAATCATAATAAAAGCCAGATAATTATATGTATGAATTTGTAAGTGTCTCCACTGTTAGCCGCATCATCATAACTTGGGTTATTGATCTTTATCTTGTCCTAGGATCACTGCCCATATGAATGAGCAGAGAGCAAGTGAATCCCACCATGCCAGACAAATTTATGTAGTTTTGTTCAGAGGTGAGGGTCATCATTGACTTCACAGAGATAAGATGCTAGACTCCATCTTCACTCACGCTCCAGTCTGAGGTGTTCTCATCATATAAAAACACCACTACCTTTAAAGAGCAGTTACTTTTGTTTCCAGCCTGTACACATGTTCAATCCCAGATCAAGAGTTGACAAAACAGTCAGGGATTCTTGCCTTGCTGGAGCCTGGTGATGTCTGTATGGCTGACAAAGGATTCACCATTAAGAAGATGCTTATTTTGTTATGTGCTGTTTTACCATGATCTGTCTGAATACTTGATTCTTACTGGGTGGAAGTGTGCAGTAAAACAGTTTAATCCACAGGTAGTTCCAGTCAGTTTTAATCATCGTTCTATATTAATGTGCTACTTTCATTAAAACCGATATTGTCAGGGATCTGGTAAGCCCGGTCCCCACCAATCATCAGCGCTCACAGTCACCTGATTACTAACCAGCCACACCTACCACGCATCACAGAACCAATCAAGGGCACTATAAAAGCACTCACCCGCACCTCAGTTCCCCGTCAAGCCT
This sequence comes from Carassius gibelio, assembly GCF_023724105.1. Lineage (NCBI taxonomy): Eukaryota > Metazoa > Chordata > Actinopteri > Cypriniformes > Cyprinidae > Carassius > Carassius gibelio. The sequence goes on from NC_068374.1 coordinate 12,033,233, forward strand.
CTAACAGGAACGACCTCCTCAAAGTTGTCTCCAAGCTCCTACAAGCCAGACGTAACGTACTCACCTTAGTGTTACGCTAACCTGTGTTCTTGTTCTGCTCCATGTGAATTCCATTCAAGCCTGCACTAGAAGATCGAAGCTTCAACTGAAAACACTGAGCACATGAAACACAGTTCTGAATTCACCTTTACATCTGTGTCCCGAGTCCTACCTGACTCAGTAATTCAAATAAATTCTATAATGTAAAAGAGTGATTAAAATTGTTTTATACACAGCTTGATTATTGTGGTATGTAAAATATACATTTACACCATATTCACTACAGCAATTGTATCAAAAATGTGAGTGTACGAGTTTCTTAATTTGTGATCTGTAGAATAGGATTTGTGCACCTGCAATGAAGAATTTGAGAAGGTGTAACTGTTGTGTTGTGTTTGTGGGACAGAAAAAAATCTACAGGTTTGCAACTCTTAAAACATTTCTCTCTGACTTCAAACTTACTGATACACACGTGTGGCTTTTCTCTACAACTACAAACACACTGTCACAGGTGTTCAGTCGTTTTGACTCAAAAATACCTTCAGAAAATCCTCCCCTTCACACACACACACACACACACACACACACACACACACTGACTTACACAAAACCTGAAGGTCTAATGAAACAGATAATGAGCTAAATAACAGGTGAAGAGAATGAGTAACTAAACAGACCGAGGTCAAACGACAACTAAAACACAATGAATAGAAAATTTACACAAGTGTTACAATAACGTCAATATTTGCAAAGCCTTTTTTCCATTCCCTCTCTGCATTTTGCAGGTTGTAATTTTCTTTTGGTTTTGGTGTCATCAAGAACACTAGTTTCTCTCCTGGAGTGGACTTGTGCTCCTCATCTGTGTTTGTGTGGTCAGTATTTATGCAGAAAGGAACTTGATCTTCAACAACGCTTGGTGTGGTAAACAAGGTTCAAATGAATATATTATATCACAATAACTCTTTCCCTTCCCTCAGGCATTGTACTAAAACATTTCCTCAAAAACACAATGACCATTAATAAACATGTGAAAACACAATCATTAGCACAGTTTGTCTGTTTGTGTGTAAAGACGTCAGGGGTTTGTTCATCTGGTGTTGAAACCCTTCGATGTTTGATGAGCTTCAGGTCGTTTCATCAGAAGTTCAGACGGATGAACAGTTTTTAGCAGCGACTGCATCTGATGCTCTTCCTTCAGTCATTATTCACTCACTTTAATGAGGCTGGACTTTAAATGAACTGTCAGTCATTTTGGGGTAAAATCTGGGCTTGCTGTGTAAGCAATTTTTTCTTTCACTAGCATAAAACAAACAGTCATAAAGATGTCTTAAATAAGATGTAATAGTTTCATATAGTGATAACGAATGACTCTCCTTATATTTGGTGATGTACCGATCATACTGATGCTAGAAAGTGTTTATAAAGAAGATGTACTTGTTAGATCATATCCTGATTTCTACAGTCAGACTATTGTTCATATTCTCAGTCAAACATTAGATGCTGTTTATGCAACTTTCCATTTATATTCATCTTCACGTGGTTCAGGAAATAAACCAGTTTTTGAAAACAAGTAAATCATGTTTATTGTCATACTGTAATTACAAAAAAGCTACAAGAGTCACATTTCAAATCAAACTTTACTGATGTACTGAGTAATACTCCTAAAATCATGATCATTTTGGTTATTTTTATGAATATTTCTATTATATTAGTGTATTTCAGTCTGTAGAAACATTGCTGTTGTTTTTCACATTTAGATTTTAGTTCAAATCTAAAACTTAAAAACAAAATGATTTTAAGAAGTTAGATATGAACATTTTTATATTACAATGTTTTTTTTTTCTATTTATTTTTTTATTTGTTTTTACAGAATAACCTAATTAATGTGCCATTCAAAAAAAAAAAGGTAAAATTATTGACACATTTGTTCATAATGCATATATGTACATTTTTATTATAATGTATCATTTATTTAAGGATAGTCTTCTCACAGATCCATTTAACACTACTATCACATTTAGTATCAAACCATCCTGATGAATGAGTGTTAACACAGTCTTCGTTTCCCTGATTGTTTGGCTCTCCAGACGCCCAGAACCTGCATCAACAGATCAGCGTTAGATCAGAGCTGCTTTCTGTGTGATATGATACTGACTGAGACAATCATTTATTAGATAATAATCAGTTCAGTTCAGTGATTTCTCACTCAGAGGTCAGTGTGCTGCCATCAACCCATTTCCATCTGCCCTCCACTTCAACATCAGTCAAACCAATCCAGAAATGATCAGAACCACAAATATTCTTCACAAAATCCTGAGAAGTCAAACAATAACATGATTTATAACATGAGCACAGACTGATTTCAGCACATTCTCTTTCATTTAAAAACGAAACACCACGATCACTCACACACACACACGTCTGGTCAGCTATCCTTGTGGGGACTCTCCATAGGTATAATTGTTTTTATACTGTACAGACCGTATTTTCTATCGCCCTACACCAACCCTACACCTAAACCTAACCCTCACAGGAAACTTTCTGCATTTTTAGATTTTCAAGAAACTTCATTCTGTGTAATTTATTAGCTTGTTTACCCGTGGGGACCTTAATTTAGGTCCTCACCGTGACACGAGTCCCCATGAGTCTGTGTGTATTCAGGTTTAAGTCCCCACCAGAACAGAAAAACAAGTACACTCTCTCTCTCACACACACACACACACACACACAGACTCTCTCTCTCACAAACACACACACACACACACACTCTCTCTCTCTCTCCCTCACACAAACACTCTTGGTCCAGGTATCGTTCATTCATTTGTTTTTGCTTTCACATATAAAAACGAAAAAACGAGAAAACAGCTCCTTTTTCCATTTTTTCGTTTTTTTAGGAAAAAGAAAAAACAAAATTATGACTTGATTTTTGGTTTACCCGTTCTTGCACGGAAATCAGAAATACCACTTGATATTTCGATTTTCCCCTGTGGGTGGTGCTAAATCTGATTGGCAGGAAATGCATTCATTATTTTTCAAATTAAGAGTTTACCCACACTGTATTTGTTAGCAACTACAATTAATAGTCTATAAAATAAATAAAATAATAAATTAATAGTCTATATGGATGCTATTTGTTAACTGACTGAAAAAATCTATTGAAATAGCCTAAATGTAAACATGTTCAGTTGACAGTTGTCAGACAAAAGGCACGCTGTTTTGTAGGAGAGGGGAAGACCCATCTCATCGTTTAACACCTGTTTGTTAAAGTAACACCTGTTTGGGTCAAAAGTGACTGATTTTATCTGGAAAAGGGGAGAGATTTTGAGAAAATTTTAAGAAAATGTTCATGCAGTAATTGCCCCCATTGTTTTTCCCTCATAAATGCGATTCACTGAATTAGCCTATTAAAAAAAAAACTTTTTGTCAGGTCATGTCATGTTTGTCATGTCATGTTTATTTCCCTCATATTAAATATAAAACGCACGTGTAGACTTATATTTTTCAGTAGCTAATAGACCTTTGTGTTGTAGCCTAGTCATTACAATTATTTAGTTTCATATTGTGTACTTTTTCGTTCATTCATTAGGCCTATTTTATTTCGGAATGAAAGATGAAATTTAAATAAGGGTGCAGTTTAGCCTACTTTGTTATGATTTTAGTATCATAATGGGCCAGGTTCCCCGATAACTCTCACTCTTAGCGTGCGAAGAAGACCTCGAAAGATATATCTTACCAAAGTTGTTTATGTTTCTAAGTGTCTTCCCCAAAGAGTCCCTTAGGAAGCTTCTTAGCACGCTGCCTCTTACGTCCGACGTAACAAGAGCGCTGTCCCGAGTGAAGGTGCTGAATTAGTTGGCATCGATTGCTCAGGAATCGATTTTCCACTTCACGCGAAGGTGCATAACAGCGTTAAGAAATACAACTCCTTCTATGCAAATGAAACATTCCTCAAATTATAACAGTAACATTTATTTTAACATAGTTTAAGTTATCAGTAAATATAGACTATAAATTAAATGATCAAATGGTCAGTAATATGTTCACACGATATGTTGTGACGGTTAGACGAACCGGGTATCCCTCACTAATCATCCATCCTCCTTATCCCGTTGTGACACTTGTGCCGCTTCTTGACATGGGTTTAACAACTTATTATATAATAATAATAACAATAATAACAAATTATATAATACACTTTTATATTAATGGTAAGGTACTTTACAATCAGAATTGATTGGCAAGCAGCTGCAGTTACTTCTGTTTAATGCGGTATTGATTGCAATTGGTTTATGTTTTTAATAAAAAGCAACCTATCTACAATGAACAGAGAGAGAGAGTTAGATACAAAATATGGTGCAGGAAGCAACGTAAAAAAGGCAACCAAGCCTCTCGTCCGAGGAACTTGAAGTCTTGCTGGACCTTGCCACCAGGTCGAATATCACACATATGGTCCACTATAACCTGCACGTTTATGGCCACGTCTCCGTTTCGCGATAAGTAGCCTACGCCTGATCGATCACTGATGAATTGGTGATAGGGATGAGTGTGCCATCCACCAGGATGCAATCCCCGGCATGGCGCAGAAGGGCGTTGGTGACAGTGTGGACGCAACTCCACACCGAGGTCTTGATTAGCCCGTAGCCCTCTCCCACGACCTCGGGGAAGCTCTCTGTAGCAAAAAACGTAGCGCTGGGCTTCAGGCTTAAAGCAAAATTCCGCTGCGTTATCCTGGTAAGCGCAGGTCTGAGAAGGTCCAGCAGCTCCATAATGAGCTGTCTTGGGAGGCAAATTTTTTTTAATACTGCCACGTCAAGGACACGTAGGATCGCTGCCATAAAAAATTACATAAAATCATTGTTGAGCCACAACATTGTCAACATATCATAGTCTGAATTGTACTTCGCTGCGCTGATTTCTAAAGACTGCTGTACAGTAGCGTCTTGAGTTTAAACAACGCTAAGAGAGAGCTTATGAATGGTCCAGACCAACCTTACGAAAGTGTGACTTACAGAAGATATACTTAGCGTATGAACGGAATTAAATGAATGTGCAGCAATTTGTACAAATAGGCCTACTACACTGTTGTAGTCATTAAATAGCCTAAGCCATTTAGTTTAATATTTGTTAAAATATTATAATGTTGTTATTATTATCTTTTTTTCATTTATCTTGATTTATGAAAAGTGAACAGCAGGAGTAAGAATGCGAACAGCGCATCATTAGGTTTTGTTTTGTAGAAAGCTTTTCTTTAACCCCTTTATGTGCAAACATCGCCAACGGCCCCAGTTTATTATTGTTTCACTTTTCACAGCACATTAAACATTACTCTCTTACTTCATCTGGACAAACTGTGCAAGACTCTAGCTTCGATATTTGACCAATATTTTGATACAACATTGTTGCAGTGACAGATATTTTGTGATTTATGTCAGGAGTGCAAAATAATAAATACGTATTATGCCACATTTTGAATAGAAATTCACCACTCACTCATATTCAGTCAAGTCAGCAGCGGTTTATTTGTGTTCACATAGACTCACTGAACAGCTTCAATAAGGATTTTTAGACCAAAGATGCATATCTGCGGAGATATATGGATATATTTACTGATGTTTACTTCATATTTCTTCAGACAGAATCCTAATTTCTATTCATTTTCCATGGATTTATGCGATCAGATGATAAACAGCCTCTCCCAGCGATCTGTGTGTGCGTGCAGTAGTCACAGCTCGTGCGGTGTGTGACTCAGACTCTGATTGGGTCTTTCAAACGTCAATCTTAGAGTTTCATATCTGGACACCGCCCCATCGTGTCACATGCTTCCTGTACACTTCCTGGTAGTTATCTGGCCAAAACAACACTGAAACACCTCTGTACACACGAAATATCCGAATAATAAACCCGCGATTACGATAGTAAAGCTTGGTATGAGAATTTCTTGAGATCTGGGGCGTTTTTATAAAAAAAATCTAAATTGTACATGGGAAATGCTAACTTGTGCAGCGATGAAAAAGGCTACAAATAACATATTTTTACAACAGTAAACGACCAAATTCCACCCCTGATCGCTAAAGGAAGTTATTATAAACACTCGATCGGGGTTTAAAGTGAGTTTTTAGTAAAAGTGTACTAATAATTTCATAAATTGTCAGATGTAGCTTGATGCTAACGTTAGCACCAATGCTACTAATAGCAGGTGCTTTTCTTCTTCATAATGCATTTTTGTCTCAATAATTCACGTAAGGTCGTAAGAAAATGTTTTGTTGTATTTTTATAGTAAGACTTTTGATAAATAAGGGCTAAATGCAAACAGAGACTGAAGTGAGATCGCTGCTTTGTTGCTTTGTAAAGCCTGAAAAACCACAATCAAGGCTAATAAAGGTGGAATTAAAACAAAAGAATAATTATAAAAGAATAATGCGGATAATGTGTCATACCTGGCTGAGGTGTGAAAGACTCGTTTGGTGAGAACAATACAATAATGAATGGGGATTTTTGCAAAGCCAACACACACACAAAACACACAGGAGAGTTTACATGTGAGATCTTACAGAGATGACAAGGGCCATAAATCAATCTGATTAGCCTTCTCTAAAAACACACTTGACATGGCCTTAGAAAATATTTCATAAAATTCACAGTTTTACAGATTCGATTATGAAATTTTTTATGAAGTTTTGGAAGACTTGTGGCCTTAGCTACACTGTGTTTTCAAACTCATTTCCTACATCAACATTTTTTTAAATACATTTAAAACATATGTTTTTAATATTTTTATTTTATTTTATATATATCTCTATTATCATAACAGTCTGAGTGATTCTGATTCCTGAACAGTAAACTTTAAAGTGTCAGCTTTGTGAACAAAGGTTGATTATGTATCTAGTCAGAAAGAATCATGAGCAGAAACCTTTTTATTTTGGGTATGTAATTTCGGTCTCCATGCCAAGAAAGGGGGGTTACTAGTAAGTGGTTAAAGTGAGTTTCGTTTTGTATAAATTGTATCTTAATTTTAATAAATTTTTTCATCAACCAATTGCCTGGATTTAATGAATAAGAAGCAAATATAACAGACATGGAGGCGCAGTCTGTCTGCTCGTGAACTGGAGTGCATCCAGGGACTTGGGAACTATTGTGAGACGGGGAGCGGGATTGGGAGTGTTAGTGTAGGCCTATAGTAGGCTGTGTTGTGTATATATATGTATGTATGTATATAAGAACATTATCCAATCACTGCTTAACCTAATAAAAACATATTGACTAATATAGCTGTTATATTATCTGTGCGTATACATAATTTATATTTTAATAGTTTGATGCTCTTTAAATATTTTGTTGCATTGTTAAAAGTTTCGGTGCCTAGGATAGACCTAACCGTAATCGCTCTCCATGGTTCTGACCAAAGAAGAGCGCTTTATGAAACGCATACCTGGGCTGCGTTTCCCGATAACATTGTCTCTTATCGTGCTACGAAGACTCTCAAGGTATAACTTAACTAAAGGTATACTACCACTAAAGGTATATCATTGCTAGGCGTCTTCAGGCCTATCATCCACTCGCGAGGCAGAGGCGCTGGGGCCCTTCCTAGCAACGGCGCTGTTTTTGGTAAAACATGATTTTGACGACTTCATTAAGTTTTGTTTTAAAGAAAACTCTTTTTAAAAGTTATTCTGTCACGGTAGGAAATCCAGTGTTTCCTCCGTGTCATGTTTTGTGGTTGTTTTTGTACTTACGTTGTCTCCATGTGCTCGTTTAGTTGATTGTGGTCACCTGGGTGTTGATTGTCTCGCTCCAGCTGATCCTCATAACTCCTCAGCTACATATACTCACCTCTCTCTCTGTCTGTTGTCAGATCCTCACTCATGTTGCAGTCTCCCTGTTGGATTACCGTCTTCCGTGTTAGTGTTCTGGATTGTGTTCGTGTTGTCGTCTTCGTGTGAGTGTTCCGGTCACTTCCTGGTTTCATCCATTGACCGTCTACACCGTCACCACCGACTTCACCATCCAGCACTTCTCACGCCACTGTAGACCTTCCGTCACCATTGCCCACATCCTGGACTGTGCTTTCATCTTTCAGTTTCGCTGTATTTTCTACCATCAATAAACAACCATTCTAATTACCTGCAATTGCTTCCTCCTCTCTTACGAGCCGTCACAGTAGGATCTGACCATCATGGAAGCAGCAGGCAATCGCTCCCCATCTCATCTAGAGGACATTCTGCAGAGAGTCGGTGATCGTATGGAGCGCCAAGACAAGGCGATAGATGAGATGGGTCGAGCCTTCCAAGCAATGGTGACGAAGGTGTCCGAGCTCGCTCTCCAGGCTCAACAGCAACAACAACCGCCACCCGCTGCGCCTCCCACGCCACCCACACCGCCGATCGTCTCCGGAGGGATTTCCCAGCCCGAACCACGCCTCCCCATTCCTGAGAAATATGCGGGTGAGCCAAACTTTTGTCGATCATTTCTGTCACATTGTTCTCTACACTTCGCCTTACAGCCCCGCACGTTCACCACCGAGGAGATGAAGGTGGCTTTCGTCTTGTACCTACTGACGGGGAGGGCTGCCCTCTGGGGAACGGCGGTGTGGGAGAACCAGGACAGCTGCTGTGCATCGTTCCACACCCTTTCGGTGGAGATGAGACGAGTCTTCGACCGCTCCGTCGCCGGGAGGGAGGCGGCTAGACTTCTCACGGATCTACGCCAGGAAGAGAGGTCCGTATCCGACTATGCCATCGAGTTCCGCACCCTGGCGGCGGAGTGTAAGTGGAACGAAGAGGCGCAGTGGGATCACTTCCTGCATGGGTTGGCTGACCGCATCCAACAGGAGATCCGCGCCGCTGAACTCCCCACTTCTCTCAATGGTCTTATTGACTTCACCATCAGGATAGACAACCGACTCGACCAAGCCGACAGACGGAGGGGGAGAGTTGTTCTCGCGACCAGACCGGAGGCTCAGCGTCAGCGCTCAGAAGTTGCGGTCAGCCCACCTGGAGATTCTGAACCCATGCAGGTGGGGTGAGCTCGGCTCTCCCGGGAGGAGAGGATCAGGCGGAGATCCCTGGGACTGTGTTTATACTGTGGCAGCCAAGAACATCACATCCAGCGCTGTCCGGTAAAAGACCAAGCCCGATAGTAAAACCGAGGCTACTATCGGGTGGGATCTCTGCCAAGAAGACCTCATCTACATCGACACTCCTTCCGGTGAGTCTACGGTGGTCTACCCACGCACTTAATCTTCACGCTTTGGTGGATTCTGGGGCCGAGGGCAGTTTCATGGACTGCAAATTCGCCAGGAAGCTCAACATTCCTCTCACCTCCCTCAAACACCCCATTGCACCTTTTGCACTCAACGGACACAAACTGCCGATCATCACACAGACCACTCTACCGGTTTCGCTCATCACAGCTGGCAACCATACGGAAGAGATGTCATTCTTCATCACGGACTCACCTCTATCCCCCATTGTTCTCGGTCACACCTGGCTCCAGAAACACAACCCAAGGATCGATTGGCTTCTCGGATCTGTGGTTAGCTGGAGCGAGGAATGTCATTTGTCTTGTCTTTTGTCTGCTGGTGTTAATGTTTCTGAGTCTGTGTTTCAGGGGGAGGCAGTGGATTTGGCTAACGTGCCCGCGGAGTACCACGACCTGAGGGAGGTGTTCAGTAAGTCTCGGGCTGAATCTCTTCCTCCTCATCGTCCCTATGACTGTGCGATAGAGTTATTGCCAGGTACTTCTCCGCCTAAGGGCAAGTTATATTCCTTGTCTATTCCAGAGACGGCGGCCATGGAGAAATATATATCCAGTTCTCTAGCAACGGGGTTCATCCGCCCTTCTTCTTCTCCAGCGGGGGCGGGGTTCTTTTTTGTGGGAAAGAAGGACGGATCCTTGCGACCTTGCATTGACTACCGAGGGTTGAACAACATAACGGTAAAGAATACCTATCCTTTACCGCTTATGTCTTCAGCTTTTGAGAGGTTGCAGGGAGCGTCTGTTTTCACTAAATTGGAGTTACGTAATGCTTATCATTTGGTCCGCATCAGGGAGGGGGATGAGTGGAAGACTGCTTTTAACACCCCTAGAGGCCATTTTGAGTATTGCGTCATGCCCTTCGGGCTAACCAACTCGCCGGCAGTCTTTCAAGCACTCGTTAATGACGTGTTACGAGACATGGTCGATCTATTTATATATGTTTACCTGGATGACATATTGATTTTTTCTTCGTCTCTCCAGGAACACGTGCAACACGTACGATGAGTGCTTCTGCGGTTGCTAGAGAATGGGTTGTTTGTCAAGGCGGAGAAATGTGTTTTTCATGCACAGTCTGTTTCTTTTCTAGGACACATCATTTCGACTGAGGGTGTTCACATGGACCCTGATAAGGTTAAGTCTGTGGCAGATTGGCCATCCCCAGAGTCTCGCAAGGCCCTGCAGAGATTTCTGGGGTTCGCCAATTTTTACCGGCGTTTCATTCGCAATTTCAGCCAACTAGCCGCGCCTCTGACCGCTTTGACCTCCCCTAGATTGACGTTCAGGTGGTCAGACGCAGCCGAGGCTGCGTTTACCAAACTGAAGAGCTGCTTTGTTTCGGCTCCCATTCTCGTCACCCCTGATCGCTCACGTCAATTCATAGTGGAGGTCGACGCGTCAGAGGTGGGGGTAGGAGCAGTGTTGTCCCAGCGCGCATCCTCAGACGAAAAGGTTCATCCTTGCGCTTATTATTCTCACCGTTTATCCCCTGCGGAGGTTAATTATGACATTGGTAATCGAGAGTTTTTGGCAGTCAAACTTGCACTGGAAGAATGGCGTCACTGGCTTGAAGGGTCGGGTGTACCCTTCATTGTATGGACGGACCATAAGAATCTCGAATACATTAGAACCGCCAAAAGACTTAACTCCAGGCAGGCTCGGTGGGCATTATTTTTCGGTCGTTTCAATTTTACACTTTCTTACCGGCCGGGTTCCAAAAACATCAAACCCGATGCTTTATCCCGTCTTTTTGAGCGTTCCAATCGTACTGCTACTCCCGAGCCCATTTTACCGGGGACCATCATTATCTCCGCGCTTAGATGGGAGGTCGAATCGAAGGTTTTGACTGCCTTAGAAGGGGTAACGCCCCTGGCTCGTTGCCCACCGAACCGATTGTTTGTGCCGGAGGGGTTACGGTCAGACGTTCTCCAGTGGGGTGATTGTTCCAGTGTTGCTTGTCACCCAGGGGTTAGTAGAACTAGATTTCTAGTCATGCAACGATTTTGGTGGCCTGGTATGGCTCGTGACGTCCACGACTTCGTCTTGGCTTGTTTGGTTTGCGCTATTGGGAAGACTTCCAATCGACCTCCAGAGGGGTTACTCTTACCGCTGTCTGTCCCTTCGAGACCCTGGTCCCACATCTCGCTAGATTTCATTACCGCCCTCCCGCCCTCTAAGGGCAATACGGTGATTTTAACCGTAGTGGACCGGTTCTCGAAGACGACTCATTTCATTCCCTTGCCCAAATTGCCATCAGCCAAGGAAACAGCGGTAGCTGTCATTGACCACGTCTTCCGTATACATGGCCTTCCGACAGACGTGGTTTCTGACAGGGGTCCCCAATTTGTGTCCAGATTTTGGCGAGAATTCTGTAAATTGTTAGGAGCGACTGTTAGTCTTTCGTCCGGGTTCCATCCCCAGAGCAATGGTCAAACCGAGCGAGCCAATCAGGATGTCGAAAGGGTTTTGCGATGTTTAGCGTCCAAGAATCCTTCGTCCTGGTGTCCGCAACTCTCAATTGTGGAGTACGCACACAATTCTTTGCCAGTGTCATCTACGGGCATGTCTCCATTTAAGTGTAGTTTAGGGTACCAACCACCTAATTTTGTCAGTACGGAATCCGAGGTTTCGGTCCCCTCCGCACACGCACTAGTCCAGAGGTGTCACCGCACCTGGACCAGAGCTCGCAGAGCTCTGCTCCAGGCTAGGTCGCGCACCAAGGCTAAGGCCGATCGCCACCGGTCGAAGCCTCCCCGTTACGTCGTCGGTCAAAGAGTGTGGCTTTCTACCCAGAATATTCCTATGCGTTCCGTTTCTAACAAACTTGCTCCCAAATTTATTGGCCCGTTTTCTATTACCAAAATTATTAATCCGGTAACCGTGCGTCTTAGCCTTCCTCCGGCGTACAGGAGGATTCATCCCGTGTTCCATGTGTCCAAAATTAAATCGGTGATTTCTTCCCGTCTTAATCCGCCTGCCCCGATTCCCCCCCCGCCTCGTCTCGTTAATGGGGAAACCACCTATTTGGTTAATCGTATTCTGGACTCTAGACGGAGGGGACGCGGATTTCAGTACTTGGTGGATTGGGAGGGTTACGGTCCGGAGGAGAGAAGCTGGGTTCCTGCTCGGGACATATTGGATCACCACCTTATAGATGATTACAATCTACAGGTAAAGCAGGCTGGGAACGTCAGGTGACGTCCTAGGGGAGAGGGTACTGTCACGGTAGGAAATCCAGTGTTTCCTCCGTGTCATGTTTTGTGGTTGTTTTTGTACTTACGTTGTCTCCATGTGCTCGTTTAGTTGATTGTGGTCACCTGGGTGTTGATTGTCTCGCTCCAGCTGATCCTCATCACCCCTCAGCTACATAT